>NC_088800.1:10683571-10996071 GCF_011386835.1 Chrysemys picta bellii | reverse complement strand
ACCTTCCTCCTAGCTGAAAAAAGCCAGATGAGACTAATCTCCGGGACCGAATGAATTATCTCAGTAGCGTGCTTAGCTGCTGGATGACCAGTGAGGGACAGGCTGGATGTAGGAGTCATAAACACTCTGTGCAAGTCTGGCTCAGTCCAGCTTTTCAGATTTCCACATGTACCTCAGTGCAAAAGTTGCTAAAGTGCATGCATCTGCAAGCATGGTAGTGCAACTGACAAGAGAGAAGACACACAGGAATGTGGAAACAGCATGCCCCTGTCTATAGAAGAGTTTCAGAGGAAAGTGTAACCCTCCCCAATATGTCAAACTGGCCAGGAGTTGCACAACTTCATGCTGTAACAAGTGGCATTTTGGTAATCTTGAGGGACTGAACCCACAATTTTCAGAACTTAAGCATGAACCCTGAGTTAGAGGGCTAACCACCTCATCATCATTGTGGATTGGGTAGAGAGGGGGCTCTATAATACACTGGCCAGTGGGTTACCTTACCAGGTTGGAAGTGGCTATCTGACACTGGCGTGCACTGCTAAGAGCATAAGGTATCAATGGGAAAAGAAGAGAGAAGATTGCAGAGAGACCTAAGGCAGCATTTATCAATATATCACCATTTATTGTTTGCCAGAGCCGGGGCCTCTCTGGACAAGTGAGGAGATGTGATTTGTTACCACTCCAAGGGGAAAAAAAACAGTTACAAGAATTGCCGTAGACAAACTTTAAAACAGTGAAAAAAAACCAAACATAAAAACCCCAACAACAATAATAATAATGGTCAATCATAAACTGATATAGTGCCGGCTTTCCCTCCCTTTTCGCCACCTTCCAGGATATCCCGTCTAGCAGCAGGAACAAAACGTGGAAATGAATGAGTCAACAGAGCATTTTCTCCCATTAAAGCTGTGGGCAATTTTGACCCGTGCAGCGGAAGTTGCACATTAAGATGGATATTCCTAATCTACAGGGACAACTGTCCTCACTGTGGGCAGGGTTGGTTGATTGGGTTTTTTTTGGCCAGAGGATGTCATAGGTGAATGCATTTCTCCTGTGCACAGTACGAACACACAGACAGGAGAATGGATTCTGGATTTTTTTAACCCTTACTTATTTCAGCTGCCTGGTTTTCTCTTTCTTTAGTCAGCCTACCAGATCCAAATAGTTTTTTAGCCCATTTCTATTTACCTTTATAATGTTCAGTCTCTTTTCCAGCCTTGGAAGACCTGCATTTTTATTTTCTCTTCTAATCCCACAGCTGATACTCAGAGACAGTGGACAAATATTGGAGCACTGGGACACTCTCACTTTCTTTGCCATCATTCACACATTTTCCACTTCAATTCCAAGAGAGGGGAGTTGTCAGATGTGGGACTCTTTTCCCAGCTTTGATAATAACATAAAGCCTGGGGCAAGTCACTTCACATCTCTGAGCCTCAACTTCCCTGCATGTTATATGGGATAATCTCTCTATTTCAGGTTCTTATCTGGCCCCTATTAGCATATGATCTGAGCACCTCACAATCATTGACTTTCCTACCTCATAGGTGTGTTGTGAGGATAAGTAAGTGCTATTATCCCCATTTTACAGATTGGAAACTAAAACACAGAAAGACTAAAGCCTTTGAAATCAATGGGAGTTAGGTGACTAAATACCTTTGAGGAGCTGGGCCTAAGTAACCCGCCTAAGATCCCAGATTTCAGAGTAGCAGCCGTGTTAGTCTGTATCCGCAAAAAGAACAGGAGTACTTGTGGCACCTTAGAGACTAACAAATTTATTTGAGCATAAGCTTTCATGGGCTACAGTCCACTTTATCGGATGCATCTGAAGAAGTGGGCTGTAGCCCACGAAAGCTTATGCTCAAATAAATTTGTTAGTTTCCAAGGTGCCACAAGTACTCCTGTTCTTTTTAAGATCCCAGAGGAAGTCTATGGCAAGAAAGGAACTAAATCCAGACCCACTGACTGCGGGTTAGCACACTTGGCTAGTCTTGCTGATTGCAACAGTTACCTACTAATCCAATGACAGTTACTTACCTAACTAGAGATGTGTAAAGACTGATCCATTCCTGATTGTAAAGTTCTTTAAGAAATTTTGAATGGAAGGTGCTATAGAAGTGCAACATATTATTATCAATACATCTCTCCCATCTGCCTGAATCTCCATCAAGTCCTGCCAGTATCATTAAAAGCTAAAATAATCCACAATGCACAATGCAGAGCTCAAATCTTTCCTTCCTTGGGTGTCTAAGCTGTTTGCTAAATGGAAAAGGCCACACAAAAAGCTGACATCTTTCTGTGACCCTCACAGAGCAATTCAGAGCTAATGAGTTTGTTTTCATGTTTGGAGATGAAATTCACAGAGGCTGATGGAATCCGGGGTGGTACTGGGAAACTTCGGCCTTACTCACTAGGAACTTGGCTGAGACCACCAAACTTGTTTCATGTGTGGGCTTCCCTTCACCTCCTCTGATCAGAATTATTTAACGAGTCTTCTGGGGAGCTGAGCGCTGGTCCCTATGCTCGAAAAAGACCGTACACTAGCAGACCACACAATTCTCAATCTCCCCTCTTTGCAAGAGGCTGCACTACAACTTTTCTCCAACTGCTGATGGTGAAAGTGGGGCAAAAGGGAGAGGAAAAAAATTGCTTCCTGCAGCTGAGAAAATCTCTCCTCCTCTTTTTTTTAAAGAAATAAATAAATGGTGGTCGGGGGGAGGGGAATCCAAATGGGATCTCTCCCTCTTCAAACATACAAATGATCTTATGTTAGCAGTTGGGCTTAAACATCTGTCTGGTGGTTATGTGATCATAACAGATGCTGTGTGCAAACGTTTCCTGCTAGCTTTGTTTCAGTTATTATTGTTTGTGCAGCATATTGGGTTAGATTCAGCTAATGGGTTTTTCTTTCTGTGTGGTATAAGCAGCTTCATCATTTTTAAAAAATAAATTGGAGGAGGAAGAGGAGGAGAGGGTCACTGATTGAAGTCATGTGGAAAGTGATGTCATACAGTACTGATAACATTCCAGCAAGTTTGGGCCTTGGCAGCTTGGTTGTTATGTTGGTCCCTTTTCTTCTTTGTTAGGTTGCCCTTGGGCCCACTCAGCCATGCAGCTGGAATTAAATATAGCTATATCGTAATACATTATGGTACATGACTAGAGGCTAAAGGAGTATTGGATCTTAACTGTTCATGTTTTCCATTGTTCTTACTGAAAGGTAATGCTTGAAAAAAGTGCAAGACTCATGGTAACACTATACATATGTAGAGCTCTTCATCCAAAGACATTAAGGCATTTTTTTAAATGGGTGTTATTATTCCCGTTTCACAGATGGGGAAACTGAGGCACGAAAGTGTGACTTTGCTTGTCCAGTTTATATAGGAAATCTGTAGCCTAGGGACCCAAAATCTTCTGACTCCAATGTCCTATGCTTCAGCCACAAGATCATCCTTTTGTTAATTACTATTAACAATAAAAATTACCTTCACAAATATCTTTGGCAAATGTTGACAAAAGCAAACTTTTGACAAAGAAACAGAACTGAAATATCCCAATCAGTTTGAGACTATATATATAGTGAGTTGTGTTCTATAGGAAATGGACACCTATCTATGGATCAGTAACTAGACTAAGGTATCTAAGTTATAACAATGCAAACTACTCTGAAAAGATTATTTTATTGCAGGCACTGTCTTGGAAGGAAAGATGATCTAGTGGATATGGTCCCAGATATCAGAGTTCAATTTCTGCCTCAAAAACAAACCTACTGTGTGATCTAGGGCGAATCACTTAATCTACCATGTGTCTCAGTTTCCTCATCTGTAAAATGGGCATAAAATTTATCAATCTTACACGGGTGCTGTGAGGAACCCCTCCATTAATGTGAGGCACTCAGACACTATGATAATGAGGGCCATATTAGCACCTACATAGACAGCTCTGAGTTCTCTCTTTTTCAATGTTTTCTTCTTTTTATTCGCTGTAGAGACTTCCTTTTCCTCCCCCTTCCTGAGGCAGGCTGTGATCCTCCAAGCACTGGATTTAAGAACACAGAGCCTGCCAGACATGATTAGACAAAAGAACAACACACCTATCTTTCATTGCTAAATGGAAGAGTTTGTTTGAATGCCATTTATGAACTCCTGCTTATCTTGTGTGTGATTGAATTGGAAGGGACAATCTACCTGTACACAGAAAATAAAAATTGGGGCAGGGGCCGTTAAGATCCTGGTTGTACTATAACATCACTATAATGATATACCAGATCTATAGATGGCAGTGTAGTGTTGTAGCCCACAGGGACACATCAAAATCAGAGCTGAACTGGGAATATATGATGCCTTTTTATTATTCTGCCCCAGAGGCAGTGTGGTCCAATGGATAAAGCAGTGAATGGGAATGCAGAAGACTGGGGTTCTATTCCCACATCTTTCATTAGCCTACTATCCTCTCATCTACCTAGGGTGAGTATGTGTAGCTGTGATAGAATGGGTAATGGCAGAGGAGGCCCAGCTTAGCTGTGCTGAATGCATACCCATTGATTTCCATGTGGGTTTGTACTACACTGCTATTCATACCTGCACTAGCTTGATTAGAAGGAGTACATGTGCAGGGGAATCACACCCCTAGCTCGTTCTGTAGATGTAGCTTTTTGTCTGTCTGGGGCAGGGACTGTCTTGTACCAAGAGCTTGTACAGTGCCTAGAGCAGGGGTGGCCAACCTGAGCCTGAGAAGAAGCCAGAATTTGCCAATGTACATTGCCAAAGAGCCACAGTAATACATCAGCGGCTCTCGCCCGATCCCAGCGCCTCCCACCCACCGGCAGCCCCGCCAATCAGTGCCTCTACCTCCTGATCAGCTGTTTTGTGGTGTGCAGGAGGCTGGGGGCTGCAGGGGGAGGAGTGAGGGTATGGCAGGCTCAGGGGAGGGGGCGGAAAGGGGTGGTGTGGGGGCAAGACCTGCGGCAGAACCAGGGGTTGAGCAGTGAGCACCCCTTGGCACCTTGGAAAGTTGGCACCTGTAGCTCCAGCCTCGGAGTCGGTGCCTATACAAGGAGCCGCATATTTACTTCTGAAGAGCCGCATGTGGCTCCGGAGCCACAGGTTGGCCACCCCTGGCCTAGAGCATTGGGGCCATGATGTCATCTATGACCTCTAGGTGCTACCATAATACATAAAGAGAACATACTTTCAGTTTAACATGATTTTTATTTTAGGTTGAGGAAAACAATAGAAGGAAAGAAAAAAAAATAAACTCTCCATGAGAAAGTACAGTGTATAGCTGCTCTGTAATAGTCTGCAGCAACTCTGAGAACAAAATGGCTGCTATCTCTGCAGACTGACAGTGGCCTTAGCAATTTAAAGGTACAGAAATCAAACTAAAAGTATCACTATTTCATAGTGACATAAATACAGCTTGCAAACATGCTTTCAATAATCATTTGCTGTGGTCTAATTCCTTTGATATTAGAACTTAAAGCACAATGTCAGTCAGAATGAAGCATTGCTAGTGCTGTGTGTGAAGTGAATAGGCCTGCTGGCATGTTTAAGAAAGCAAATGGCGGCTGTATTCTTCTAGTCATCTTTAGGAACTGTTCCGTATGATCTAATAAAGCAGTGAATAACCGTATTGAGCCTGCCCTACATAGCTCATGGCACTGGATGGCTCAGAGGAATGGCTAGTCAATAAGCTGTTCACGTCTATAAAATTTGTTCAAATATTACCTGCTTTGCTAGCTGCTGAGAGTTGTTAGTGCCAGCTGATGTCTAGTTTGTGGCCTGTGTGAAATGAGTTAGTGGTTCTTAGTTCAGTTCTTGGTGGACAGGCACTCGCCACATTACAAATCCCACCATCAGAGCTGGCACCAATTAGCACTCTGAGTGGAGAAGCTAAGGACTGAAGGAGCCTGAGCTACTGTTTTACATCTAGAGGGGGCCGCTCCAGGACATGGAAGAGGCACATGGATGGAAGTGAATGGGGAAAGCTTATGTTACTACACTCCACATGGTAAGTCCTGTGTCTAAACAGAGGCCTCCAATCTCCAGAGCTGTCAGAGTGGCACTGTATGCCAACACTAAATCCACAGGCAGGGGGTTTGGCAAAGTTACCTCCTATAACATACCAGCCACATCTTCTATTTCCTCACAACTGGCTATTAGTCGTGTCACCAATCACATACAATTATTCCAAGCTTTGGCATCCACTAATTCAATAACCCGATAATATAAATTCAGGTAATAGATATTAATACCATGTTTCAAAATATACCCACAACATTTATCTCTCTCTCTCTTTCTTTCTAACAAAAAAAAAAGAGCATGCATCGTGAGGGCTCTCCTGATGAAATAATAAAACCCATTCTCATCTAGAAAAAAGAATCATTACAGGAGGATGGTAATTTACTTTATATGACCTTCAATTGATTATTCTGTGCCTGCTACACAAATATCACAGGAGCTATTGATCGTAAAACCTACCAAATAGATCTCTAATAGCTTTTACTGAGGAAAAATAATTATGATAGCGTGATGGTCAAACACACATAAACCAATGTGGAGGTATTAATGTATAGTATTATTACCCATCTGTCTCAGAAGTATGGGGAAGACACTTCACAGCAACACACTATGTCGAAGCACCAAGAAGGCTCAATATCTGGCCAACAATTACAGCCAGTTACACTGAAAACATTGACTGGAAAGCAGGAGATGGGGCTTTCTTAATAAAAGTAAAATAATAACAACCGTCCCCTTAACTGTGGAGGAGGCCTGCCATCCCCTATGGTTGGAGGTGAAAATTGAATTTTCCCATGGTGCCAATGGCAGGCACCTCCGCAGAAGCAAGAGCCTGGATGGAGATCGATGAATAACACCCATAAAAGGTCAGGGTGTCTAGCCGAAGAACAGATCATCTATCTCGGAAGGAAAAGTGTACGGCATGAGACAGAAATGCAGCACAGTCAGCCACACAGGGGGAAAGGAGAGAGAAACTTCAGTTCCAATTTGGTGATCAGCAAGAATTTGTCTGCTCACATGATTCCGTTCATCTCCCCAAGGATGTCAAAAACATCAAATTTTGAGAGAAAGCTGAGATTGTGAGTTTTACACGGATGGGAATTGTTTTTAAGGAACTAGAATGGTTTGTGGTCAGAACAAGGAAGAGTCCGAAGTTTTATTGTCGCTGCTTCTTGCTCTGGAGTTGGCTTAGATCCTGGCTCTGACTTAAAATGAGCTAAGGACTTTTACTATACACTTCAGTTTTCCTGTCCGTAAAATGGAGATGATAATACTCACCTTCTCAAAAGGCTTGACAATCTTTGCTATAGTCAGGGCAAACTGTTATCACTTCTATTGCTGCTGTTCTTACTTCTACAAAAAACTCGGTCCTCACTTGGGGAATCAGTGGCAGTTCTGCCACTGACTTCAATGGAAGAAATGTTGTACCCTAAATTACCAGTTCTGTGTCACGATCAACTCCAGGATTGAAGAAGAAAGTAGTACTTTGAGTTAATGTCTTGAAAAATATGATGTTTTTAAAGGAAACAAAAAACAAAATCACACCTCTCTCTAATTTTGTTTAAACCTACTATGATTATGAGTAACAATTAAAGTTATTATAACTCAAGGGAACTAGGGGGGAGGAGAAATCTATTTTTCCAGTTTGTTTGCTTTGTGCTGTGTATAGTCAGTTTCACTGTTTCCCTTTATAGTTAGTTAGTTCATCATTTCCCCTTGTGCCTGTGGGTCTTTTGCACAGCAACCGGGGAGGGAAAAACATTTTTAAAAATAGGAAAATGTGATTGCAAATCTGTAAAAAATTGGCAGGACTCAGAGTTAGGTGTAGCACTTGAAAGTACTCTTAACATTTCTTTTTTAATTGACTATATTTCAAGTTGGCAGCATCCCTTAAAAACAAGTATTAAATTATACTTCAGAATTTTGGATTAATAGCACCAAATTCAATTTACTGCAGCGTTTGGGGCGAGTATTGATTGATTGATTATCTATCTATCAGGGAAAAGATGAATAATTAGTGGAGGGCAAGACTTTGCATGCACAATTATGTGTTGTAACAAGAAATTTGCTTCCACCAGAAATTTAAAATGTAGGGATGCTTAAAAACAGTCAGACTATACAGAACAGTTCTACAGCAAGATTGAACCGGGGTGACTGAGTTCAGGGCTAATTCTTCTTAGTCCAGGAATTACGTTTTTAAAACAGCGTTGAAACCCAAAATGGCTCTCCCAGCCTTTCAGAAACAATATGGTTCAAATGTTAATTTCTCTTCCTTTTTTGGTTGTACCAGTTTGGGTATTTAACAAAGTGACACTCAAAGGCTGGAGTCACTACTATCTTGTTGAATGATTTATGATTTGGAGGCTAGAGATTAAGCAAATGTGATGCCAAAAAAAAAAAGCCTTTTTTAAAAAAAAGAAACAGTTAGTCATCTCTATACAAAAAGGCTGGCAGGACTCTGAGCTGGTTACTGTAGCAGTTTTCATTTTGTCCACGTGCTTGTATACTGTAAAAGCACAAGAACAGGAGGTAAGGATGAAGTGGGCCAAATTCCCCAGATTTCCAGTTTGACTCAGAATGTGCGTGCCATCACTTCGAGATCCTTCTTTTGCTTGGTGTCAGTAATAGCCTAGGCACGCTTTAGCTATGGAACTGTTTGTTACTTTGTAAAAATCCTTCTTGGAAAAATAGTTACACAGGGACCCATCCTGGTTTCAGATCAGACATTCACCCTAAAAGTCATGGCCGGGAATGGAACTGTATCGGTCAACTCTTGCTCTCGGATCCTTTCTCGTCCAGAGCCTGAGGAGTTCATACTCTGCAGAGCGTGGAGCAGTGTTCTCAAGCGGGCATACAGGTCAGGAGAGATGGTTAGAATATTTTAACAAAAACATCACCCCTACCAATCAGCTTCCAGCACTTCCTCCACTTACATTACTTGTGATCCTTGGCATCAGCACTCTATATAGTCAGCTGTGGATGTGCTGGGTCAACCTAGCGCTATATCTCTATAGTTTCCTGGCTTCTTGTGGCAGTCATTTGCACATGTTTTGGGGTTCAGCTCAAAGAGAGCCACGCTGTTATTTACTTGAAGGACTGCAGCTTCTTCTCTCTATCTATACAGATACCAGTGCATTTAATTTAGTGTAATTAATGTACTTATTTCACCTGTCCGTTGTCCACTCCAAGCTTTGCATGCATTTACCCCAATTAAAACAGACTATATTTCAAACAGCATTTTAAAGCTTTTTAGCCTACTTGGGTCCTGACCCAAATCCCACTGAGGGCAGTGGAAAGACCCCCCATTGCTTTCAGTGGGCTTTAGATCTGGTTCAGAAAGCGCTATCAGAACCAATAGAAGAAAAGGAGGGATGGGGGAAGCTATGTTAGGCAGTAAGATTTTAAAAACATATTTTTATAGACTTTTTAAGATGTACACTGTACTTTGGAGTCTTAAAATGGTCCCACCTTTGGATCTGCTCATTTGAACTGGGTAAATATGCAGGGCTAGATTGGGCAATCCTTATCTGTGCTGATGAACAGTTACAAGAGTTGTCCAACTGAAATCAATAGGCCAAGTTGTGTGAGCCAATGTTCGCTCACCTGAGTAAGGATGCACAGTCAAGCCCATAAGTAGGAGAGTGCAGAGTATAAACTTGATCGGCTTCTTTTTCAAATGATGCATATGCTTTGTGAAACTTGTCACAATCGGGTTCACAGAGTGTCCCTTTATTTCTGTGTAGGAAAACAGCAATCTGTTGGTACGAGCAAGGACAGTACAGAGATGTGATGACTGTCTTTCCTGGAAAGGAGAAAGGGAATGCAGAACAATGTGGTTTCTCTCTGTTCAGGCTGCATATCCTTGACATTTTCTTGTTTTAGGTGGTTTTTTTTTTTTTTCTCTCTCGCTAGCATACAGTAGCAGTGGAACTCAAAAACTTCTCAAGATTGCTTCTTCATGGAACAGTGCATATTACTTACCCAGCAGACTGGAGCATCTCTTTAAACTACAACAGTGATGAGTTTTTAAGGTGTATACTTCTGAAATTTCTTTGCAAAGTAATTACAAGCCATCTAGCAACATTTGATATCTCAGTCATTTTTTCCCCCAAAGTGCCAGAAATGATTACAGCATAAAAATCTACCAAAGAGATCTCTAGGATCACGCCTCTTTTTTTTAAAAGACATTTTCAATTTGCATAAGTACAAAATAGCTCATTTTGCCATTGTGCAAATTAAAACTGACTGACATGGTCTTCAGAAATATAGGCAAACCCAACCACTTCATGGCTTGGCAAATTCATTCTGCAGCACATTTTATGATAGAGTTATATAAACCCCTGACAAGAAAGGGTCTGGGCTATAAATTAACACTGAAAAAGAAAAATCTAGTACAAGAAAATAATGCTCTAAAGTCTGGAGGGAAGAGGTGGATTGTCTCGGCAAGTGTGATCGCAGATTTATCAGGAAGTTGCACTTATGGCAAATTAATGCTCTGGGTGCTGTTATAAACGCTGGCATTCCGTGCCCCTCGGTACTTGCTTTTATTGTGCTATTTTCAGTGTTCCCGTTTTTAGACAAAAGACTGTGGCAACTACAATAGCAAATTTAACTACGATTGGCCTAATCCAATGCCCATTTGTGTCAATGAGTGCCTTCCTTTGACTTCACTGTCCATTAGACTGGATCTTTTATGTGGGGGGGAAAACGAGTTTTTAATGGTGATCTGTGAAGGTGTGGCCACCACCCAGCACTCCAGGTGGCCTCCGAGAAGCCCCACAAGTGGCCCCTCAACTCCGTTTCCCCTCTTGGACTGCTCAGTAAATTTCACCCATAGGCTTTTTTGTGGGTTCTGGGTTTAACAACATAAATAATAAACCTAAAATAAAACTTCAAGTCCCAAATTAAAGTCCAATCAAATCCCACACAAAACAAACGTTTCTCTTCCTACTCCCAGGCCTTTCTGCCTGGGGCCTTTCCTGCACTGGCAGGCTACTCCCAGTCCCTGCCTAGTGGGAGTCTTAGCTCTAAATTCCAGGCCTCTCTACTGGAGCTGCTCACTGTTAGCAGTCTCTGATCTCCCTGAGCATCACCTCTTCACTGCAGCTGCCTGCTGCTCTTTATAGGGAAATCACCAGATCCATACCCAGATGTGCTTCTTCAGTAATCAGGGTTGGCTGGCCTCAGGCCCTCCAGCCCTTCAGGGACAAGCCACCCTATGACCTGAGCACTGCATGGGATAGAAAACAAAATGGCAGCATTTGAAATCACCTAGAGACCAGCTCTAATTACTCAAGAAAAGAAGTTTTGAAATAAAGAAGGAGGAGCAAGGATGGTGCATAAAAGTGAACTGTTCAATAGAAGAAAGAAAACAAATAGAAAGACAAGCAGTGTATATTATGTCTAGCATCTGCATGTCACCTATTTCCCTCATTTCCTTCAATGGGAGATGAAGTCAATGTGTGAGGAAAATCAGGCTACTTACTCAGGTGCCAAATTCTAGTCACCCAAATCTGAAAACTTTGGCTCAGACAAACAATTAACCTGGGCCTTATGCTGTACTACTGCTACCCAAAAATATCTAATTGGCTTTGAAATGGTGTGCGGATGCAGAAGGAATGCAGGTTCAAGCCCAATGAACCATATTTCACTCACAAATGGAAACGGTAGGAGGGAATCCTTTGGCCCATGTCTATTGTGAGTTACATTTTCAGCTCTCTCGCTGCTCTCGAATTTTTGAAAGAAATCACAACGCACATACCTGTCCATTTCTGAATTTAGTACGGTTAGTTGATTACAAGGACACTGTTAATGGTGTTATTCTTACACAGTGATAAGACTGAAAGGGAAGCGAGCACACTGGTACTGGGTCAGGGTGCAAAGCTTTCCTGCAGGTCTGAGTCCCACCTGCACTTTCTGATTGGCTACGCTGGCTGTCGGAGTCATTGAGTGCACGGCAGGAGGATTTGGGAATGATTAATTGCCCTGTCTTGTGAGTGGAGAGTTCTGAGCAGCAGGGTTCTCCGTATATGTAAATACAAGTGGTCTCGGAGCTGTAACGGGACCAAATGAAATGAATAAAATGACTTAACAAAAGGACTTGACTTGGAATGTTTAGATTTTGAAGATTAGTTTCTATTATATCCCAGTGGGAGAAAAAAATATGCTGTATAGGAAACTGGATAAGCTTAGTGTTCCACAAAACTGAATTATTCCACTTCAAAACCAACACTGGCTTATACCATCAGTGGAATCAGGTCACAGTCAGAGAAAACCCAAGGAACCAGATGCTTATGTTGGTTATAAAACAACTCTATTGATCCTAGTTGTAGTTTATGATCCATACAATAAGATAAAAACCTCTGAATTAAATTGTGCTGTGGGAAAATTATGTCCGTTGTTATTTTTCTAAATCTGACTCATATGTGCTTATCACCACATCCATTATTTGACATTATATTAGAATGATAAGAAACAACATTTTTTGTGGGAAAATATAGGTCCAGATCCTCAGCAGATGAGGATCTAGCCCATAAACTTCAACAAGTGTAGAGAAGGAATGAAAATCTAGAATATTTTCAGGGCAATTATATGAAATACAACTGATACTTGTCAATTTTCTTTTTTCCACAAAAGATGCATGTTGCATCCCCCTTTGCATCATAAAACATTTATGACACAAGAATAAACCTTTATTAATATTTTCAGAGCTTATGTGAATCCAGAGATCATGGGCAATTTGCTATATTCAATATTCTCGGTGGCTCTCTGACAAAGGATGAGAACAGATGTTTTCAGAAAATTCATTTCAGAAATTGATTTTTTTGCAAATTTGTAAAGCATGCTGTAAAAACCACATTTGTAGAATATAACCATGAGAAAATCCAGAGAAGCACAGAAATTGAGACAGAACAGACCTTGTTTTGAAAAATCTTTCTGCCACTTCCGATTGTTCTCCACATTTTGTATTATCCAGTGTTTTGTCCAGTGACTAGCCCTAATATACGTGTCTGAGAATAATCAAAAATAGATTGTTTTCTATAGTTTCACTTGTACTTTACAAAACCCCCAAACAATGCAACTTTAAAAAAACGAAATAATATAAAATCCCTGGTGCTCTGAAGTCTCAAAAGATCAGAATAATAAAGTGTTCCACTATGCTGTTACCATGCCCAATAATGGTAATGAAATTATGGGCTGTGAAATAAAATAATCCCACCCTGTTACAAGCTGGCAGTGTCTGCCTGAAATACTCCATCCTGTTAGCAGGCTTTGATCCTTCTAGGAATGTTAAATGTATTCTGCTGTCTCACTGAGGCAGGTGGCTCATTATCCAACCCTGAAGTAAGGGAGATTGGAGTGTCTTTCTGAAGAGAGAGGATCTAGGTGTGGGCTGAGTTGTCCAAAAGAGGAACCTAGTTGCAGCTAAGGTTGGGGAGAATGGTTGAGCTGAACTTTATATTATTTTGTTGTTAACGTCTGTGTTAATAATACCAAATCCCAGACAGAAGATGAATTTAGATTCTGCACAGGGTGGACGTGCTTGAGAATAGATGCAGAAAGGCATACGCTCCCACTTTGATATTTGGGGTATTGTAAATTTTAGGAAACAGAAAATCTCTGTTCCTTTCTCCATCCCTTTTTCTATTCTGTAAATTTGCATTGTTTTCCTAACCAACAATGTAGAGGTTTAAAAATGTGTTCACTTTTGCAAGTGCGCCAGCACCCAGTAAATAAAGTAGCAGCCAGTATCCCTTTTAGCAAAAGCCATATATCTGGTCAGACTTGTAATTTGCTCCGTTTATATCCTTTGCCCTTGAACTCTGGTTATTAACGCAATGTTTCTCCAAATGATGCCATATAACTCTGCTCCAAGCACATTCATCGTGACACCACACAAACAACCAAGGGGCCAGAGCTAGCTGGAGGGGGGGAAAGGAAGCTGAATTGCATGAGATGTAGAACATTACTCAGAATGTTACAAGCTATAGAGCTGGAAATGCTGCCATTCTGGAACCGGTACTAGAGGTTATACCTATTAGGTGACCACTGTCCTAAAAGACCCCTCTAAAATATCCCCAAAGGGTTTTCAGTTGCAAGTCACCTATATTCAGTGATCATCTCTCTCTCATGACCAGAGATCACATACATGGGTCCAATGTTATATTGGAGACATGCTGTCATGCTGGTGAAACTGCCACTCACAACACTGAAACTATTGATCAGAATAAAAAACTGCAGCATGCTGGCTAAAAACAGACATGAATCAGCAGATGAAAGAAAAAAGATATAGAATAAATAGAAGAAATTTCAGGGTAATTCGGAGTGAGCGTTGCAAAGTATCACCCCAGGAATAAATGGACTATTCAAATACTCTGGCAACATTTGCTCTACAATAACACAGTTTAGAAATACAGGGGACAATTAATGATTAAAGACCTGTTGGCTATAATGCTCACAAAATCTGCACAAAAGCAGTTCTTCCTCCTGGACTCTTTTAGATAATCAAATGTGAATGAATGAATGAAGTACCCTGTTGCATTACAGTGGTTTGAATGCATTTCAATGCTTTTAGCTTCGGACCCGCATGTGAAAATGGTGTGAACCAATGTGCCCTGTTTGTACAGTATTGCGGTTTTATTGAATAATAAAATGTTGGGAATCAACTAAGTGTTGGTTGATCTTTATTAGTCTTCCTTTAATCTATTTGGGTAGCAGGCAGTGTGACAAGAGGGCTCTGGTTGCGGACTCAGAACAGCTTCTTGATTCAGCCCTTGACCTATTGAGCAAGTCACTTCATCTCTCTGTGGCTCTGTCCTCTCCCATCCACTGCTGTCTTGTCTCTTTAGACTGGAAGGACTTTAGAACAGGAACTCTCTTATTATGTATTTGTGCAGTACCTGCCGCAATTGAGCCTTGAACTTCCCTGGACATTAGGCACAACCATAATAAATAACTAATAATGATGAATGACACTTACAAACCAAGATGAATAGACACTTTGGAAATCCCAGCTATAGATGGAGCGTAGTTGGTATCACCATTATTACAAGACCTCCAAGCAATTAAGCAACAATTTTTTTGCAAATCCCTATGGTCTTCTCTAAATATAGATTTCTCTGTATTCAGAATGATGCCCAGACACCGGGAACCTTCATTGCTACTATTCAGGTATTCTGTTTAATAAAACAAACAAACAAATAAATAATAGTGATGGACAAATAACTACAAACAACAATTAAATACTGACTTAAATCTTCACCTCCAATCACAGAAAGCCCAGACCTAAAGGACTGAAACAGTTCAATCAACTTGAGTAGCGGCTGTTTGTTTAAATCTTTGCACATCTCCATACTGGTTTTGTCCAGAAGTAGAAATATTAACCTTAAGGTATTTAAACATGTGCCTAGCTTTAAGAATGTGAGCAGTATCCCATTGAAGTCAATGGGAGTAATAGGCACAAGCTTAAATACATTGCTGAGTTGGGGTTTATGATTAGTGAATCCCCACAGACTTCTACGGGAGATGATGTCCATCAAGTCCACTCTCCATAAAGGTCTTCATATGCAGTCCAGGAAAGGAGGGTATTACCATAGAGGTAGCTGACCCCCTTCTATTCAATGATGGATGAAGGTCCCTTCTTCTTATCGAGATCTCAGAGGGGATAGCCAAGCACTAAGACCCCCAATCCTGTTGACACCACGGAAGTCAATAGCAAAACTCCCATTCACTTCAACAAGAATAGAATGGGCTCCAACAGAGTTGATGGAGGAATGGCAGGTAGGTCAAACTATATAGAAGGCTGGGAAGTCAATGTGACCATGGGAAGTAGGCAAGCTATAAAACAAATTCCAACTTGCTCAGGAAATACACGGAATTTTACAAGGATACCAATACTTACGAAAATCCCAATTTTATTTCTTTACCACTGAAGTACAGATAAGCATCTAAATTGTTGGCTGCATTACTTATATGAACTGAAATGAAACCCCAACCTTGTGGAGATTCTCCCATTACCAATTGTGGTATCTGTTAATTGCACAGAGTTGGTCCAATTGTAGTTATAGTGAAGAAGCCCTCATGCAATTTACCAGGTCATCTGCTTTTCCAGCTAAAGACCAGACTATTGACCACTCATTTTTTGAAATTAGAAATCAATGATTGCTCCACTGAGCTAAGCTAACACTTTGTTCCTTACAATTACATCAGAGTCTATACAGAATCAAATGTGTTTTAGGATGCAGTCATGGCTGCAGGTTTCTAAGGATAAGGAAGTTGTTTAGGTAATAAAGTAATGGCACTCCCCATTCATTAATCAATATCTAGATCTAGATTAATACTGAAAAAAATAGTTTGTGAATATTCACTTCATTTTTAAATTAGTTTTCTTTGGACTGTATTTGCACCTCTTTTGCATCTGGCTAATACGTTTACTGTCAGGAAAGTTCACAGACACAATACAATTTTAGCAAATATTGGAGAAGATTCATGGAAAGCAATTTTTTAGTTCATAAATATAGGAATATTGTACTGGTAGCTAAAGTCTAAAAGTTACTCTACCAATCAGAGATCAGAAACCATGTGACCTATTAATTAAATCAAAACTAGCTAACATAGAACATATTTTTCAGTATTGAAATCAACTATAATAACTAAAGTGAAATAACTATGTTACTCCTTACTTAACTGTCAATATTTAGTGTGAAAAGTGTTTTGTAGTAATCAGGTAGGAGAATGGTTGCAAATGAAGTTTTAAAGTTTATTACAACAATATTATTGCATTATTAAATGTGTCTTATTGAAATGGAATAGCTGAGACGTTTCATTTTAAATTTGAATGAAGATATGCACTTAAATATAACGCAGATAAGCTTGTTTTCAAATTTATACTGTGCAATTGGTGTCATTGCACATATCTTACTTTGAGTAGTTGAATAAGCCACTAAAGTCATACTGGCAAAACAGTCCAAGTCTATGGAGATAAGTGAAGCTACTGGGTATGTAAATGTTTTCATATACTGTTTCATCAGATGCCACAATTGTTGAAGTAACTTTGATCTATCAAAAAAACAAGCAAGGCTGTAGACTCTATTAGCATACATGGTGATATAATTATCTCTGTCCAGGTAAAATAAACTCATACTGTTCTCTGCCCAAATACCGACTCGCTAGAGGATGAATTCAACACTCAACCTTCAGGCACAGAAGTTAGGCCATTAGAGCCTACCCCATTTCGATGGATAATCCATTCATGCTCCCCCAAAGAACGCAGTACAGAGCAGGGCTCAATGAAGGTCCTTTGCTTTGGGTGAATCTTCCATTCTGCATGTGAGAGAACAAAGAGCAAATCGATTATATTTTTTTTAAAATATTGCTCTTGAATTATCAACTTTTATACCATCCTTGCAAGCTTGATGAAAGTACAGCACACTATATTTCCATGTTAGGTCAATACAAGATGACAGATTGAAATACTGTGCTTGACTTGCAGAAGACATTTTTGGGCCAGCTGTTATCCTAGAATCAAATTAAATTAAAAGACACCTTACATCAGGCAATTTTTTAAAACCAGATTGTGGCCTCATTTTCAGAAGAATATTGTTTTTATTCCTACTTGTCAAACAGCTATTATCACTGAGATGATAAGGTTGATGATACGCTGCAAGTACTGATTAAGGGAAATTCTGCAAATTCTCTTCTTCTTCCACCTTTAAGGAATAATTTTCCTGTCTGTCTAGTGGGGAGGAAAATAAGCCAAGGATTTCTCCTTGTTGAGGAATAGGGATGTTACTTGGGTTTTGTTTTTTGAGGTTTTTTGTTCCTCTTTTTATCTTTTTCTGAGCTTTTTTGCGAAGTTTGGTCTGGATGAGAGACCTTCTCTAATGAAAATTCAAAAATTCAATAGGGTTGCAGGTGATAGGGATACCAGATTTAAGAAGTGGCATTCTTCAGAATCAGTACTGAATCTTCACCCAAGAACGCTAGTAATGGGTTTTGTGTTGTTGAGGATACCAGTTTCTGAATAAGAGAGAAAGTCCCGACCACTTGTGATCATTGACTATTCCCTGGAAATTTTCACAAAGGAAAGATTTTTGACTCCGACTACTTGACTCAAGTCAAATATTTTTAAAACCAGATTTTTAAAACCTACATTTCTCTTGTGATTTCAGTTGGAGAAGGTAAACTTCACATCTGGTGCTCAATTATGGTGCAGTGTTTCTGTGCTCTGTTAAGCAGCTTCTTCTGCAGTCCACTCCTATGTTGTGTAAAGTGATTTCTCAGAGGCATAAGCAGGGCTACATCTTGCAGTTCTTACTCTGGTAAAACTCATGAAGGATTTGGACCTTACTGTGCTCAGTCTGTTAGCAAATTTGTGGTAGAGCAATTTGGGATATATTTGGATGGATGATGTTATGTAAATGCAAGATTGTCATTAATTTTGGCCATAAAGATTTAAGGGTAACATGGAAAACATGTATAATGTGTTAGAAGTGAGTGCTGGTTTGCCCATTAAACATCTGGGTGTAAGGCCAGAACACATACAAACCTCTTGACTCTGCAAAATTGATTACCTTATGAGATTCTTCTGACACTTCCACTTCTTGCCCTCTTTAGAAATACAGATAGAAGAGCCCCTCTCACAGAAACATCTAGTTACAATTCTGTTCTGCAGAGCACAGACAGAGGCCTGAATCCTCTCCTGCACCGAGTCTCTATTGGGTTCAGCAGAAGTCGGGGAGCTACAAAAGAGTTGGTTGTAACTCACCAATTCTGGCAGCACAGTTCAGAGCAGCCTCAGAGCTGTTGTAAACTATGCCTGGGCTGCAATGCCCCTTGGGATTGTACACTCATACTCACACCCTCTTCTGCCTCCTGTATTCCCTGTATGCTGGAGCTTGCAGATGTGGCATAGGGTCAGGTGTGTGCCACCTGGCACTGGGGGGATCACATTCTGACTATTTCAGCCAGATGTCATTGGGCCACACAAAGGGACAATAGCAGGGCTCAGGACTGATCACATTCTGACTATTTCAGCCAGATGTCATTGGGCCACACAAAGGGACAGTAGCAGGCCTCAGGACTGAGTCCATAGGGTGGAAAAAATAACGTAGACAGAACGCCAGTCCCCCAATGAAGGTTCGGCTTGACTTCTTACAATGGTCAATAAGTTTCTTCTCTGCATACCAACTTGATTACCGCTAGTCTTAAGAATTCACCTATAGATAACTTGTGTGAGCTCATGTGTCGTGGTGTAACATCAGTAAATTAGACCCTTTCAGAATTTCATATGGAAGGCAGTATTTCCAGAAAACGCATCTTACAAACATAAGCAAGAACTGGAAAGGATACAAAACCCACAAAATAAATGAGCAAAGGAACAAGTTGGGCTTTATTATTATTAATTATTATTATTATTATTATTCTAACAATGCACTAAAAGTCCTCAGTTCCATAAGCACCATCTCAACTTGGTAAATAGATGCATTAGACACAGAGTGACATATGGACAGATAAATACAGCCATAACTGGTAGGCAAAGTAAGTGCACGCGGCATGTGTCAGTATTGTCTGGTAATTCAGAGCTGTCATAAAACTGTCCCACTTATGATGTTATGGCACTTTTAAGCAACATGAATTTGCAATTTAAGCTGTGAAGGTACAGGTTACAGGGCTACATGCAAACCAAGGGACAAATAACTTCTAGCTCTACCCAGGTGGGCAGGTACAAAACGCAGTGCTGCACTGAGTACCGGAGTGTCCTGGGGGCTGCTGCATGAGTTGGGATAATCAAGGTTGCAGAAAAATGTTGCCGATGCTGGGGGAACAGCACCCTGATTTAGATAATAGGGACTTTTGTATAACTAAAATTCCTGAAACCGAGACTGTTGCACTAAAACCACCCACCCACCAGGAAATTCTCTCCCTTTCTCCTTTTTTCACCTGCCTCTGTCCCTCGCTTGAATAAAATGTGCATTTAAAAAAAAACGTAGCTTTTTTTTTTACCTCTACAGAAGTTTTTCTCCAAAAAAAAAAAAAAAAAAAATCTTTTTGCTTCCACAGGCACATAGCACAGTAAGTCTGCTAGCTTTATCTCATACACTGTCTCCCCAGGAGTCTGAACTAAATGCATAATTTAAAGAGCCCTTAATCTGCAATGTCATTCCCATTTGGTCGGAGGCAGCCTTCACTTTATGATGTTAACTTCCTCAGCAAAGGGCAATGGCAGTTTTCTGAGGATGCACTTAGAGGCAGCATCTCATGTAAACCGTTTATTCATGATGTCCTGACATCCCAGTATAACACTGGGTGACAATGGATAACCTTCATCAAACTCTCCCGTGGGAGATAACACATCCACTGAGCTCCAGAAGCAAAAAGAAGAAAACAGATATAGATATCTCTCTATATATCTACCTATACATATGGGGGGGGGAGGCTTTATCCACATTTTATATGTTTCACACAAGCCAGTCTACCTTCATACATTAAAACACTAGCCAGCCTCAACCCAGACAAGTGCTAGCCCTAACTAGCAGTCAGGTAGCTAGTGGGAGATGGGCTGTCAAGGAATGGTTAGTTTGTTCTGGGATTATGTTAGCTGGGACTGAGAATGTCCAGATCAGTCCCACAGCTTACTGCGTTCTCTTATTAACATGCATTGTGTGTTGATTTCAGCCGTGAATTCTTATTGTAATTTAAGGGGTGCAAACCAACCTTTAAATGGGGAGGTCTGTTCCCTTTTTAATTAAATCTCCAGTAAAGCAATTTGCCTTTCCCATCCTATTGAGTTTTTCATCAGGGTTTTTTTTTCCCCCTTGTGCTGTAGCAAGCCATGAGTGCCTTATTACAGTAATAATCACACTCGGGGCTGTTCCAGAGCCCACTCATCCTGAAGGCTTCTGTTAAAGTGCAAACACTGTTTCAAAGAAGTACGACAAGTTAACAGTCCAGGGACTGTAAGGATGCAGAAGGGGTATTTTAACCCCAAGTTCTCTGCGTCAGAGTTGTTGGGCTACTGATATACATGGAAAGAGGGCATCTCTTGGGTAGGCAGCATGGTCCAGTGGATGAGGCACGGGACTGTGACTCAAAAGACCTGGGTTTTGTTCCCAACTCTGCCACTGACCTGCTGTATGATGTTGGTCATGTCACTTCAACTCTCTGTGCCTCTGTTTCGCCTCCCTTTCCCGCCACCTTTTGGTTTGTCATGTCTATTACATTTGCAAATTCTTTGCGGGGAACTTTCTCCAACTATGTGTACAGTTTCTGGCACAATGGGGCTCCAATCTCAGTTGCAGCCTCTAGGTACCAGTGAAATATACATAATAATATTTTATGGGATCCATCTTTGCCATGGATATTAGGCTCATGTGCATGAGCACTCACCTATCATCTACCCATCTTTGTTTCTTCCTTATTATTCCTCCAGTTTAATCATCAGATTGACCGGACCCTTATACTTTTGCTTTGAAAACTCTAGGCCAAATTCTGTCTTGGGGACACAGATATTAATCTGAAATAACTCCATTGAAAACTGAAGAGTGATTCTGCATTTACACCAGTTTACCTGAGAGTGGAATTTGTCCCCCTCTCCCTCACACACACACTTCAGGCTGCTTCTCACAGGATCATTTCTGTGATCCAAACTGCAGCTTATAGGGATTTTTCACCTTAAACCAGCCAGACTGTGACTGAACAAGACTCTGCCCTGGATGTCCTTACAAATTTGGCTGCAGTGGTTTGGAAACTGAGGATTTTCAGATGATTTTAAACATTAGTTACTTCTTATCAAGTGAACCATTTTGCTGTAATATAAAGGGTATTTAGGTGACAAACAACTTAATATTCATTGAAGTAGTGTGAGCCATGACTTTTCCTTCTCTTTTAAACTAAAATTAGGTTTTATTTCCCCCACTTTCATGTACACCTTGCTTTTCTTGTTATAAGCCATGGAGCCTTGGTGGGAAATAAGAAAGGAAGGGAGGGAAGATGTGGTTTGAGCTACTCAGATGAAAGGGAGCAGGTAAATATTCTTATGAGCTAAGATACTGAGCAATCCTGTGGAGAGCAGAGTAGCGTCAACTGCCAAGGCGGTACTTTGCACAACAGGGCCCTGAGGAACTCCCAGGTGAAGCAAGCTTAGCACAGCTCATGCTTGGCTCACCTGGAGCGAAGCCCCACTTTTCCTTCCCTGATTTAGCTGCTGCCTTTGGTGATATCCTGATTTGGATCTTGTCCTTGGTTAACCATCAGGACTCTTACCGAATGGGGTATTCTGCTAATTGGTTAATCCCGCCTCAGTGGCTGATCGCCATCTGGCAGACAAAACAAGAGCAGAGGGACTTCCCCACATCAACAGAGTAGGCCACGCTTTCTTCAAACTGAGGTTAAGAACAAGCAATGGAATCTCTGGCCACGGCTTGAAAGGAACCCATCACTCTCTTTAGATAAGTACCTGATGTGGGCACTTTGCTGGAGTTGTGGGTGGGGAGGATAAAGGTTCTGACAGGGTCATTGTTTCAAGTGGAGTTCAGCCTTTTGTTTGCCATAAATGAAGAAGACAGGAAGTCAGCTGTGAGGTTTAGGAATAATATTTGGATAATTGCGAGATAGCTCATCTTAAAGTTCAAACTGATTGAACCTGAGCTGAGGTTTGAGACAAACTTTGTTTACTGGGCCATCATCTTCACGGCTTGACACTTGTAGAACGAGTATGAGCCAGGACATACCGTTTCCTCTTGACCTTGGCAAGAGGGGAAAATCCATAAGGAAAACAAAACAATAAATAATAATAAATAATAATAACAGTGATACCCGACACTCCAGGAGCAGGAAAATGAAAACAATGCTCCATTGTGCCCATGTTCCTCATAAGTCTGCATAAGGCTATCTAATCCTAGCCTCTGCTGAAATCTACCAGGAAGGTGCCTGGACCAAACACAACATGAGCCTTGCATTTAATCGGTTACTGTAATAAACATATAAAAAAGATTTTTTTTTCATGAGAGGACAGAGCAGTGGCTACATAAAAGGACATCAAATGACACATCCTCCATCTCCCAGCAAATAAAAAAGCCATCAGCTCATAACAAGGCGGTGATAAAAGGTGCTGAGGCCAGTAAGATTAAGACTTTGTAATAAGGTTCGGGCGCCAAAACTGACAGCCATTTTCTTTTATATTTATCATGTCTTCACATTGGGGTGAGAAGCCAGGACTCTGTCCCATTGCTGGCTAGAATTTATAGCAGCTCCATTATTAGGAGATTGCACTGAAATGGGGTAGAGGTATGGTTTTCTGAGAACGCTACGATAGCCTCCTACATTATACACTTGACAGGTTTGTCAGCGCTTAGTAACAAGCCTTGTAAAGTACTTTAATATCATTAGCACTATTTTCTTAATGTGTCTGCTCTCCTAGCCGCCTGAAAATATCATATATCATAGGCTGGAGGAGAGCAGACACTGTTAGCTGCCTTTCCCCTCCCCCACTCCTCAAATTTGATTTTATTACCACACATAGGGTTGCTATTTTAATCAAAATAATGTAGCCATTTTCCTTTATTGATTAACAAGTAAATATGTATAAATATGTAGTTAGGGGTGGGCAACCCTTTTAGAGGATATTGGAAACTACATAATTAATGGCTTCCTCATGTAATTACAGTGCATGTGTTATATCTCCCCATTGTTATTCCCCCCCACCCCCAACAAGAGACTCCTGTTGCCAGGATATTTGTGGATTACACACAAAGGGGCAGGGGCCATGGCCAGAAAACCCCCTCGGTCACTTTCCTGAGAACATGCAAGTATGGCATTGCTTTTGTTTTGAACAATCTCTGTACCAAGGAGAATCCATCATTCTCAGTAGAAGATCATTGACAGAAGCAGGGATGTGACCCTGATAAACTTAGTTGATTTGAAATACAAAGATCATTATTTTTAGCATTTTTTAAAACCAGTTAGGAGAATAATTTGTGAAACAGTGTGATAGCAAGCAAGGTGCTGTCTTCTGAAAGTTGGTAGAAAAAGCAGAAACCCGTGAAAGAGGAAAGGTCAATCTGCCTTTACAAGAGGAGTATATTGGCTAATGAATATCTTACAATGCTAGTGTTGACTGGGATACACTAGAGCAACAATGCAATAATTGTTTATAATTGTGTTTGAAAATAAACATTTATTAAGTGCTTTGTAAATGTACGCCATTATAAGTGGGACTTGGATCTCATTTGGAAACAGGATATGCTTCTTAAGTAGGAGTCATGTTTATGCCTGGCATTGTAAATATCCTCATGTATGACCTTGATCATAAAAATCCCGGCACTGTAAACAACTGCACTAAATCTACACAAAAAATGGGCTCGGGCAAGGAAAACAAATATGTAAATGAACCTCATCAAGGAGAGTTATATTATCTTAAGTATGACCTCAGTCAAATGGCTTTATATCTTGGAAGACTGTGAGAGTCAAGTACACAATTTACTTCCGTGCTGAAGCTGGAACTAAAACATCAGTGCTTCTTTAGCCAATGTTTGAGTGATTTAACTGTAAAGCCTCTAAAATAAAATATTATTCAAGTGTTGATGTTCTGATTTGCAGTTTCATTTATTCGAACAAATAAGGGGGAGGTAAATCAAAGTGGGGGGAGGGAGGGGCGAAGGGGAGATCTGAAGATATTTTATGTCCCTGTAGCATTGATGAGGTGACTCCCTGCTGACTTGCTGGTATTATTCAAGTGCCTTCTGCCAGCCTGCCCACCTACCACGATGCAGCTTCATTTGTGTCTATGCCAGCTTCCATATGTGTGGATTATACAGAGAAACAAGCATCGTGTGCAAAAGTCCATGACGAATCCTGAGTTTTTCAGCACTGGGTCTACATGGTATCTCATAACTTGACTATATAAAGAAAAGGAGGAGAAAAAATGAAGCAACTTGTGCCTGTTTCTGATTGACTGACTTTGGGTTTTATCCTTGTGTAATTCCATTAACTATAGCGGAGTTACTCCTGATCTGTAACAGCGCAAATGAGATGAGAATCAAGTCCTAGTTTAATCTTTTAGTCAGAAAGTAGGTTTGATTTAGTAGTGTGCTTCTCACTTTGGAACAAAACAAAAAACTTCCTGATGGTTTTCTTTTCATGTAGATATAATATGTGATACTCGCCCAGAAATTTGCCAATGGATGCAATATTCTGTGGCAGTCATACGATAGCGTCTTGCTTCACATAAGGCCCAATCCAAAGCCTACTGAAGGCAACAGAAGTCTTTTTTATTTACTTCAGTGAGCCAAAGCATCAGCCCCCTAAAGCATCTTGACTGTGCATACTACCTGATAGGCATCCCTCAGCCATTCTGATCCTGCTTTATAAGAGATCGTTCCAAAGTCTGTTCAATCTGTTTAGTGACAAGTTAACTGAATTGTATCTGAAGGGTGAACTTTAAAAGAACATTGTCTCTATATATCTCCTTACTTGTGTTAATAATGACAACCTAGATCATTAAAAATGATGTTAAAGAAACACATACTTTTAATTATTGACATAGTTTGTTTACTTTTTCCACTTGTCTTGGACAATGCAATTGGGCTGGTCAGTTTTACTTTCTGGATTTCATGCATTAGCACAAGACAGTTGTGTTTGAGGGAAAGTTTAGCTACAAACATAAATAAAATAAAGCTTTTCACTGAAATTTTAAAATAGCATGAAAAGTCCTATTCACCTTGTCTTGTATCATTCTCCCACAGCTCTTTTGTTTGTTTGGTTTCTTTACAAAGCATAACTGTAGGGACTACACTGTGTACATACTGCTCCCTTATTTTTTATAACATAATAAAGGGAGTGGTAAATGTGCACCCGTGTGTTATGTGCCCTGCACTTCTAGCAGTTGGTGAAAATTCACTTTTGGCTCAAATGGTAAGGATCTGCCTTTGGAGGAAGCTTATGAGAGTTTTATCCATCAAGTTCTGAGTATGTGATAGCATAGAATACAGTGACAGCTATGAAATTCCAAGGCATCCTCACGTTTATTAAAACATATATATTGATATATAAGCATGAATTCAATTTGGAGTTTCAAAGAGTTAATATCAATCTATCTATATGAAGAATACCATGACCATGTCCTTTTAACTGTTAAATTGACATGTTTTGTGAATGGTTACCATGCATTTATTTTGCATCTAACATGTCCATTATGGTAAACCAACTGCAGTTGTAATTAGTGAAGATTCAGAATGTTATTGAATATCACAACATTTTGACTGTCAGATTGCCCTAGCTGAGGAAAGTTACTTTGTAAAATGAGAGGCTGATGTTGCAGTTGTATTGACTTTTGTGTCATGTTTGTTTCAGTTTACTAGTCAAAACAACTATCAGAGCTCTTCCTTGTCCAGAAGGTCTGTGCTGCCTTATGAAAATGAAGCTGTCTTGTTTTCTGCTTCATAAATCATTGTCAAGCTGAGCAGATAACAGAAACAAGTTCAGATTCTAGAATGATTATTCTTAGGGATGATGTATTAAGTATACAGAATGCAACTTGATTTTCATAAGCCATGTTGACTTTGCAAAACTGAGACTAGAGGGGGAAAAAATTAACTAGTAATTGGAGGTGTGAGAGCTTGCAAAATCCAGAGGGTGGGGGAGGGGAAAAGCAATGGATGGTGAAAATTCCTTTTGCTGAACAGCTCCTTCATCATGTCAAGGCTGCCAGTTTCCCCTTTACTCCCCCTTGTGCTAATTTTCATGGCCACAAACAGCCCACTTTTGGCATCTTGTAGACCTATGATACTGGAGACTGATGCAAAGGCCAATGGGAGTTCACTGACTTAGATGAGCTTTGAATCTGGCCCTTGGAGAAACAGTAGTCTCCTAGACCCTGCTCTTCTCTTCAGGAGTGTCAACATGAGGGATCTGCCGGAGGGAGGGAAGGGACATATTATGAGAACTCTTCTCCCTTCTCACCAGTTCTCTCCCTCATTGTTATTCCCTCGTGTTTGCAACGGCTTCTCCACCCCTGCCAACCGCCCGTACTCCCAGTTCTTTGATGATTTGCACATGGCCACAAATTACCCATTCTTTTATGGGACTAAAAAAGGCCTAACAAATGTGACATTGGTGCATGAGGGGAGGGTCATTGACATCCAGCTGTGTGGGGTCATTGTGAAGAGGAAAAAGTGAGGGGTGAGATGGCCAATTCCATCACACCCCTAGGGATAGTCCCCCGGGACAGGACGGGGGCTATAGGACAAGCTACTAATGCCAAAACTGTTCTGTGGCTGAAGAGAGGACTTCACTCAGCAAGGTTCTCAATCTATCTACAGTACTTGTAGAGCTCCTGAACACCTGACAATCATTAATGTACTTATTCTCACAGCACCCCTGAGATAAGACAGGACTATGATCCCCACTGTATAGATGGGGATCTGAGACACAGAGCGGTTAGATGACTTGCCCAAGGGCACTTCAGAGATTCCATGGGACAGCAGGCACCTGAAGCCAGGATGTCCCAGTTCAAGGCTAACAACCTAACCACTGGAGCATTCTTCCTCTATCAAAACAAGTGCTTTTCCACTGAGCTATATCCCCTTGCCAGCACCTGTTCTCTTGCACTAAGCATAGTAAAAGGAAAAACAAACATAGGTAATTTCAGCTGTGGGTATAAAAAGAACATTAGAAACCGTGCTCTAACCATCCCCTCAAACAACTCTTAACCTCCCCTGAAACATGTTTCTTCTTTCTTTTTTTTTTCCCAACAAAAGGAAATTAAAACCAAACAAGCCTATGTTTAAAGAATGTGAAGGCTGCAAAACAAACTAACAAAGGCCAGGAAATGTACAAGTTAAGGCTGTGACACTCTGTCCTTCATTCAGGCTGTTCTGTCTTATTTTTCTAAACAGTGGGAGTTAAGATCAGTGTGTTACCCTCAGCTTTGAATTTCCTGTCATGCACTGGTATCTGCCTCTGCCTTATTAATGTTATTAAATATTGTGTATTACATTTGTGAGTGATGTAAGAAGTGAATATCTATATTTAAATGAACCCACATCTCTAGGCATTTCATCTAGGCAAAATACTTTAAATATCAATGCTTCTAGTGAGTATAAGATTTTTTAACCTAACCATCAATGCAGAAACATACTTTATTGCAAGAAGTCTGTAGCTACCTCAGAATTTCATGCTTGTCCTTATACTTCACACAACAGCTGCTTGGAATGTTATGGTGGCTGTTGAAATAGGGATCTGATTTCTCTGTTCCAAAACCACTTGCGCTATAGGAGAATCTCCACTTGCTTTCAACAGTTTAGGGACCAAGAAACACAGTTATGCAGGTCTGTTTCCATCCAGCAGTGGGCACTGGCACACATACACACCAGCCAGTTCAGTGTATTCTCTTATAATATGCATACCTGGCAAATCATCAAGTCAGACTTTGCTTTGATTTGGAAAAAAAAAGCTGGTAAATATATAGATTTGTAAAAAGTATTCCCCTCGGTGGTTCAGGAATAATTACCCTATGGTATATGGGATTTCATAAACTGATTAGATGTACAGTAAGGAGTGGGTGTATGGGCACTGGGGACTGGCCCAAGTCAGAGGCAGGAAGGTCCAAATATCTGAGCCACTATTGTGAAAGTAATGTCAAGTAAAGGTTAGTTCAAAATAGGCTAACATTGTCATTGACTCATTCCTGATCTCATTTGGAATCTGAACACTAGAGCACTGAAACAGCCAGACTCAGCTTTGCCCAGAACAGCTTTCACGCCGCAAACAATAGATTTTAACCTTTGCCACTTTCTTTTTTTTTGTTTGTTTGTTTTATTATCAGTCTGTGCTTCCACTACAAACTTAGCGCACAGGGCTTTGAGCTAATTACATTCTGTACATCTGAGCCAACTCTCAGTGCTTCATGCTGACACTCGGATACATCTGGACCTGATAACAATTACAAATACTTTGGGCATACTTTAAAAAAGAGCTTATGTTACAATGTGAAACAGCATGTTTTACAGTGCTCATAACGGTCAGATAAATACAATAGCCTCGCATCCCATTTCTTGGGCTGATTTTTTTAATGTGCCTTTGCAATAATTCATTTAGATCAGGAGCCCATCAACGGGAGAAAAACAAAAACAAAACAAAAATCCCACTGCAGACAAGTGGAATACTTGAACTTAAGAAAATGCCAGGCTTTGCCAGAGGCTCTGGTCAAGACAGAGGCTAAGACAGTGGATGATACAGGATTTCTGTCTTCATTCCCCAGTTCTGGATCAACTCATGGTACAAGGAAGAGCAATCTAAAGGTTGCTCCATTTTTCCCTACCTTATAAGGTCCCTAAGGCCCATTTCTCGAGCAAGAATCACTGGAGCGTGGTAAACTTTAGCCCCTGGAACACTCCTTTCCATTTCTTGACATGCCACCTAGATGGAGCAGATGGTACAGAGCTGCCTACGCTGGCTTGAAACCAGATAAGGTTTTCCCAAGCCAGGGGAGTCCTCAGCTGCCCTATTTAGGATAAATTTAAGGTCCTTTTTTACTATTCTGATGACACAAAGTGATCTTGCTGAGGCCCCAAGAACCTAATAAGATTCTCACAGTCAGACAGACTGAAGACTTGCATCTGAAGAAGTGAGGTTCTTACCCATGAAAGCTTATGCTCCCAATACTTCTATTAGTCTCAAAGGTGCCACAGGACCCTCTGTTGCTTTTTACAGATTCAGACTAACACGGCTACCCCTCTGATACCTGACAGTCAGACAGAAGTTTTCATAGCTCTCTCTCCAAAACTTGGGTCAACTTAGCTACCATAACCGAAGAATATGAAAAACTTCACTCCCTATGTGATATAGTTACATTGACCTGATCTCCACTGTAGACACACCTCAATCAACGGAAGCATTCTTGCATCATCCTAGCTACCATTTTCCTACATGAATGGAAAAACTCCTTCTGTTAATGTAGGAAGTTTCCATACTATACTAGTGTAGACATACTCTAAGATGAGAAATGGGTGGTGGAGGGGAGGGAAGAAATCACTGAAACTGAACTTCCTTTGGTAAAGTCCATCGATAATCCAAGGATGGGAAGAGACTTTCTACTGCTTACCTTTGAATAAAACCCTGGAGACTAAATGCTGAAAGAGTGATTTAAACTTGTTTAGTGGCTCTCTTTGGGGACCGATGTAACACACTCTGGATGCTTTGTCAGTTAACTTTTCTAAAAGACTTGTTAATACTTTGGAGTGATGGACAGAGAAGAATTAAAAGAAAAACAACTCCCAAAGCCAGGTTTTTACATAGGGCTGCAGCAATTGTCAGCCACAAAAAGCTCCCAAGCAAGCCCTTCTGATAATACGCACAGTATATCAGCAATCATCTATCTGTCTTTTCTCAGTAAACAGTTGTACAGTAATAAAACAAAGTGATACAGCTGACTCTAACCTGGCAAATTTCCCTGCACCTAGTGTTTACATCTCTTTAAGTGTATCTTTGTCATATGGTTACAAGGCTATTTTATGCTCTCAAGTTTAATTCTTTGTAAATATGGCTCTATCTGGGTGGGTGATGTACATGTGTTAATACATGTTCCATCTACAGCCATTCCTCTAGTTCACATGGAAAATTAATAGTCCTTGATTGAATGGCATTAGCGATTTCTGAGACTCTCCATTACTATTTTGGTGGAATTGCATTGATGGCTCAGGAAGTTTCATGCTTTCAAATATTTTTAGGAGCCTGCATTGTGAAAGCTAAACCTGCCTTCTGGAAGTTGTAAGAAGTTTCTTTTTTTCTTGTTCGTGTAAAAAATAGTTTTGTTTTTTTTTTCTGGAAAGCCAGCTCCCTGCATTCTCAAGGGTTATAAAAATGGGAATCATTTTTATTGGCAATCCACTGGAATAGTGCTGAGACAAATGGAAACTTGAAGATAAGGATCCTCAGAGGTGAAAACATACAGCTGTTGGGAATTGCGAGAGAATCTGACCAATAAAGGAAGTCACTATTTTTCCAGGCCTGAAGTGAGTTATAGGCTGAGACGGGTGTTGTATATTTATGTAAGGCTGCAGCAGGGAGTTTGAGCGACCGTATATTGCTGAAAGAGCATCATTCACATTCAGCCCGAGACAAAAGGTGGAAATGAAGTAACATCCTGACCGAAGCAGGGCTCACGACAGAATAATAACATTTCAGAGAGGGGGGCCGTGCGCTTGGCTGTGGGTAGGCCTCAAAATGAGGAAATCATCAAGATGCCTTGTCAGCCTTCAAAAAACAGATACACACTCACACACACATTCACGAATGTGGCCTGGCCGAGTGTCCTTGGGAAGTCTGGCCATTTATCTTTCACAGAAATGCGTACACAATTACTCGCAACCTTCATCAGTATAGTCAGCAAGATGGGTTTGCCAAAAATCCTGGAAAATACATATATCAATACATATATTACCAGCTTGGATCTGATTCAGTATTTATTATGATGATGTTCTCTACCCCATAGCATCAGTGGCAAGACTCATTCAAAAGGGTATTTGAAGAGCTAACGTGTTCTTGGCCGCTCAGTTAAAAAAAAAAATCAACTTCAATCTCATATTTATTTGTATGTTTTTTGTCTGGAGACAGGCACTAGCCACATGGAGCTCCATTTCTCTATGTACGAACAAAAGAGGAGATCCTATTTTAGAAAAAATGAGTAGAAAAGGGAAAGGTGCACTTAGCATCTATATAACATTTTTCCATCCATAGATCTCAAAGCACTTTACAAAGGTGAGTAAGCAACATTATCCTCAGTTTTCATATGGGGAAACTGAAGCACAGAGACATTAAGTGATCTTCCCAAGGTTACACAGCCGGTCATGGCAGAGATGGGGGATAGAGCCTATTAATCTTGATTCACTGTCCAATGCTATGCCCACTGGACCCACATTGTCCTTAGCTTGACATATGCCACTAAGGAGAATAAGATTAGTGGAATATAGATGTATAATTTAAAAAGAAAACTAGAATGTACAGGATATTCAAAATATTAGGAAACTTCCTATGCTGTTTTGTTTTTATTTTTTATAACCATCTCTTACTTAATGGTTTTCAATCCCACTGTAAAATCCCAGTGTCTGACTCCTAGACCTGTACTCAGGCCAAGCTTATTTCCAGAACTGAATTGTTGTCCTCTGGGACTTCTGAACTGGCTTACCCTAGCCCCAAACCCAAATATAATGGAGCGTTTTATGTCCCGACAAATTAAAAAAGCAAATTATTTTGTTAATTGCCCTGAGCATTGGCGTGGTGTCTGCCGCATCTCTTAGACCCTGGAAAGCGTAAGTATTATTTCAAAGAGAGGCATATTCAGGCTCTGCCCACTGTGGCTTTGTCATTCACCGAATGGGAAATCAAAGCAGTGCAAGCATGATAGATCGCAGAGCTACAAAATACCAGGATGCTATTTTCTCTTTTGAAGCAATCGGGACACCTTAAAGAATCTGACATTTTAGGACAATTTCTGACACTCTGTCCTTTGGAATTTTGACTTGGACTAAAACTGCATTAGTGAAGAACACACTGCAAGGAAATAAAACATATCCGGGTTTGGAGTAACAAGTCCCTTACTCTTGTGGTTTCGACTATAACGATCAAACCAATGTAAAAACGAGCTATTTCTTTTTTAATTCTTCCTAAATGATTTTCATCAAAGTATATTGACCCAAATAACAAGTGCCATCGAATTTAACATGGATGAAACCCATAGATACTACAGAAATTTTAAAAGGGTCGCATAGAAATAAGTCTAAAAACTATAGGAAATTAAAAATTTCCTGTAGATTGCTTTAAGTATTTTATGGGGTAGTTGAAAGTCCCGTAGAGAAAGAGTCTCATGTTATTCTAAATTCTAAAGCAGAGGTTCTCAACTATTTTCTTCTGAGCGTGTGGTCCCCTCCCCCGCCCCCTGCCCCCCCCCCCCCCCTGCAACATGCTATAAAACCTCCATGGCCCATGTGTCCCACTATAACTGGTTTTCTGCACAAAAACCAGGGCCAGCATTAGGGGGTAGTAAGCAGGGCAATTGTCTGGGGCCCCATACCACAGGGCCCCCCACGAAGCTACATTACTCAGGCTTCAGCCCCGGGTGCGAGGGTTCAGGGGGGCTGGGCTTCAGCTTTCTGCCCTGGCCCCAGCGAGTCTAATGCTGGCCCTGCTTGGAGGCCCCCCTGAAACCTGCTTGAGGCCCCCAGGGCAGTGTTTCCCAAACTTGGGACGCCGCTTGTGTAGGGAAAGCCCCTGGCGGGCCAGGCTGGTTTGTTTACCTGCCGCGTCCGCAGGTCCGGCCGATCGCAGCTCCCACTGGCCACGGTTCGCTGCTCCAGGCCAATGGGGGCTGCAGGAAGGGCGGCCAGCACATCTCTCGGCCTGTGCCACTTCCCTGCATCCGAAGAAGTGGGCTGTAGCCCACGAAAGCTTATGCTCTAATAAATGTGTTAGTCTCTAAGGTGCCACAAGTACTCCTGTTCTTTTTGCGGATACAGACTAACACGGCTGCTACTCTGAAACCAATAAATAATAAGTCATCTTAAAGGTTACATTCTATTGTGCTATGATTCAAATAAAGTCAAGCAGATGCTATCTGAACCAGAAACTTTTTCAGGCTTTACTAACTGTCATTTATCATTTTTACCTAAAAAATAGAAGTATGTATCAATATTTGGTCAGTTTCAGTTCAGTATCTAGTGGATGTTCAATTGCAGAGCATATCTGCAAAGGGCCTATTTGCAGTCAGTGATAATTACTGAAAAATCACAGCCTGTTGTAGTTTATTTATTTATTTTATTTATCCGGTTTAAATGTTTAAATCAAAAAAAGAGAAAAAATACCATAATCGCTTGCAGGTAGCCCATGTAAGCATGCTTGTTAAAATACCCTTCCATTTAAACACAGATTTTAACCTTTCCACCTTCGTCTCTTGCATTTTTCTTTCGTTCTGTTCAAAGCATTTAGGTAAATTAGGACGAGGTCCCTCCATAAAAATGCAAGGGGATCAGTTAAACTTTCATCTCTAATTTATTCATGAAGGAGAGAGGTCTTTCCTGGTCATGCTGTGCATCATCCTGTCAGAACGACTTTCCCTCTTCTACAGAAGGGATAAAGGGAGAGGGAAGAAATCAGGGGTTTGGTCTTTCCTACTAATAACCACTAGAGGAGAGAAAACTGTGCCCTGCTTCATGTCATGCTCATTGTACTGGAGTTGGACTAACATCAAATATTGCAGCACAAAGTTCCAGTATTAAATGTGCTGAAGTTTCTAAGAAATGCAAACATAAATTAGATCGATAGCTAGAATATTGCATTTATACAGCTCCTTTCATCCAAAGATCACAAAATGCTTTACAAACATCAATTGATAAATCTTCACATCCATGCTAAAAGGCACATGATGTGGGTATAATTTATCTGTAATATGGTATGTGTACACGCACTATAATATAGTATGCGTACATGCGCTGTATACACACTCATCATCCTTGACAAATACTGCCAATTCTTTGCACAGACATTCACATTTGATTTCAATTCCAGAAATTTCCTAACTGAAACAAAGTTTGAGTAAATAATAATAGTAAAAAATTGATTTTTGACTGACATTCCCCACCCCTTCCAGAATACTTATTTTGTTTATGGGTTTATTTTGTTTAATGTTGTTCTGATAATATCCCACTTTGCATCTTGGTCTTTTGAAGGGACAGAGACAAATAATACAAATGGTCTTTATCCCAGCTGGTGAATGAACTCTTCTGGGTTTCCACAGCATACAACAAAATTATCGTCTTTTATACATGTTTTAAAAAGAAAAGTGCGGGGGTTAAGGAAGAAAAGCAGGATCTGGTATTAGTCCTTTTAGTCGTCAGGAAATTACAAAATGTACACTTGCAGAGTAAGCAATTTTCCCAGTCTGCTGGCACATCCATCTTTTTAATGAGCCTTGTTTATAACCTGACGCCATGTTTCTAGTCACCTACCCTGTTTACATCTTTGGCCCCTTTAATTAAGAGAAGAACCAGTTAAAAGAAAGTAAGAAGAAATATTAATATGATCTGATTAATTCAGCTAGCGGGAGGTTATGGGGTACCAAGGTTATTATAACCTATAACAGCAACACGAGCAAAGCTGTGTTCATTTGTAATTTTATTAGGCGGAGCAAATTAGTGAGCCCGCTTGGCAATGACAAAAGACCCCTTCCTATTCTCTTCTACCCCCCACTGAAAGGGCCAGGCGCCTAAAGTTAGGACCCATATTAGGCAAATGAGAGCTGATCAATCTCAGCCATACAACTAATGAGAATCTCTAGTGTTGGAGCTATGCTAATTTGAAAAGATTAGCTGGGATTTTTTTTTAAATATATATACATACAAAGTCCAGTGAACCCAAAGCAGATATTCCAAGGGAGGCTGGAAGCAAAAGGGGAGGGGGAGAGAAATCCACAGAAAGGGTTAAAGATAAAACACAGTGTAAACATACAGGGGGAGGACAGGAGGAAGCAATGATAATGTACAGATCATTAGAAGCAGAATACCATTGGTTATGCAAGGGAAAATATAATTATATATAATTACACTGTACCAATGGCCCCATTCGCAGAGATAAGAAAACCCAGATTGTCTTTTCCTTGCATTATTGTCCTGCAGTGTTGAAACTGTGCCAAAGTTGAGCCCTTATAATTCAAGGAGTCCGAGAACCAAATTTCTCAGATGACGGCTTCACAGTACAACCCTTGCTCAGGCAAAACACGGCCCACTGAAGAAGTTTTGGGTCTGATGCGGATCTCCTGTGCACTAGTGTAAATTCAGAATATTTCCATTGAAATCACCATGAGGACATTTGGTGGAAAGCAAGATGAGCCAATATAAATAAGGTTTACATCTGCGGTCTGCGATGGTGTAGCTGGACCAGTGGCTCACCCCCTGCATAGACATTGTCTTAGGCAGTAGGATCAGACCCTAACATGCAAGAGCCCAATAAGTTGCATCAGTGCCTCTCCTGAGCGAAAACTAGGCTAAAAGATAACAGAGCCCTCAGTTTGTGGCAGCTGCAATTCCAATAACCAAATATAATAATAGGGCCTGATACTGACAACATTTGTTCACCCCAAATGCTCAAGTGGGACTACTTGGGTGATTGCAGTTTTGCAGAATTGGGCCCATAAACCACATTTGTGTAGACTTCAAAACACTTAAAAAAGTAGATACCCTGCACTATTATCCCCTGATTTATAGATTGGAAAACCGAGGCACAGATAGGTTCAAGGCAACATTTTCAGAAGTGTTTATTAATTCTGTGTGCCTAACACGCTATCTCTAGTTGAACACACTCACATTGAGGGACTTAAAATGGGCAAACATTTCAGAAAATCTGGCTGCTAGTGACAAGCCTAAGGTCACATGGGACAGTGGCAGAAACAAGAGTCGAACCCAATGTGGGTCCTGGCCTCTGGACATTTACTTGGGCCCCTAGATCACAAATGCCCCTCTCATAAACCATCCCATGCTGTGCCCAATGACCAGGTATCATTCAATCTCATTGATGTCTCTAGATTTCATTCCTCGTCAAAGACAATCTGTCAGCTCCACACCAACTGCCTGATTGAGAAACTGGGCTACACACCCATAAGGCCATTCCAGTGAGCACAGACATTAAAATAAGGCAAACCTCTCCCCGCCCTCCCACAATGGCTAATAGCAGTAATATGGTTAAAATACTGCATTGGAAAATCAATGAAAAACCAGCAAAAATGTCGCTTTAAAAAAGATATTCTTCATTTTACATTTTCAGATTAAGAATATATATGGGTATATAAGAGAGAAGCAAGGAAAGGAATGAAATAGGTCTGAAATACCCCAGAACGGCTCAAAAAAAAAAAAAAGCTTTTTAAAACAGAGAGCGTCTCACTGAAAAAAATCAATTTTAAGGACATTATATTTTAAGCTTCATTGTTATCTCAGTTCAGATAGCAAGCTTAATACTGAAGGGTATTTTTAATGTGTATCTAAAACAGTCTAAACCCATTCCTTTCCCTCTCCTATTCCTCAAATGACTCCATCAGGATGTACAAAATCCTAATTTCCAGGTAAAACACCTGAGTTTGACTATTGCCAAGCAGTAAAGTCAAAATAGCCATCACAATGGGGTAGAAAGAAGACCAGATTAAGTCATAGAGGCACACCCCTTTTGGCCTCTTCTCATGACCTCAGTGCTTGGAGTTTTGTAATAAAGATCAGAATCTCAGCTTTCATTTTTAAAAGAAATTATTTCTAGCTCCCAAGAACTGTGAATTGAGTGTAACCGACACAGTAATGTCTGCCTGGGACTGCAAAGAGCCTGAAATAAGTCAAAAAAAGATGAGAATTGTCCGATTCATCTTCACTCTGAAATCTCCTGTTGTGTGGGGATAAGATAAGGGTGGTGGTGGGATAGGTGTGTTTAGGGCCTCAGATTGCTTTCATTTGATAGAAATATCACTATTGTGAAAAAGATGGGAAGGAATGGGGCTACCCCACTCTCGTATACCTGAAATTGTGGGATACTGATTGTGTGTGGTCACTTCTCACTCATTTGATCCAAAGAATTATGATCCTTGCTGGATGCTCCGGTTAGTCTTGGATGTTGCCTTAGAAAACCTTGCAGTACTAATAGAATTCATATTCTAAAATGAAAAATCGGATTCAAAGCAGTTCAAGAGTTGGGGGCTTGAGTTGAGCTTCACTGTTGCCCTGAACTTTGTGTAGCCATTTTTGAAGTGAATTTGAAAGGCTAACAAACCAGACTGGAAGTCTTTGATGAGGACACAGCAGCAAAACGACGACAGACACATGCATGGAATTAAAAGAGGCAGGCGGCAATTTTTATTAAACTTTTAGCACACGGGAGGGCACTACCTGTCCATCACCCACATTCTCCTATACCAGGCATTCAATTGGTTCCAGTGAGGGGTTACAGCACTCCTTATCATATAACCTGGAATGGGGGGGTAGGGTCTCCTCTCTCTGAGGGGGCACAGAGGGTGCAGCAGTGTGGGGACCATGGCCCATCATAGCCACAAGGTCTCACCCTATCACATGAGCCTAAGGCCCATCACCAAAATCCCAGGTCTTTTACTTCTGGAACCACTCATTTTATTCTCTTAACCACACTGGAAACTGGCCGTGAGTTGTGACAAGTAAGCACCACCACCTCAGTACCTGAGTTAGGTACCATGTGTGTTCCTATTTAGCACATTGTGGCTTGTAGATGCTGCAAGGAAGGCAAAAAACTCCCTGGTCCTCTACGAATTTGGCCCATGGGAGAAAAAAGTCCTTCCTGACCCCCTAAACAGGTGATTGGCTACACCCAGAGTGTCTGTCAGGCTGGGTTCCCATTCCTAGTTCATGTGGGCAGACCTGCTGGAACGGAGCCAAAAGAGGCTCCACGTAACCCCTATGCTGGGCTAAATCCTGGGAGCTGGGGAATGCTGGCCAATCAGCACCCCTCTCCCCCAGCTGGCCAAGGAATGCCAGAGACTCCCATGGGAGGAGCTACTTATTGTCCCTTGGCAAATGCCCCCCTCCCTTGCTTCTGGGACTGCCCCCCTTTCACTTTCATCAATTTCCCACACCCGCTGATGCGGGTGGGAGGCATTTTTCACTCAGTCTGCACTGGTGTAAATGAATACGCCCAAGGTGCAAGGCCAGGGTCAGCTGGGCCCTTGATCCAAGTTAACTGAACGATTCCTGTCGACTTCACTCGGAGTTGGACCAGGTCCTAGGTACAGGGATTGTTTGAAATAAGGCAAGGAGTAAAGATCGGTGGCTGCTGTCTTCCAGTGAGTTAATATGTAGCCTGAACGTGATTTATCAGCACCTAGGCTCTCTGAAACGCTAGGCACTTCTCCACTTTTAAAACCACATTTAATATAAAGTTTTTAAAATCTAGAACAGACAGGCCACTGCCAGCCCTGTACCAGGCTTGGCAGATTCTTTTTGGCATTTTAACTAAGACCCAGGACCTGGCTCTGCTCTCACGGGGTTTTTACCATTAATTACAATGGCAACAGTATTGGTCACGTCTGTTATCAGTAGAGCTGGTTCCCCTGCTCATTTATGAATAATATTTGTGACAAATCTGGCTCATTTTCACCTTAAGAAACGTTTCACCAGCTGGTCCTGATGCTCTTTGAATGTACTGACATGAGAGACCCATTTGCTCCTCTGGCTAAGCACAGGGGAGATGAACCCATTTCATTTAAGCTAGGTTTATCGTTTTCCCCACAAAGATAGTAGCAAGGTGCCCTTTGAATAGGACAGTTTGTGCCTTGAGTAATCTGGGTCTATGCTGGTTATGTGATATGTATGTATCTCCATGATCCTTGTAACCGATACCAGTAATCCCTCATAACTCAAGCCTGACCCCAGATGTACAGTACCTTTCCTCTTAACTTGTGTATATTTAATTTTAAACATTCATTTTAATAAAATGTCTTGTTCATGGCTCTCTGGTACAGAGTGTAGTAAAACGTATGGTAATTGAAAGATTCAAACCTCTCTTTCAAGGCAGAGCCTGTAAGCTCTATAAGGCTCCAAAAACCCAAAGAGAGATTTATTGTTCAACTTATATACTCTTAGCAAGTGTTATTAGGTGCTATGGATTTTCAATCACTCTTCTATTATTGGTGAGTTGAATTATCGAAATGACTTCCTGATATGGACAACAGAGCTGCTTTGGCTGAAGAAAGTTTGTTCTGGCTCCCAACAGACCTTTGCCTCAAGCTCAAACTAAATACAGGGAGGGCCAGAGGTCCCAGATGGAGCAAAATACCATTGTTCCATTGACTTCAATCGAGATTTACAGATTTACTTTAGCGGAGCATCTGGCCCACAAACACAAGGATTAAAATTAAAGATTTAATTAAAAAAACAAATAAACCCAGAATCAGTGGTTCTGACACAATTGGGGGGGGGGGGGAGGAAAGCTTGAGAAAGGAGCCCATGAGAAAGTTTTTTTCTTTTCCAGCCCCCAATTTTGCAGACTTAAGGTGTAAACTAGGATTTTCAAATGGGGCTAGAGGAGTTAGGCACCCAAATCTTAATGAATTTCATTGGGAGTTGGGCACCCAAATCCCTTAGGTGTATAAGAAAATCTCAGCCATAGTCTTAATGTAGGGAAATCCCCCCTTGTAGTCAGTTTCATTCCACCTATTTCCCCCTCCCATAGGGGATGTGTTGGGGGCACATAGACAGTAAGATGGGTGAGGGGCTGGAATGTTCTGTGTTCCAATGAACTTGGGTCAGTAGATAGTTCCATTCAGTGCAAGTTAGAGCAGTCCTGTGGTTGCTCTAATTTACACTGGGCATTGGTTTGGCATGAGGCCAGCGCCAGGATCAGAATAGGTAAATTGGCAGCTTAGAGCCACCTTTGTACCCCCACACCATCACCACTTCACCAAAATATCATTTGACACAGATGAGGACCAAGTTTCATAAGTCCTCTTCTTTAACTTGCACTGAAGAGAATTTGATAAAATCCTGGAGTCAACTAAAACATACACTGTGACTAAATCTATACAGATTGGTGTAACCCCTTCTCACTCACTTCCACTGTGGCTAACAATGAACTGAGAGATGAACATCAATCTGAGCCACAAGAAAGGACCTGCCAAATGTAAACTTTCTTATGGAAATAGGCTGGTGGCTATTCATTGCCTGCTTATATTTGCAAGGCTAAAATGTTGAATTGATTGTTCGATCAATTATCACTTTACAGATCAGGCTAGTCTCTTAAGCAAACTACCAATCACTGTGTTAACACGCAGATATAAATGAGCCCTTTTCAATAGGATAACCACTCTCTCCCCCATGGACAGTAGGTGTGGCAATTAGATAATTGATTTTAGGTAAATGTCTTGTTAATTATGCAGCAAGCTTCCTGTCTCGTGCTAATTAACTTACTGCTCCTTTGAATCAATAAACTATGGCCTTGGGAGGAAAAAAAAACAGCCTCCCCACAGACCGTGGGGCACAGGGAGGAAAGTTTGGCTCATCACCTTTCTTCTTTGTATTTCCAAAACCGCTTCATAAATACCCAATGCCATGGGAGAAATTGGTATGGAAACAAATTGAATTAAAAGGTGACCAAATACATAAACCAGTGAACATCTAATTCAGAACTTGCTCAATGAAAGACAAGGAGGCTGAGCTCTACATCACTTTGAGATAGCAGCAGGTGAGCGTCCATGAATTCTGTCTGAGCAAGTCTTTCCAAAGTTTGGGTGCCCATCTAAAGTTTTGAGGTCTCCACCTTTTCTTTCTCTCACCTGTACCCCTATTTTGTTTGTATCTCATCATTTACCCACCCGGCCAAACTCTTCCCTCACAAAAGCCCCTTTCTCGCATTTTCTGACCTCAAACTCCCCAGCCCTGTTTCAGTTACATTCCGCTGTGGTTTTAGAAACTTACACTTTCCACTCTGAAAACTGTCCACACTAGACTCTAAACAGTCTAGTTCTTTCCTTCTTACTTTCCCTGACCCTATCATCTTTTCACATGGGCTTGTGTGACCAATGCCATCCCACCCTAGTCTCTGTGCACAGGTCCTTGTGCAAAAAGAAGACTGTGAGGATCCCTTCCACAGCAATGTTTTCTTTCTTTCTTCCTTCCTCCTCCCTGACTCAGATTTTAACACTTTGAGCCCTACTCTCAGTCAACAGGATATGGGACGACCCTTTGACGTCAATAAGGCTTTTGGAATAATTCCATTGATTTCAAGAGATTTATACCAGGCATGTCAGATACCAAGCATTAATTTGGCCTAAAGAGTGATTTTTAATTTCTTATTAATGTATATGATCTCAAGAAAGCCATCAAAACTGATATGTCACCCATTTCAATCCAGCAAGGAAAAATGATTTCATAGGTTTGCATAAGAGGGAAAAATGTTTAAATAATAATAGTTAGGGACATGATAGTTAATGGGCCGAGGGACGTACTGACCGCCGCTTCCAGCAGCTCCCATTGCCCCAGAGCAGTGATCTGCGGCCACTGGGAGCCGCGATCGGCCGGACCTGCGGATGGGACAAGTAAACAAACCGGCCCAGCCCGCCAGGAGCTTTCCCTACACAAGCGGCAACCTCTGTTTGAGAAACTCTGCCCTAGAGTTTGATTGAGCCCATCATAGATAAAAGGCCAAATGTTCAAATTAAAAACAATGACCACCTGCTTAAGCCTTTGCAGGATCAGGGTCTGAATCTGGATGCTTGCAAGCGTCCCTGAAGTTGGGGGAGCTTGGATGTGGGGGTATGGGTCAGCCATTTCCACATCAGTTTTATTATTATTCAACAAATTAAATAAACTGTTAAATAATTAACAGCTGAGAAGTGCAGGGGCCAGATTTCTTTACTCAGTATTTCCTTTATTTCTTTTGATGATTCTGCAGTACAGCTTCTATGCAAAGTATTTTTAGAATATTTTATTTACAACTTATCTTAAGCATGTGCATAACTTTACTCATCTCTATAGCCTCATTGAAATCCACATATGCTGAAGTCAATGTGACTCTGCACATGCGTAAGGATACTCATCTGCCTGAAATGTTTTCAGGATCAGGGCCTTAATCTTGTGTTGTTCCCCTCAGTTGACCTTGGTCATGTACATGTTTATAACCGGCTACTAAGAAGTATACGGTGAGCAACAGTCCTGATATAAGAAAAAGTCTAACTGGAGAATAAATACATTTAACTTTTTTTTTAAGTATTCTAAAAATAACCTAAAAGAAAATCTTAGTAAAACTTTGAGACTGGCTCACATTGATGTTTACAAGAAGCCTGTTATACATAATTTTCCAAAGCTGTTTTCAATCATGCAAATGATTTTTTCCTTTGCAATATGCTAATGTAATCTGATTTATTTCAGTTGTAAAAGTTAATTACAATGTGTTTGTGAGTCCCTAAAGATGATGTATTAAATGTTTATAACCAGGATTATTAAAATGTCCTGTCTCGATTACAGTGCTTCTCTTTCAAACACTAGAACTAATTGTAGCCTTAAATCACAACAACCTCACCGTTAAAATTAACACAAGGGCAACATTGCATAATTTTAATTAATTTCAATTTAGCCAAAGCAAATTAATTTTTTTGTTTTCTAGAAGGACAGCTAAAGCCTTCCACAGACCACTCCCGTTCAATGCGGAGTTCATAAACTTCTCTTTTTTCAACATTTGTATCCCTTTAATGATTCTTCCATTGCATATTTACTCTTTAAAATGCTCTGCGAATTCTCATATTCTTTTTATTTTCACTGTAGTTACTGTATTAATGTCTGCAGCGCTTATTATTTTGCACACAAACAAGGGGATAAAACAGTGGTGGAATGTGTAATATTTCCCTAATTTTGCACGCCTGTGTGATAGTGTTGCTGCCTCCTGAACCCAGCTCTTTAAAATGAAAGCAGCTCAGAGCTCCCTGAAGCTTGTTGAAGCTCCAACTTTCCTTTCTTTAACACCCTTTAAAGAGCTGCTGATGCCTTGTGACAAATTTTGGAAAAAAAAATCCATGAAGAAATAATTAACCTACACAGCAAGGTTTTCTGTGTTTCTCTTTCCCTTGATCTTTACACTTTGGATTTTTTACAGGGAAAAACATGAGCTCTCTTTGAGACAGTATAAGTGATGCTGTTTACATATTCCTCAGCTGAAGTTACAAACCTTCATGCTTTGTGACATCACAATTGGCTGCTGTGGACACAATAACGTTGTCACAGAATTATGAGTTGAGACTAGGAATATGCTACAGGAGGAAAGTTTTCCCTTTTCCATAGAATATTAAATTGCTGTGGTAACTATGGGCCTGTTTTTGCCTATATAGGAATTACTTGTTGTAGAGGAAAGGAAACCAAGTTTCAATTCATGGAGTTTCTGCTGAATTCTTTTACTGGGAGGTGTGGTTTGCCCCTCCTGTGCACTGAAGAAGCTGTGGAGGGCAGTGGGGTGTTTTGCCCTTTAACAAAGACATCTCCAGGAAGCAAAGGGCATCCATGTCATGCCCCTGGCCCTCAGTTCATGCGGAGGCCTGCAAGCACAATTTAAGTGTAAACCCTGCTTGTAAGGGCAAATCTTGCTGTGTCTAAATGGGTTCCAAGCACAGAAGGGAAAGCAATGCAAATCAATATGTCTTTATGCTATAATAATGTGTGCTGTATGCCCTGCTGGGGACAATCTATAGGAGCCAACGTGGCTCCCCTCTCCCCATCCTGCCCTGCCCCCCTCCACACAGGGATACAGAGGGAAACCCTGGGCCCTATTTAGTGCTATGTGGTAAGATGGGTGTTGGAAAACACTGACTTTTTTAGTGGCAGCCCTCTGTGCAACGCTCCTTGTGCCCTTTCATCTGAGGATAACAACGCAGATTACCAAAGTAGGTATTACTACATATGAGGAAACCAAGGCATTGCAAGCTACAGAAACAAATCTCTCCACCTGCCCTAAAGGAAACAGGACTGGAAGTCCTGCATCATAGGGGAGGCATACTGTCTGCAGAGTGGTTGTATATGGGGGGACGAACTACATACGGGGGCCCTGCCCCCTTTGTATGGCATTCTGTTGTGGCATTCTTCATGGTGGCATGGAGGGGTGATCTGAGGAAAGGAGCAAGACATGGCCAGTGAATTTCCAAATGCACAGGTCCACAGGCTTACCCTTCATGATGTGCAGCAGATGCTATTGTAGCCCATAGTGGCTAAATTCCTTCTTCATGAGTAGTTGGGCAAAACCATGCCCACAAGCCCCACATGTAACTCATGCCCAAGGCCTCTTTACTCTGGCTTTGCATAAAGAAGCAACCTTCAGCTACACAAAGTTCACACAAGTCAGGTTTAGCACTAAGGTCTCCTGATTCTTAATCCTTGTCCTCCAACCCCCTGACAGAGTACCGCTTAAAGCATAATACAATATAATATAATATATGGAGATATACTTATCTCATAGAACTGGAAGGGACCCTGAAAGATCATCAAGTCCAGCCCCCTGCCTTCACTAGCAGGACCAAGTACTGATTTTGCCCCAGATCCTTAAGTGGCCTCTTCAAGGACTGACCTCACAACCCTGGGTTTAGCAGGCCAATGCTCAAACCACTGCACTATCCCTCCCCCTCAAACAGCTAACCTCCTCCTCAAACAGCTAAATAAGCATGAATAGAAACTGCATGAAATATACAGTAAATGACTTGGATATTTCAAATATTCCTCTCAGACTTTATAACACCCTCTGCTTGTTGAATGTTCACATTGAAAAGGGCTTACATATGAGAAGCAAGACGACTCACAATTGCATGGCTCTGTTAATCATGAGACTTAATCCTAATAAGATGTTATTTTTTAGGATGAAATCTCTGTCCATCCCCTTCCTGGCTCTCATTCTCTTCCTTTAAAAGAGAACGGGTAAGAAAACTAAAGTTGCTTTTGGTGCAGGCTCCCATTGACTGGTGATAGAAATCTCCACACATGTTGATAGTGAACCTGGTGTCGTCAAGCACTGTCAGTCTGTTTCCTGCCAGGCCCACTCTTCTGGCATTCGTTTAGAAACTGAGAGAGAGAGCGAAAGAGAAATACGAAGCCATCTTCTCACTTAGGGTGACCAGATGGGTTGAAGAAAATATCAGGATACATGGCAGGGGTGTCCTCGCCGGCGGAGCAAAAAAAAAGCGGAGTCCCGCCGGTGGAACAAAACAAAAACAGGAGTGCGAAATATTGGGACGCGGGACAAACGCCTAAAAAGCGGGAGAGTCCCGATTTTATTGGGACGTCTGGTCACCCTATTCTCACTGGACTGTCTGCTGGGCATTGAGAAAGCAAACATGCCACTGGGTATCACCATTATCTTAGCGACATTCAGTGAGTTCCACAAGCACAGAAATGATCTGTTAAAAGATAGCAGCAGATAATGGGCTGCCTAGTGACTTGAATCCACAGGATCTAAACGGAGTTGCAGCCACAGATCAAGCTGGCTAGCCCAGTGTGTGGTGCCAACCAGGGGGAAGACCCTGACTTACATGCTTGCTTTACAAGCATGGTTTACACTAAAATCGTGCTTACAGGCCTCAGCGCGAACTAGTGGAGCTGAACGTCGGAAAAGAGGCCAGGGGCATGCACACGGTTGCCTTTCTGCTACCTGAAGACCTCTTTGTTAAAAGGCAAAACACTGCCAGCCCTCTACGGTTTCTTCAGTGTGTAGGAAGGGCAAACCACACCTTGCAATAAAAGAATGCAGCGGAAACTCCATGAATTGAAACTTGGTTTCCTTTCCTCTACCACAGGTAATCCCTACTTAGCACAAAGTGCTGTCCACAGCTACCCACACAGATACAAACTGTTCTCCTCACACCTCTGACAGAGGGAGTGAATCCACCACTGACTCATTTCCTTCCCCTCGCCCCCATCTAGACTATAAAATTGCCTATATAACAGAGACAGGATGGCTGAGGGGATAGGGACTGGATGCATTTTCACTTTTTGGTCGGTGGTTTATATCAAAGGTGATTTGGACCTGATTTTCAAAGGTGCTAAAAGCCTACAGGTCCCACTGAATTGTGGGTGCTCACCAGTTCTGAAAAATCAGGACCTTAGGCCCAGATTCTCAGTGGTGTAGGCTCTTAAGTTCCATTGAAATCAATGAGCCCAAATACTATTGAAAATCATGGCCTCAGTGACTGAAAATTGTTCACAGGCCTTTGTAAAAGTGAGTGTGGCAGAGGCAGACCCTTGTTTGACTGAGAAACCAGGGATTTGAAGGAGCTTGGAGATTGAATTTCCTTCTCTCCTCACTTCAGGCCATGATGGAGGCACACTGATGTAGGGGAAGCTTGCATGTCTGCTGACGTTTCTGTTCCTGGGGCTAAATAGACTTGTTCAGTCCCAAGAAATAGGATCAAGCACATGTCATTAGCGCTAAATCCACACACCAGAGGACAGATTCTCAGCTGATGTAAATCAGCACAGTTCAATGGAAGTCTGACACTTTGCCAGCTGACACCAGCTGAGGGCCGTCTGAAAAAACGTAAGTGTAACAGAGGCATATATTGCCATCCATGGAAAATAAAAATGACACATGCTTTGTGTATTGGATTACATCAGTTTCATAAACCATATAGCAATTCATGCGTATCAAATATAACAAAATTGTAGATACTGTTTTAAAAATAAATGGCACAGCAATATGCTTATAGCAAATCTTGCTTGGTACCTGCTGTGCTACTTTTCCAGGTGAAAATGGCAGGGTGGCACCACCATCTGTGAGAATTTCAGTCCATTCTGGGTTGGATACACTTTGATAATCATCCAAACGGCTGGATGCTTCTCCACACTGTATCTGTGAGGGTGGCAGATCACTATATATAATAGTTGCATAAAAGGAAACTAACCAAATAAAATACTGTGGATTATATGAAATGAAATTGGAGATTATATTTTTTTTCCAGAAAGTTATAGAGTTTTGATAAACATTGCTAAGAGACCGAGGCAACCACTTGCCATCTACATTGTTCTTACTTCTTAATTACTACAAAAAGACAATAGCTTGTTATGAATCAAAATCATTCCATTATTTAGGTCTCTTTTTCATACCCACACATAAGCTATATTAATTGTCTATGACTATTGGCTAATACTTATTCCCTTCTCACGCACTTGTGACATATTTGTGATTTCCCACAGCATCTCAGGCTTCTGTAGGGCAGTTTACTTTGACCAGTATTTTGTTTTTTGATTGGCTGGCCAGTCCTCTCCCCTGCTTGTTTACAGCCTCATTAACCTGCAGGGAAGAGGTGAGCTGACCAGTCATTGGAAATACAGAATATAGTACAAGTCAAAGTGATATAAGCACAGAATTCCAGAGCTGCACAGTAGACAGACATGGTTTACTCAGTTAGCCAGGCTGTTCAGTCTCAAGCTTCTGCAGCTTTCTGGTCATATTTTTTTGCTGCAGCCACAACACCTTTCCCATTACATTCAAAAACACCCATAAGCCAATGATGAGCTAGTTATGTGCTTTTAATACAGGCTTGACTCACTCACCATGACCAAAGGCAAGCAAACCATGCAGAGCCTTTCTGGGATTTTTTTCAGCTTTCCTTTTTCCTTCTTGTTTCCTTTCGTGAAAGAAATCCCCAATTTTCCATCAAATAACACACAGCTTTTATATAATGTTTTCCAATCAGTAGTCCTCACAGCACTTTGCAAAGGGGCTGGAGAAATGGATGCACAGAGAGGTGAAGTGACTTGCCCAATGCCATTAAGAAGGCTGACAGCAGAGCTGGGAATGTAGCCTTCAAGTCTGGAAATTTTTCGTAACAGTTCTATTTTTTTTCTACATTTTTTCTCTTTTAAAAGCATTGGCCAAGTATTGACCGGGATGGAAAGACAAATTTCCATAATACCAGTGAGACAAATAAGACTAATTTAATTGTATCTCTAACCTGACTTCTTCAGGGTATGGCTTTTGATGGCACAAGCAATGAATTAGATGTTGGGTAAGTGATGTAGCCACTCTATCATGGCAGCATCATTCTGAGATGTCAAGCACATCCATCCACTATCAAGATGATAAAGAGGGCAATACACAACCAGATGGCATGCAGTGTGTTCTTGAGCTCCACAGGGGCAAGATGGGGAACTCAAGAAGGCCCAGTGGTAAAGAAATAAGCTAAACCACCCATGGTGCAGATTAACTGTATATATACTAAACAGCATAGAAGTGAGTACAGATCTTTAGGGAAGTCCTTTATTCATGCAACATGGGCATGAACCATTGCTGCACTTCCAATCACTGTTCTGTTAGAAAATCATCTGCATAATAAAAGCTACATGTTTCTTCTCTGGGGCCGTGGAGCATAATTGTAGGAGTAGTTCACTGTGTCAAACTGTCATATGCTGATGAAAGGTCAACACGAACCCAGTTAACCCAACTGAATCTAGGGAGTGCGATACATGTCATAAGAAAATCTGTTCTTGATGGAGTTTCAGTTACCTGTGGAACAGGTAGGTTAAGTTTAGGGATAGGCCTGTGGAGGAAAAAAGCTCAGATCTTAAAAAATAGCCTCAGAATTAGAACAGGTTGGATCTGAAAAGCTCATGCCCAACTCTAGTTTAGATAAAATAGATTCATAGATTCATAGATTTTAAGGTCAGAAGGGACCATTATGATCATCTGGTCTGACCCCCTGCATGCTGCAGGCCACAAAACCGTCCCTACCCCTTCCCTTGACTCTGCTGTTGAAGTCCCCAAATCCTGTGTTTTAGTGACTTCAATTGGCAGAGAACCCTCCTGCTAGCGATCCCTGCCCCATGCTGCGGAGGAAGGCGAAAAACCTCCAGGGCCTCAGCCAATCTACCCTGGAGGAAAATTCCTTCCCGACCCCAAATATGGCGATCAGCTAGACCCCGAGCATGTAGGCAAGAGTCTCCAGCCTGACCCCTGTTAGCCATTATACTATCGTACAGAAGAAGTCAATGAGGCTTTGCGAATTCACAGCGGCTGAAGATCCAGCCCATAATCTTGAACGTATTCACATATTTCTCTGAACCAACCCTCAGAATCTTCTGAAGTTCATCTCCAGACTTTAACTCCAGTCCTGTGCTGATCCTGAACCTGACTGAGAACAGTATAGGACTGTACTTTCTGGTGTGTTGTATGGCAGTTAGTGGACAATAGTCTGTTCCCTAGAGTTTAGATTGAGTCAGCTTGTGACCACAGCTCGCTATCTTGAAACCCATGGAATCTCCTCTAGGAATTTTGCTTGCCTCCACTAAGTGCCTTTAACAATTATTTTAATCATTTAAAAAAAGAGAAAATATATAGGCCTGCACTAACGCCTCATATCCATTCCAGCATTTGGAAGCGTTCTCAGAATCTAAACCCAGATCCAGATCTCCATAATGGGCTGAATCAAAAATGCAGGTGCCGCCACTTCAAAACCCTGCACAAGGTCTGAATTACATACTTCAGGCCCATCTCCACCAGTCTTATGTTGCTTTACTTTTTGATCACAAAATAGGTTCATTTCCTACTGAGTGCTTAAAAATGGATGCAACAGCTCCATTTATCTTAATCTTTGAAAAAAAACAGTATAATTATATTCCGCATTGTTCTCCGAGAGCCACTCTCCAGTTAAGAAAAATATGCAATCAAATGCCTTCCTTTCTAGCCTAAGGTACGTGTGACCAGGGAGACCTTTCCAAAATAAGGTTGTAAAAAGCACTTAGATATTAGATAAGGACTATTCTCCAAAAGAAGAATATATGCAAAAAGGAGAAGATAGACATCTTGCCAGAGACTAATGTTTCTAGATAAACACTTCTGGTTATGGGTGATTTTCGATCACATATCTGCTTTCCTGTGTTTCTTTGATTATTATTTATTATTATTGCTGTTGTCGACGACACTAAAATTGGAATTTGTGGCAGAGGGCTGACCCTTGTTCCTTATTGGTGGATGACCCTGAAAGGGTTATCAAGACCTTAATACTCAGTTTTTCCTCTTCCCGGGGGTTTAATTGTACTGGTAATCTCATACAGCTTGCTCTGAATTGTGAGAAGGAAGAAAAAAGATGCAGGGAAAGTTGGGGTTGAAAAACATGGAATTGTTATGTCAAAGTTTCTCATAGGAAAATCTCTTTCCCAGCTATGTGCTGGGGGGGGGGGGGGGGAGGAGGGCGGAATTGGAAGGGGAGGGAAAATTCTTCAGGAAAGTTAAAAAAAATAGGCCTCTTCTTGCACGTTTTGCCGAGTAAATGCTTGGCATTAAAGAAGCCATGGACTCCCATGTCAGAATGAATCACTCTCTTGGAATCTGCAATACAGCTTAGGATGAGGAGGCGGTATTTTGCAAGATGCCAAATGCATGTGCTGGAAATAGAGGCTGCTGCTTCCAGAACAGCCACTCACAGTCAGATTCATCCCACTCTCTCTCTCGTTCCCATTCCTGGTTTGTGTCTTGTCACCTAAAATATAAACAAAGCAGAGGAGCTCACAGAGAGAAATGAGGGGGTGTAGGAATTGGGGGGGGGGAGGAGAAGGAGGCAAGGTTTCTAACAGGATCCCGCTCTTCCTTTCACAGCCCACAAAGAATGAGAACATTCCACTCACACACACTGGTACATGGACAGATTCCACATCCCTTGCTACTAACAGGAACATGTTGCTGCATGCAGTGTCTCTGGGATGATCCCGGGTATTTTTTTCCCAGTATCCATAAGGTTTGTTTGTATGTATTGCTGGGATGGTGCCAGGCACTGACAAAACAAATACACATTGAAACGGACAACAGCCTCGCGATGGGTGGGATCTCTCTGCTCGCTGACTATTGAGAGGTTCACTGTTAAAATAACATTTAACAGAAAATGACATTTGAAAGCTGACGTACAGAATGTTTAACAGAAATAAAAAACATTCTCACTTTTCACAAGGATTTATTTATTTACTATGCTTTGTAATATTTCCTTTGCTTGGGACAGGATGGGGAAGTATTTGTAATGACGGCAAACCTAGGAAGACTAATGGGCAATACAGGATATGTGTAGATTTTATGAGGGTGATTCTAATTCATTTCTTTTTCTTTCTTTCTTTGCTTTATGCACATTCATATGAACACTTTTTTATATATATCTTTCCCCCTTTATGTCATCTCTTATTATAGGCAGAGCCCTACACGGATACAATATTTGTATCTGCATCTGATCCGTGAGCTGCAAACATGACCCTGGATATCTTCAGATTTGCAGGGCTCGAGATACAAAATTTGGATCTGCATCTATCTGTGATTCACAAACATGGTCCATGGAGATCCACAGATGTAGATATCTGCAGATATAAAGTGGATAAATGCAGATTTGCAGGGTTCTAATTACAGGTCGATCTTCTCGCAACACTGGAGAAAATGATTGTGTACTCAGGGTAACACAGATGGGGTCAGCTTGTACTACAGGAAACTTAAAAATACAGACCCACAATTTTTTTCCCCAGTTACAAAAAAAAGATCACTCTCTTCTTTCCATTTGTTAAATACATAGTTAACAAGGAAAAACAGAAACAGAATGTTAAACAACAACACAAAAACAAAGAAGTGACTTGCAACGGTGCTTATATATTTAGCTTTTCAGGGAAATTTCCAATGTTATATATCATTTTAAAAGTCTGTGTTCATGTGTTTCCAAACTCACTTCTTGTTTGCCCTAATGCTGTCAGAGCCATCATCTTCCTTGAATGTAATTCAGTGGCAGTACAACACCATTGACTTAAATGGGATTGAATAGGTGTACATTAATTTGCACCAAGAGTCTTTGAGCTATACCCTAGTGATTTGAACTCCATAGGAGTTTTGACATTGCCTTCTGTGGTGCTAGCAGCTAGCCTTTGACTGGGCACACAGCGACCTACCTACAGGAAGGACTTTTTTCAGAAGACCCCATGTATTTCCATCTCTGGTTTACAACCACTCCCTCTTCTTGAAGGTTCCACAGAAAGGAGACATTCTTTTGGCTGCTGAAGACCAGCAGTGACCGTCTTCCAGAGATTGTTGCAGAATGGCCCGAGGCTCCCCACTGCTCCCTCATCTAGAGCAGGGCAGACATATAGTCATCCTGTAATAGATGTAAAGAATGACTTTCTGGTGAGCCAAGCTTAACATAGCTCCTGGGGACAAGTCTGATAGAACTGCTCCACATGAACCAGAAGGGTCCTGATTCATACCTCAGCTGCAAAAAATATGCAGGACACACACATTCACTGAACAAGCGCAGCCACCGGATGGGAGGACTCAACTAATTGGTTGAGTTGGCTCTAATACCTGGCCACCAGCTGGCTGATACAGCAGCCTCCAGCCCCAGGGAGTTAATATTCCATCTAGGAATCAATGCTGGGTCTCTTAAGTGGCAGAACAGAGCAATAACTGCTGGTGCCACATGGCCTGGCCTATTTTTTAATTATTATTATTAATAATAATAATTTTGAAATATAAAGATAGTATCAGCCTTTTCTAAATGCTTTTCAAATTTTACTTTGCCAAAAAACAAGAAAAGGAAAGAAAAGAATGAAAGCATATGGTATCAATCATATTTTACAATATTTGTAACTGCAGTTCGGAAACATGTGTTTCCTAACTGCTCATTCAGCAGTATCTGTACACTTTTTTTTTTTGTTAAGCAAAAAACAACCTTCTAAACAAAGCATTTAAACTAACTGGCATTGCATGATATTGTACTTAGCTGAAATGAACCATTTTATTTGGGCGTAGGCTGAACTGAGCCAGCAGTTACTGTTGTTCTGTTACATTTTCAGAAACCTTCTTTCAACTTTAAATTAGATTCAGAGAGAGAGAAAAAAAAAACACACATAGACCCCAAATATCACTGCAATCGCTAATCTGCTAATGTTAAAATCAGAGAATGTGGCTGCATCTCCTCGTGCTGTTTTTTAAAGCAATGTATTTAACAACATAGACCTGGCAATGGCCCATCAAACCAGGTACCCTGTGTCCTTAGCGACCTTCATCTCAGGCTTCCAAGAAAGACAAACCCTCACCATAAATGCATCCAGGCAACTGTTGCTGTGGAGGAATTTATTACTTCCTGACCCTTGTGACTATCAACTCATGCCTTGATGAGTTTGGATTACCCTACACACATACACACACATCATTTAACACTGCAGAAAAAACTAGGATCATAGTTTTGCGGGTTCATGATTTCTCCTCTTTTGAACATCACGGGGTGCCCATCATGTTAACTATTATTGAATGGCATGTTCATATGTTTAAGAACCATTGTGGTGGACAAGGAATTTAATTATTGCCTAAAAAAAAAAAAGTTAAAAAGTACAGACATCCTCCTTCTCTCACTAAGTCCATTTTTTACACTGGTATAACTCCACTGACCACAATGAAGTTGCTCCTAGTTAGCACCAGTACAAGCGAGAGGAGAATCAGGCCCTTCTGCTTTTTTTATTTTTTTTATGGTTTGCAGCTTATGTGTTTGAGCCTTAGCAGCATCCCAGTGTTTACTGAATAACTTGACAGAAATCCACCCTTCCGTCTGAAGACAAAACAAGGGATTATCAACAAGAAATTAGCAAAGCAATCAACATGCAAGAGGATTCTCATTTAATAAGTGCTAACTTTTATTTTTCTAATAGGCGTGAAAAACAATAACAACATGTCCATGATACAATTTGATTAAATTGGCTCGGATGGCTTTGGGAGCAGTAATATGATTAAATGTCTAACACGCAGCTCGTTCTTAGTGGCTGATCGGCAGATTGTTGTGCTTTTATTCCTCTTGGAGACTGAAAGTCTTGGTGATGACGGCATTAACCCTTTCATCATCATCGCATGCAGAAAATCAAAGCCTCTGGAGTTGGGAGATAACTGATTTTGAACTTCTTCTACTAAAGTTGTAGGGGCTTGGTAGAGTGTTCCCCCCGTCCCCCGGAATTGTTTTAAATTAAATTAAAATATTTGCACCAAGGAAAAGACCCTACAATGTAAACCGAACTCTCCCCTGTGCCTGCATAGAGCCCCACTGAAGTCAGTGACACTTCACAACCATGCAGGTATCTACCTATATTAAAGTTATCTTTGCAGGTTCAGACCCTAATGGTCTCTCATGCCCAGACTCTTTAACTCTCCCTCACTGGTGTTGGATAAAATGATTGAACCTAACCCAGCTTTCTATTTTATGGAAGGGATCATGAGTGACAGATTTGCCTCTACACACTTCACTACTGCTTAAATTTCTGTAGCAGGAAAGCCTTTAAGCACATGCTTAACTTTAAGCATGTAGTAATCCCATTGAAGAACCACTCACATGCTTAAAGTTAAGCATGTGCTTTAGTGCTTTGTTGGATCAGGGGGTTTCAAGTCAGGTAAATGAGGCTAACTATTCTCTGAATGTAAAAGGTCCATTTCATTCCTCTCTGGTACATCCCAGCAGCACAAAATGCTGGAATGGAGAGCATTTAGGAATGACATCCAAATGTCAATAAACTGAACTCATCTCTAAAAGAACCCCCTCCTGTTACACCTGAGTGACAATGCAAACAAACCAGTGCTTTATTATTTCATGCAAACAGTGTCAGTTGTTTAAATATTCTACTTTCTAACTGCTGAGGTTTGCAAGCCATTCCATTGTCCCCAATATTCTTTAAAACAAATAATATATATTCCTGATTTTTTTGAAGAGATGTATATCCCACCAAGTATCTAACCTGTATCAATTTTTATTGAAAATCAGCTCATATCCTCTCGATCACCTGAAGTAAAAGCTATATGGAAGCATGACTCCAAGAAAGAACATTGTCATGTTTGAAGAGGCAAAATTCCAGAAGGGAATTATGTTGCTCTGATTCCCTATAAAATGATGTAGAGTGGTTAATAAAAACTGAAATGTAGAGAGCATCAAATTTTCCATGCAGTTCTAGAGGACTTTTCTATAAAGTCAAAATATATTAAGACACTGCAAAAACTTAACTAATCTCTCGGGTGTACAATGCACAATATCTTTGGATGGACAGATGTATCTATAGTTGGAAGAATAGAAGGTGGTCTCTTACAAGCGTCATAACCATATACATTTGAAGGAAGTCCTTACATTGCTCATTCTGGTAGAGAGAGAGCACAGGCATCCTGTAAAAGGTGTTCTTTATTTTGGAAAGAAATTTTCTGAAGCCAAGCAGGAAACTGAGTGTTTTGCCTTTAAATGTGTCTGTCTTTGTGTGGACACGAGATCACGGTCAAAAATTAGCACCTGTAGTAATTACTGGTATAAATGCTATGTAGCTATATAGGAGCCTCTGTCCTGCAAACTCATCCATGTGGGCACAACCCTGCACTGATATGGAGCCCCAGTAACTTTATTATTTTTTGCATTTGCATTACAGTATCAGTTAGAGGTCCAACCAAGATCAGGGCCCAATTGTGCTAAACACTGTAAAAACATACAATTAGAGATTGTTCCTGCCCCAAACAGCCCACATTCTAAATAGCCTAAAAAAAAAGGATGGGAGAGAGGAAGTATTATTCTCATTCTGCAGATGGGGAGTTGAGCCACAGAGGTTAACTGACTTTCCCAGGGCCACACAGGAAGTCAGTGGCAAAGCCAGGAATTGCAACCAAAGCTTCTGAGTCCCAGGCCAGAGCCTTAAGCACAAAACAATCTTTTCTCTCTAACCATAAAATGATCTTTTCTCTTGACTTGCATGACTGGAGTTAAAAGTACCTGACTGACAAATGGAAATCAAATACCTGGATGTCTAAAACAGTGTTTCCCAAACTTGTGTAGGGAAAGCCCCTGGCAGGCCGGGCCAGTTTGTTTACCTGCCCCGTCTGCAGGTCCGGCCGATCGCAGCTCCCACTGGCCGTGGTTTGCTGCTCCAGGCCAATGGGAGCTGCTGGAAGTGGCGCGGGCTGAGGGACGTACTGGCCGCCGCTTCCAGCAGCTCCCATTGGCCTGGAGCAGCGAACCGCGGCCAGTGGGAGCTGCGATCGGCTGGTAAACAAACTGGCCCAGCCCTCCAGGGGCTTTTCCTAAACAAGCAGCGTCCCAAGTTTGGGAAACACTGGTCTAAACTATTTTCAGAGTTGTGCCACAAAAATTAAGACCTTCTTGTTTTAAAGTCAGGTATAATCTTATGATTTTAAGGGATTTGGATATGTGACCTTATGATGCAATGACATATATTAAGAGAGAGAGATCTGTTTCCCTCTTTTCTAAAAAATATCAAGAGATTATTAATACTAATTAATGTTTTAAAAAAAAGATTGTGACCAGCTACATGAAATGCAGTGTGCTATATAGAGTGAGGCTTTTGGTCCTACTTCCCTATAGATGAATAGTTGAAGATGATTCTTTTGCACCTTAGAGGTTTTCTCACCCTGGCTTGCTGCACCACAACATCTTGTTCAGCTCAGTGTGGGCGTATCCGTAGTGATTTACGCTGGTTGATTTTTTTGTTTTTATGTATGCAAAGACTCATACAGCCAGAGAAAGGCTCGTGTTTGAAGTGGAATAATGGAGTTAGAAGCCTGCTGGTCCTTGCCCATGGTCCTTTCCAGGAAGACTAATTGCCAAACCTAATTAAGACTGAAACTGATGGGGTTCTCTCCCACATAGAATTTACAGGATTAGGAACAAAACTAGTTAGCTGTAAACACACTCTCTTAAAAACTACAGATTCTCTTTGCCAAGGGCGTATGGGGGCGGGTATCAGAAGCTTTTTGATATGTAAGTATATTCAGTGCTAATAAAAGTCTTACACCAGGTTAACTACACAATTTGCTAATAACATTTGCTGACACAATCCATGAAAATCACTCTGGCAGGCTGATTTTTGGCAAGTGTACAAACGTTTTATTGAACACATGCTGCCTATGAAGCATGGCCTATGAAAACTGGCCTCCTTGTCTGTGAATGGGCAGCTGAGGAACATGTGACAAAATACCGGCTCTGGATCTTTCTTTGAACATAACAGCGAGAAATTCCCTGATTTCTTTACATATATTTCTGAAGTCCCAACAAAAATGTTCTTAACTAGCTTTTGTGTTTTACGCTGGAGCCTTCTTATAGTGAAATCATTTCCCCTCCCTCCACCCAATAGTCTCACTGTAAGCAAAGGCTCCTTACAACTGGAATTGCAATTTTTACACTGTGATGCCTCAAAACAATGTCAGGCGTTCATTCTCTTCCATTATAAATGGAGCGTCACTGAATTCAGTTGTGTGTTCTACTTTTACATCTACAGGACTGTCACTGACTACAGTAGGAATTGCATATCTGAATCCGAGGATAAAGTTTTGTCTTGAAAGTGGGATGATGTCCTGATGGGTATGTATAGCTAGTAGGTTACAATGTGTAGACACAATGGCCTACCCATAGGTCTATACCCAACATTTCCAAAGGCAGACCTGCCATTTGGAATAATCCAGTCACTAACACTATGAGGGTACAGTTCAGTAGAGCGATCTAGCAATGTCTTAATAATAGAGCTTGTGAAGAAAATATTATACACGCGGGTCAATGATGACAAGAAATGTTGATACACCCCCATCCCATCAACACCACTGACAAAACTGAAACCTGTACTCTGTAGCACACATGGCTTATACCTATCTATTCAGATGAATACTTGTAAGGTGCCTGCATAAAGTTTAAGAAAATCATTATTTTATATTGCGTATAGTAGATGTAACTTCTTTGGGGTGACGGCTGTGTCTATTATTTCAGCAAAAATGCCTACCACACTTTTGGGGGCTAAAAATACTAAACAAACAACAACAATAATCAATAATATAATCTCTCCTCTCTCTCTGTGCCTGACATACTTTTTGTTATGAAACGGAGATCTTCATGAGGTTTCACAAATTGATTATTTATTTATTCTTTGTAGTGCAGTAACACCTCAGAGCCCCAGCTATGGGCCAGAACTCCATTGTGCTAGCAATTGTAAAAACACACAACGAATCTAAAGCACGGTTTAGCCTCACTGTCACAATAGTAACTGTGCAAATCTATATCTATCTATCTATATCAGAGGGGTAGCCGTGTTAGTCTGGATCTGTAAAAAACAACAAAAACGTATTGGAGCATAAGCTTTCATCTGACGAAGTGGGTATTCACCCATGAAAGCTTATGCTCCAATACGTCTGTTAGTCTATAAGGTGCCACAGGACTCTTTGTCGCTATCTATCTATAGAGGCTGATAGATCTTCTGGGAGGAATGGGGAACAGTTATCTTTTGGGTTGGGTCTTGAAAAAAGGTGAAAAGATTTGAGGGGACCCCACAAATTTCCCCTCCTCCCCCCAAAACTTGGCAAAACGCAAGCCATGGGAATTACTTTATATAGCCTTAGGTGATGTTCATAGCTGTGTTCTCCAGTCTGGTATGTAGTGTACTTTATATTTTCTATGGACAGGTAATATACAGAGAGAGACATGAATTGGAAACTCCGATATGAATATCCCTTTTCCAAAATAAAAAAAAGTCATACCATCAGACTCTGACACTTGGCATGGCTTCTGCCTCTGACTCCGGCTGTAACCTTTGGCATGACTACTGGCCATGACTCTACTCTAGGCTTCAGCAGTTAGGTCAGACTGCCCACACATAGTCACATGAATGCCTGCCTGGTTCAGAGCACAAGCTGATCACGTAGGTATGTATGTTAGGAAGGAGTTCCTCTTCTCTTGTTTGCAACGTGACAACTGGCCACATGCATTACAAGGTATATCTACCTGTTTCCAAAAAGAACTGTGCAAAACCTTGGTAATTAAATCCATTAAGTCGGACCAAAAAGGTTTGCGAACCTTTCAGCAAATTTGGTCAAATTTTGAGAGTGTCTAGCCTAATTTATGGTGTCAGGTGAAAACTGGGTAAAACACAGTGGTTATGTCTGAGTTTTGGAGGATCTGATTGAACCAAAACACCAAACAAATTCAAAGGATAATGTGCAAATATGCATGAAACAAAACCAAAAAAACGCTTTGCACAAGTCTCTAGGAGCAAAGGTTGCAAACCTTTATATGACTCTGCTTCTAAAGCATCCGGTAGTGGTTTCTACTAGAGGAGGGATATTTCCGAGGTGGACAACTGATCTGATCCTGCACAGCAATTCTGGATTCAATAATCTACATGTTTTCAAACATGTAAGTAATAATATTGGGGTACTTTCATGCCAGTGTGGAACCTTTGTTTAGAAACAATCAGTGTCAAATGAAATCATTGGCTTTAGGACATAAATTTCCAGTGTTTAACAATGAGAACCCTGGGCTTTGTCATTGGTACCAAAGGGAGAGTTCCATCACATGATGACAGAGCTGCACTGGATGGATTCTAACTAGAGTAACTTTGGAGAGGCAGGCCTGTGCCTTTCTGGCAGACAGTTAATTTTTTTCTTATATTTACAGTTGTCTTAGTAGCTACACTCCCTGGCATTCAGCATGAGTTAGGTGATCTCAGTCATGTTTAAGTTAGTTAACCATCTGACTTTGACGTATATAAAAGAGATAACTTATGGGAAATTCTATGGTGGCATCTTTTCTTCTACGAAAATGATAACTCTCAGATGTAGGCGTCCAATAATAAGGTAAAAAAATCAAACAACACCATGAAACTCTTCAAGAACTACAAAAATAATACCATGATAAATTAATTTTTCCAGTCATTATATCCTCAAGTGTGAATGACTGAGGAATGCCAGATTCTTTCCTAAAACAAATGTTGGATTTCGATAACTGTAGCAAGATCCCTGATTTTTTCAATGTGCAAAGCTGTGAAACCCCAAGGGTTAGTTTTTTCCCCTTTCATTTCTCTGCTGACAAGTGGCATGGGAAGTGTAGAAAGAGTCTGAAAATTTAGCTTAGAAAAAACATTCCCAGTGGGATGTACTTTATACATTGATTTCAATGGAAAACTATTTTCCTAAAGGTTTTTTTCCTTCACCTTTTCCAGCTTGCTTCATGAATCCAAATGTTTTACATAATATTGGAAATCCACTCTCTCCCTCACCCCCCTCCTCCCCACTTACTCTAGTCCTCTCTGCGGAATAAGCAAACCTCTGGAGAAGTGTTCAAGCTTTTGTTAAAATGAAAGAATGGAGAATTAAAGGAGGCTGCTCAGAGTAATAGTCACATAAAAAAGCACAGGCTGTGGTTCTTGACTCTCTTTGACTTCAGAACTGTTGCTCATTTCTCTCCAGCTGCCTGCGATAAAGATACATATGTGGTCTGTACATAATTATGTAAGGGGTGTGCAGGCAACCCTCTGCACAGCCAGGATGATGAGGTTTCTCTGTACACTCATTATGTTGCTGGACTTTTGAATGCTGTAGACCAAATAAGATTGCTTTCATTAAAATGGGATTTATTTGTGGTTCAGTAGCCCAAGGCTGTAGAAAACAGGACATTTCACCATTGTGTCATTCAGAACATTGAACTCTTGCCTCTTAATTTTACAGTTTTTGACACCCAACCAGACTCCCCTCCTGCGCCCGCCTTTAAGGGAGATGATGAAATTGTGACACAGCCAGGCTGCAACCCAGATGGATAGTCTAAACATTCAGATGCAGGAGGAGTTAGATTAGTATTTCAGCTCAACCACGTTGATTTGAACCAGACCTTCACAGGACCTTGCTGGTCTCCAAGTTAGAAATGATTGATCCAAATGGAGGAGAATAAGGGTTCTGCCATACAGAGTAAATGCACATGAAGTCTTCTGTCAGGCAGATGGACCATTTGTATGGACCATGCACTTTCAGTGATGAGAAAGGAAAACAGATCTATTTTTTTTAACTCTTCCTGCTTCACGTGGACTCATACCCAGCCCAACTTGACCTAAGAGACTTCTTACTTTGATGCTGGTATGTCTTTGATATGCAAGGGTATTACTGGATGAACTGGTCACATGAAAAAATGTGCTAGGTCCACACAAGTCAAGATATCCTATTTTAAGAGGTGTTGAGCAGTCACAATTACCACTAAAATCAATCTGAGTGGCTGGCATTCAGCAGCTCTGAAAAATCAGGTCATGTGGGCCTTTTCCTATTCAGGAGCCCGGTTTTCTGGAGGTCCAAACAATGCTGATGGCACATGTCTGGTAGCAAAATCTTGAGGTCATGGAGTCCAAGTTCAGCCCTAGAGGATTGCACAAATCCAGTGAAACCAATGAAAGTTTGCTATTTACCAACAGTTTTGGCCCAATGTTGGGTTTATTTTTCTATAAAACAGAAGTCCTATTCTAGGTTTATGTATCTCATTAGGGCACAGTCCAAACCCCTTCTAGTAAAGCTGGGAGCATTGATGGCCCTTTCCAAACATTATATAAGATAAAAATTACTAAATAGTCAATGTATGTTATTGATTACCATAAAACCCACCAATCAGATAGCTACTTCTTATTTTAGTATAGGGAAAAATGGCGGTATCTCAGATATCCACTGTTAACTGCTGGCAAATTCTGACTTACTGCAGAGCACTATCAAAATAATCTGTCACTTAATACTCTAATGTGGGGCTATTATATTGTAGGTTGGTTGGTTTTTTTGGTTTGTTCAGTTTTTATTTAAATTCTACAAACTTCCTAAAGGATCTGAGACCTTCAGCAGTAACCCACGTCTTACACAGGCTAACAACCCACTTCTTACACAGGCTAACAATCAGATATTTCTTTCATTAAGACAAGAGTTGTGTGAAACATCGATAATGAAATTACAGACAACTCAACATTTGCATTTTTTGCTTGTCTATACAAACTCAAAAAGGACCCGTGTTTTGCTGAAAACCTTGCTTGGTTTCATGAATTTTTCACAGGGGGGAAAAAAAAACATATCCAAGTGCAAATGGGCATATTATAAGCAAAATGTGTCTTCAAAGTTAAACTCATAAGTGTTACATGTTTTGATACAAAAAATAGCCATGTCATTGATTTTATGTTATCGGTAAGGTTTGATGTGTGTGACATCATCCATAATAAAATATCAATGATTTTCATGCAGAATTTCACAGAAATTGTTTCATCGGTTTCAAACAGCTGTAAGACAGATATTAGGGATCAGGGTCTTCTAATCTCAGATGTATAACATTAAGCACCATCTCACTTTAAAAAAAAATCAGCCATTACAACACTCCAGCTTGTTGTAATGGACGGTAAGTTTTTTAAAGATTTGTTTCGCAGAGTATGTTCAGAGAATTTCAGTGGGTGATGCACTTGATGGGTACTAGAAGCGAAAATTGATGTAAAGAAACACCAGGCAGAAAAAGAAGATTTTGGATGGATGATGTGGAATTCTGGGTGGATCAACAGTATTAGTCATCCACAAAAAGACTGGCAGAGGATTGTACAGAATGGGATACCATGATTGCAAATCTCCAGTAATGGATATATGTTATTGATTATAGAATATGTTATATAGACCCTATTATCTCAAAGTATCCTGAAAGCACTTTAAATGCTTTGATTCCATTTCTGTACCTATATAGCTTTAAGAAGCACAAGTGGTTAGGACTATTCATTATTAGAATTTATTAAATTTTTTCCAAATTTTAATTTTTTTTTAAGAAGAAAGGATGAAATTCTCCCCATCACAAAAAATGTTCCTGCTTTTCACTACTCTATTCATAATGAGCACTATTTCTGATTCTGAATTGCTCACAGAGAAATTATTATTTTTATTGAGGTGGTCATTTTTCAATATTAGTTGATGACTGTTTCATGCTCCCATGGAGATTGCTTCTAGACTGTCCATTGACACTTTTCTGAGTTCATGTTGCATGAACTGTCACATTTTATTCACATGGCATTGTTCCTGTCCATTGACTGAAAGTTTTATAAGCAGGAGGAAGACTTGGATACATTCTTTCCCATTCAAAAGTTCATGTGAACATGTACACATGAGATTATTGGTGAGACTTTTGCTTTCCAGGATCATTCTTGTCACCAAAAAGTCACATGGAAAAGTGAGTACATGTGACTGAACAGCAGAGCTAATTAGTCGAAGGTGAATAAAAGCCTTGCAGTATTTGTGAAACCGTAGTGAGAATTTTTCTGTATCAAAAGGTGAACCTCTTCCCAATGGCACAGTGCTCCTAGAGCCATACTGGTGCAATGGTTCCGTGCTGACTCAGAAGGAAGAGCACCACCTACTGAATAAATCACACTACCTCCCCTGGACACTATTTGAAGGTCTCCCTATCCAGGGTTAGCTTGTAAGGTCTGATGGAATCATAGTGCATATGGTTGTAGATGTGGAATTTTGCATGCTGTGCTTCTGAGGCCAGAATCTGTTCTGTGTTATGTGAGATGTCATACTAGATGATCATTATGGTCCTTTTGGCCCTAAAGTCTATGACTATGAAAATTAGGCATGTGCTATTTCTGATGTGAACAGAAACAAGGAGGGGAGGAGTGGGTGGAGAGAACCCGACAATTTCTTTCCATGGATTTCTTGCACGCATCTGTGTGCAGTAGGGGGTGGGCTAGAAATGTAACACAGAGCACATAAGTAGCACTGATCAAAGCTCGTTGTTCTATCAAATTGGGGGGAAATGAACGAGAGGTTTAAGCGTTTGCAGGTGACTAAAGGTTATTCTGAAGAGGAACTGCAAATTACAAAGCCCGTGAAACCTTATGATAATGAGGTCTGAGGTCTCCATGGTGGTCTTGAAGGGGAGGAGTCCAAAGCCTCTCCCATCTGCAAACCAGATTTTTTTCCCCAGCATCCTTTCCATGTCACCTGTAAATATCACCAGCGGTAACTAAGTTAAAGCCTGTGAGTTATTCCTTCTACAAGCCTGTGCCTACTTTTTTTTTTTTGTCAAGTAAAGGTTTCCCTTATTAATTTTACCCCGCTAGTGTTCACTTAGCATTTACTTTGAAGGATAATTGACAGGCGAGGCGACACCCGCCAGAAAGAAAGCCATAAATCAGAAATAATTTCCAAAATTGGCTGAGGGGCTGAAGTGTTGAATAGGCAAATGCAGGTAAGAATTTCTTTATTAGGCCTGACAGGAACAGGAAATGTCAAGCAAGGGTTTCCTAATGCACTGGATGAGATTGATTTTGTGGGCCCTTCCTTGGGCAATTTTGCAATTGGTGTGCTATTGTGCTTTAACAAGTCTGTCTGTGCTACTCTCCTGGAGATGGGGAGATACAAGTTTGGCCTTAATTGATGAGTGGCCTAGGCTGATCTAGAAAATAAAGTCATTCTCTTTTGGTTGCATTCCTTTACATCCAGGACTATGAAATACGTGTTTTTGTTTTTTTTCTGTACAGGTATGTATCTGATATTTTCCATAATAGGTTGTTCACTCGTTTGGGAAAACTTGGGATCTGCTTCTACTGAAATTGACGGCGAAATTCTGACTTAAATGGTGCAGGCTCCTTGGGAGGACGCAAAATGGTACAGAAAACAAACCTGTAATAATCGTGTGCACTTGGATAGCACCTTCCTTTCAAAGACATCAAAGCACATTCCCAAAACTAATGAATTTAGCCCTTGGGAGGTAGATAACGATTATCCCATTTTACAAATGGAGAATTGAGGTACAGGACATGCACAGCCTTGTCTTGCAAACGCTTGATACTGTTCTAGTCAGTGGAATGACTCTCAGTAGTAAGTATTAAGGGAACAATCCTAGGAAGTGGTAAACACCTTCTATAAAGTGATGTGTGGCTCCATCACCATTGGGAGTTGAGGACAGAAGATCAGATCCTAAGCACGGTCCTACAGAGCCATACAAGAACTCCATGGCAGAGCTACGTATAAAAATCTGGGGACCTTAATTAAAGTTCCATGCTTTGACCACAATATCATTCTTTTTTCTTCCCAACCAAGGTCAAAATTTTCACAGTGAAATGATTTTGTTGGTTTGCCTTTCACTGTTTTCTACTAAAGAAGAGGCATGTTTCCTCCAGGCCATTAAAGCTGTTTCACTACAAAAATTGTCCCAAACTCTGTCCCAGAATAAAACTGTGAAAATTCTGTTTCCTCCACTAACTAATTATTTCAGTTTTTGCCAGCAGGAGAAGTGAGATTTGACGTCAGGAGTTTTGCATGCAACGTAAATACTTGCAAAGAAAAGGCTGATAGCTTTGAAAAACTCTAAAGATACGTAAGGATGTTCTATATCAGGCAATGGGGAGGTAGAAGAAGAATAGAAAAGCAAAGAAACTTACATATAGACTAAAATTACATATACCCAAATGCACTGAAAAGGGCTTGATGTGGCACTGATTTTACTCAGTACAGTAAGTTCCATTTTCAAACATTCCATAGAAGAATATCCACACAACGATGTCCATTTATACCACACAACTGCTTATTTTCAGATATTTGTCCTATGACTGCAGACAAGTTAATGGCCCACTTTGTTTTGAATGGTCCCCTGCAACATGTTAACTCTTATGCTTAACAATCTGTTCCACCTTGTATTTAGCTGTGATGCTCTGATTACCTTTCCCAGACCTGAAGAAGAGCTCTGTGTAGCTCGAAAGCTTGTCTCTTCCACCAACGAAAGCTGACCCAATAAAAGATGTTATCTCACCCACTTGATCTATTTTCAGTCACACGCATTTTTCTATAGTGACTTTCACACAGACTTCAAAATGCCTTACCATCAGTAATTAAGCTTTACAACACCCCTGTGAGTTAGGTAAGGAATATAAAGGGATCAATGCCCCAACCAATGAAGTCCAGTCACTTCTGGGGTGCAACGGGGCAGCTGTCTTGACAATGTCCAGCAACACCAAACAATATTTTAGGACAGTGTTTCCCAAACTTGGGACGCCGCTTGTGTAGGGAAAGCCCCTGGTGGGCCGGGCCGGTTTGTTTACCTGCCGCGTCCACTGGTCCAGCCGATCGTGACTCCCATTGGCCGCGGTTCGCTGCTCCAGGCCAATGGGAGCTGCTGGAAGCGGCGGCCAGTATGTCCCTCAGCTTGCGCCACTTTCAGCAGCTCCCATTGGCCTGGAGCAGCAAACCGCGGCCAGTGGGAACCGTGATTGGCCGGACCTGCGGATGTGGCAGGTAAACAAACTGGCCCAGCCCGCCAGGGGCTTTCCCTACACAAGCGGTGTCCCAAGTTTGGGAAACACTGTTTTAGGACTAGAAGTGAAGACCATTGTATCCAATTGAAACTACAAGGGGTAGACACCTCTCTTACAAAATGTGCCAGCTTTATGTCTTGTTTGAAATGTTGTCCCTTCAGCTGGAAAGTACCCTTTACCAGTGTGCTAAGGTATGGGTCCATAAACAACTGCTACCTATGGAACCACCAACACAACCTCCTAAAGCATCCAAGTGTTCCTAGAGGTCTCCATCTCAATTTCAAACACCACAAAATAAGACTATCTGACAACGCATTCTAAATGTAATTTAAGGTAAGTTGGTTCTAGGTTCTTCTTCTGCAGCTAATCACCTGCAAGTCTCACCCAGAACATTGTGATCAACTGCAGGAAAAGCACTGGAAAACACTCTTTTGCTGATCTTGTTCAGAAATCTTGAGCCAGACCCCCAAAAATCATGAAATTGGCTTAAAAACTTATCAGATTTTTGAAAATTATACATATTTGTTCTGCTTATTTGCCTTCTGGTTTAGAGCTTTTAGGAAGTCAAGTTTTCTCAGGCTTTTCTCTGTAACTTACATTATCTTTTACAATGAAAGCTGAGATGATCATTTATTCCTATGACTCCAGGAGATGGGGCTTTAAGAAAAACACCAAATATCACAAGACTCACAATAAAATTGAAAGAGTTGGGAACACAGAAACATTTCCATGAGGGGAGTAAGAAGGTTGTTCAAATGTACTGAAAGACAATTCAGTGCCATTTTATTTGTACTAGATCTATCTTCTTGTTTGCCTGGCTGTCATCACTGTTGTATCTGTGCATCTTCTAAAAATGATTTTACATTTTTAATCAGAAGTAATTTCTTTCTTTCTTCCCAGCCTGTGGGAGAAATAGCTTGATTACTTTGTTGGGTTTGAGACTAATATAGTCAATTTCAGCAGTCACAAATGCATGGATCACCTACCTTGGCCCAGATCTGTGTTTGGCAAGATGGGGGTGAGTTTACTTCAGTACTAACATGCGTTAGAGTATCTGTGCTTGTAGCCTTTAATCTTTCATTGATTGGTTCAGGGCCTTGCAATGAAAAGAAAGGGCATACTGGAAAAGAGTGCCTAGATGGTCACATAGGGAATATGCAGCCTGCATAGTTGCAATTAACTGTGCTTAAAAAGCTTGGTTTGGGGCCTGCCTCTTCAAGGAGTTTCAGCAAGATCTACGTTAAATCTGGGTCTAATACATTTGGGTCTAGGACAGGATCAGAAGCAGCATCAGCGGGACCAATATTTCCTTTTGAGAGTACCTGCTGTTTTCAATTTTCTGAACACTCCAAGGCTTTGATGGGCCATAGACATTTAAGATTGCACTGAACATGCCTCAAGTCCAAGTGAAGCCTTACAGACCATGGGCTTGATGGCATCTGAAAAATCCATGGGTGGGGAAAGACCCCACAGGAAACTCATTGGGGGTAGGGGTTTCATCTTGCAGTTTCTTTTCCTTTCTCCTCTCAAGGGAGAGGACCTTCTAACAGTACAGTAGCCACACAGCCATTTGATTTGGGTCTGCTCAAGTTTGAACACCCACCGTGTCTATTTCTTAACCATTTGCCCTTCTCTAATTCTTACAAACCACTTTACAGCTCAAGTCTAATCAATAACAACTGTGTGAAACAGCACTCAGACAGTAAAGAAGTTGGAATTCCCCTTAATAGCTCTTTAAAGGAGTTTTAATTAATTCAATGCTCTTCTGTAGGATTATCAACTTTACAGTATGACTGCATGTGAAAGCTTTAAGACATTTCACTTATGTCTACAGGATGTTATATTACAAAACCTGGTTTTCATGGCTTGTCGCCACTCCCCATTAGCCTCTGGATTAATCCTAAAATCCCACTTTTCCTTCCCTTTTTACTTTAACTAGCTCTCTCTGCACTCTCCCTTATTGGCCCCTCCCAGTTCCCTTCTGTTAGAGCTGCATCCAGTGCCCAGTGAATTCAATGGGGGAGTTTCTCATTGGCAGCAGTAGCAGTTTAGCTGGGCCATTAATTTCCTCTAGCCACCCCTCAAATAAGCAATTTAGCTAAAGCTGCACAGCAATGCAATTCACAGCCCAATTAGAACATGGCTCTTCCTCCAAGGCCCTGTCCATTAGGATACGCTGCCTCTCATTTTATTTCCATCCCTACCTTTTTTCTTAGTTGCCACCTCCATGTTCCCTTTAGAATTCTTTACACTCTTTTCTTTCCATTGTTCGCTTCATCCCGCCTTTTCACTTGTTCCATTTTTGAATTTATGACCTCTCGCCAACCTCCCATTGTTCCCTGATCCTGACTTCTAGCACCTTTCCCCCCTCTGTCCCACTGATCCCTTCTTTCCTTCTTGTTTTTAGTGTCTCTAAGCCATTCCTCTCATCACCATTTATCATACACACAGGCTCTCCCTTGCTAACTGTGGTCTAGCCATGAAGATCTGAGATAGAATCAGGAACTCTGTAAAGAAGATTAGACAGAGAGATACAGAGCTAGGACAGAGAGACTGATTTTTTTTCTCCACCATAATTTCAGCAACGTTTCTTAATGAATTCACGTAAGAAAGGCAAAGAGTGTTAGTTCAGAAAAGCCAGAGCACGATGTGGAGTTAGAGGCTAGAGTTCATGAGCTGTCCAGAGCACGCTTTATCAGGTCACCGAGTCAGACGAACTGTATGGCAATTTCTCTTTCTCAGCATTAACCCTCAACTCAGAGTCCCAGCTGGAAAGGCTTCCTCCTTCACAAACACTCTAGGATAAGATGATAAGAAGATTACAAGTAAAGCCTCTCTTTAGCAATTCCACATCTCCTGTCAGACACAGCAAGTTAAATTACAGTGCAGGCTGCAAATGCATTGATCATCCACTCAGCTCCTACAACCCAGGGGTGAAAAGATCCATGCCGAGGATAAGTGAAGTAATCTCAGGAAAGTTTATTTTAGCTGGGAGGGGTTAAACAAGTTCAATGAGGCAATGCTTCAGGACAGCACCCAAGCCAAGTTCAGCAGCGTCTTGTTTGTGCAAGTATAGGCTGCAGGTTATACGCGCCAGGCCTGTTTGATTCTTCTCATGAGTGTTCTTAAGGTGCCGTGCAAGCAGCAGCATAACACAGGCAACAGAAAAATGCCATGTCGGAGTATCCAAATAAAAGCCATGACACATTCGTGACTAGAGGATGCCTAAGACCAGAACTTATTATGGCTTATTATGTTAAGTTTCTTTTGCTGATTCATGTCCATCATAAGAGAGCTTTTTTATACTGACAATATCTCCCCCTTTTAAATAGGTGACTACAGCACTTATTTTACTTGTAAAAGCTATACCATGTTTTATGATGAAAGAAGTAAACCTCCCTAAATGGTTTTCCCAGTGACGGCAGGATAGTCCATTTTAAAGATAGGGGAAAAAAGAGATTATAAATCATTAGAAATGCTTATGAATTCTATTCATGACTCTCTCCTTTATTAAAAAGGCCAATTGTAAAATGGGAAGTTCAGAAGGCATGGTGGTGAGAGAAAATGAATTATAATGACATCAGTGGGTCATGAACTAGGCCCACTGGCTACTTTCCAGAATGAAATTGACTAGGAGAGATCAGATGAGCCCATTTGTAGTCCAAGACGTCTGGGTGGCAGCCAGGGAATCTGGGTTCAAGCTCCCTATTGACTGGGCATGCACCCTTTTCCCCTTTCGTTATCAAGAATAATCTGGATTTCCCAGGCAAAATAACAATGCACAGTGGGATAACAATGCACTTCAACTCAGATTCCAAAAGAACCTCCCCAAAATATTTTTGTATTCATTGCTCAGTGATGGTCCTCATGAAAATTATGAGCATGCCAATGTCTGGCTGACACAGGATATTTTCATCACACTGCTGATGGGAAGCATTCTATCTACAAATAAGCATCAATTTGCCAGTCCTTTCCATGATTTTTTGCCCCTCATTTCTTTCCCAGAATAATAAATGGTGTCTGAAACCCACGAGAAACTCATTTCTGTTAACAGTTCATTTTAAAGCCTTTAAGGGCATCTAGTGGAAAAAAGGGGGCTCCCCCCCGTACAAACACATTCTCTCATAACTTTTCCAGTTCTCTTTCTAAATGCAAAATGACACCTCGCTCAAAGCTTTCTGGTGTCATCTTAATCTCTCTTATTTTACATTTTATATCTTTCTGATATTGCTCAAGACTTCAAGGAGGCTTTTACCTAATACTGTAATACCTATTATCTGAGGCATTTAGGCACATAAACACTTGGTCGCGAGGAATAATACAGATCAATTGAATGTCAGCAGTCCAATCAGGTTGAATAGTATATTTTCTGGGAGGAAAAAAGATGTCTAACCATCTGACCTTAACACTGGCACCATCTCAATATTAATATATTTTATGCATGCATATGATAACGTATTACCTTCCTTATAGTCCTGCAGGGAAGTTTCTCTTCTCCCTACTGAGTACGTATTCAGAGGTGGTTATGATTATAGATACTTACTAAGACAAGAATAATTGACCATAAAAAGCCTTTTATATTCCCACAATTATTTTTGCATTGACTAAAAGTGTCAAGAAAATTTGATTTTATTAGCAAGTCCCTAATTTTGCCTTCATGTAATTTTTATCTAGCTTTCCCAACCTCCACCCCCATTCTCTCCCCAGTATGTTTTTACCCTGAGAGGTTTGGCAGTGGTACAAAAGAACAATTTGTTACAGGGTCTGTACAAAATGTGAGCGCCATAATCCAAATGCAGCATCACGTAAAATCAAATGTATGTGATCAGCGTATGGAGAAGCTTTGTTCGGAAGAAACAGTGTGTGGGAGACCGAGACTAAACTCCATGGCACAGCAACTTTAGGGGAAAGAAGAGGCTTGAAATCCTGATCTGTATCTGAACTTGGGAATTCAGACCAATCTCCAACAGAATCAAAACACTGGGACCATATGAGGTTACTCACGAAGATTTACTCACAACTAAATGACATTAATAGGAATCATGTTTGAGATACAGGACTTAATGTTCAAGGTTAAATGTGGATAGCAGAGTATGTGGAATATAGACTAAGTCCTGCTAATGCACCTATGTTTAACATTTACCCTATTGTCTTTTATGCTTGTAGAAATATTTTTAAAATATATTATTCTACTGTTGAGCAGGAGAAATGGCTAGTAATTAAGGATGCACTCAAAAAGATCCATTGTACCCTACCTTGTTCCTAAGGATGTTATTGGGAGTTAGGATTGGACCCTTGAAGGACTTCCAGGATGCCAAATATTACAGACATACATAGCTCCACATGAGTTTGAATATTTCATCTGAAATTTGGATCCAAAAGCAGCTAAGGGCTTGTCTACATGGCAGGCACAACAGTTTGTGAGTTGTGTTGTGCACTAATCAGTCCATGTAGTACTGTTCCAAACAGGACTACGTCATGCACACTAGGAAACTTTCAGTTTGCACCAGCAGGGTTTACACATGGACCAGTTACCGCGTGACCCAGTGAGTATTAGAATTCACTCCCCACTGGTGTGCACTCCCACAACATGTAGACAAGCTCTAAGTGACTTTCAGTGAGACTTCTGCTCAACTATATTAGCTTTCTCTCTGTCATGTTGGGAATCTGTGTGTTTTCCCATCTGCGTACACTCAGTTTTCCCTTCATCTTGCTAGACATAAAGGTTCCCCCTTCTCCAACATTTTTCAGCTTGAGGTAATTATTTGTAACAGGTTTGCCTGGAAATATTCTCTTTCAGGGTAATAGACACAGACTGTGTTCACTGGTAGGAGAACTAGTATGATTGACTGCCAATATTTTAACCTTCATAGCACCTAAACCAGGGGTCGGCAACGTTCGGCACGTGGCTCGCCAGGGTAAGCACCCTGGCGGGCCGGGCCAGTTTTATTTACCCGCTGACGCGGCAGGTTCGGCCGATCGCGGCCCCCACTGGCTACGGTTCGCCATCCCAGGCCAATGGGGGCGGCGAGAAGTGGCGCGGGCGAGCGATGCCGACCCCGGTGTAGATTTTCAAAGGGACAAATGGCATTTGATAATCCAATCCAAAGTCTTATGCTGGTGGCATGGCTAGCAGATGTCTAAGGACATGGTGGACATTTTGGCATCAGCATCACCTTTGAACTTCTTGGATGTTTAGTTTTGCCAACATATTTTTGGCCTTTCTTCTAACACTTAGTGTCTTCTAAGATGAAACACTAGCAAATTCTTTAAGCTCTTGTTATTTTAAAAACAGCCCGAGACCTTTAGCAAATGTGTTTAGTAGTGGCAGAGGAGGAAGAAAGATTGGGTCCTGAGTGTTGTTCAATTGCATGACTTTGTTTTATCTGGATGGTAGCTGCGATGGATACTTAAGAGGTGTTTTGCTGATGGACTAGTAGCAGAAGCATTGGCAGCCTATCTATCTAAGAAGAGATTTACAAAATCAGAAGTACCAGCAGAGTCCACAGAAAACATAACCCACCATTATGAAAAAAGAGCACTTCAATGTTATATAGCAATGATCCTCAAACTATTCGAACACTACAGTAAGCTATGGGGGCAGATAGTCATTGAAATTAATGGAGCCACGCCTGTTTATGCTAGTTTATTACATAGACCAGGGGTCAGCAATCTTTGGCACGTGGCTCGCCAGGGAAAGCCCCTGGCGGGCCGGGCCAGTTTGTTTACCTGCCGCATCCTCAGGTTCAGCCGATCGTGGCTCCCACTGGCCTCGGTTCGCCGCTGCAGGCCAATGGGGGCTGCAGGAAGCAGCACGGGCCAATGGATGTGCTGGCTACTCTTTCCACAGCCCCCATTGGCCTGGGATGGCGAATCACGGCCAGTGGGAGCTGCAATCAGCCGAACCTGTGGATGCGGCAGGTAAACAAACTGACCCGGCCCTCCAGGGGCTTTCCCTGGTGGGCCACGTGCCAAAGGTTGCCGATCCCTGATCTAGACTGACCTCCTGGATAACACAGGCCATAGAACTTTCCTGAATTAATTCCTTTATGGACTGGACCATATATTTTAGAAAAAACATTCAATTTTGATATAAAAATTACCTGTGATGGAGAATCTACCACAACCCTTGGTAAGTTGTTTCGGTGGTTGATTATCCTCACTGTTAAAAATGGGCACCTTATTTCCAGTCTGAATTTGTCTATCTTCAACTTCCCAACACTGGATCCTGTTATATCTTTATCTGTTAGATTGGATTACAGTCTATAAGCACCTGGGGAATAAAAAATTGATAATGGGCTTTTCAGTCACCCTTAACCTTCTTTGTTTTAACCAAAATAGATTAATTTCCTTGAGTCTATCACTATAAGGCATGTGTTCCAATCCTTTAATCATTCTCATAGTTCTTCTCTGAACCCTCTCCAATTTAACAGCAGAAAGTTAGCAGGAGTGCTTAGGAGACAGATAATCTCCTAATTAACTTACTAAATATCCCCTAGCTGTTAAATTAGGTATATGTGCTATAAAAACAGCCTCTCTCAAATTTGAGAAACTAACAAATAGCAGGTAGCAGAACTGGGGAGTCCTAGAAATAAATCCTCTGTACAGGCTTTGGAGGTAAGGGTAAAGATGCTTATGTAAACAGACCTCACCTTGGATTGGGTTTGGGTTAGCCAGTTTGGATATATGCAGCAGCCTGGCTCTGAAGTACCTAGCACAGGGCCGGCTCCAGGGGTTTGGCCACCCCAAGCAGCCAAACAAAAAACAAAAAAACAAACAAAAAAAAAGCCCCGATCGCGATCAGCGGCGGCAATTCGGCGGGAGGTCCTTCGCTCCGAGCGAGAGTGAGGGACCGTCCGCCGAATTGCCGCGGAACAGCTGGACTTGCCGCCCCTCTCTGAAGTGGCCGCCCCAAGCACCTGCTTGGTAAGCGGGTGCCCGGAGCCGGCCCTGACCTAGCAGAATAATAGCGGGTAAATGTGCCACCCAGAACTGTAATATGAGGGCTAGCAATGGCTCCACCTGTATTTTGTGTGGTTACTTTCTGTGTCAGTTACATTCATTCATTTTATCTGACCAGCATTTGAACAGCTGTCTAACTTGTGCCTGAGTATCTGCCACGTGGATAGAGAACAGCTATCCACCATAAGAACAGTACAAAAACTTTTCCAAAAGCAGTTAATAACACTCCATCTCACTGTGAGTTTGCAGAGCCTGAGTGCAGATTTACAGCATGCTTTATGTATATTTTTTTAGTCCCAAGGTCCCTCCTTTTCACAGATACATACACAATGTGTCATGTAGAAAATATAAATTGTTGATTGTACAGCCACTTTCCTCCTTTTTAAACCTTTCCAAAGGTCTTTTTGCTAAATACACCCAGACACCATTTGACAGATGAGGGGCTAATTGCTCTGTGAATTACCTCTATCGATTCCTGTTTCATGTTGAGCCAAACAAACAAAAGATATTAATGCTTTGAAAAAAATGAATGATGACCTTTCTCTGCAAACACAGCTTGCGGCCTCTGATTATTGGTGATTCCAAAGAGCAGCGGTCAATCGCAATAGCTGTAACGCTATGATCACTATAATAAGCTTTCCTGACCTTCTCTGCCATGTTAAGTGGTTTAAATTTATTTGCCCAACAACAGTGGAGCTTTCATTTAAAGTCACAGAACATTCAATTCTATTTAAAGATGCTATGTATTTTTTTTAAAAGCTTTTCCTATAAAGATATTGTGTGCCATTCAGAGGTGATAACAACAGTGGAGACAAACAATAGCCCCATGCTATTTTAACCTGTATATCCAGAGACTGTAAACTCTAGTTACATTTATATCAGTTCAGATTTGTTCTTGGTCACTTATGCTGTTTCTCTAGCCATAGAAGTGTAATCTGTTTTGTACACGGTCTCCAGTAGAGTTCCAGTAGGTCTCTGTCTTTGCAGTTATGCCAGCCAGACAAGGAGAAACATCACTGAATGCAAACATAGTTCTAAAAACTCTACTCGCTTTAATGAAGGTTTTGCCAGAAATGGCTGATAGCAGAACTTGGCCACAAGCAAAACTCCAATGAGTTCTTCGCTGACTTTCTCTCTCTTTTCCTTGCAGTTAATGTAAAATAACAGAAATCAAGGATAGGCAAACCTCAGTAGACTGGGTTGCTTATCTTTTTTCTAGGAGGTGGCTAGAAATTTCACTGGAACATCCTTTATCATGAGATGTCCAGCCCCTGCTTGGAGCCTTCAAAGCTACAAATACTTTGAAGACAATTCTGTCTCCTGAAATCTGCAGTGATATGATTCCCTATCTGTAAAATACAGGTAATAATCTCTGCTCACCTTTTAAAGCACTTTGGCATCTGTGGATGCAGTGGCCTATCTAATAAAGACTAGAGATTAATTATTATTATATTTCAGTGCTATCTGGTTTCAGGTGAAGGTGGAAATAGAGGCAGCAGACACGCTAGTGACTAATATTCCTGCCTGCAAATTAATGATGGGCATCAAAACACGGGAGCAAAACTACACCCACAGAGATGAAGGCTAAGTGGAAACTCATTAATCTCTCTGGGCCTCCATTTTCCCAACTTCAAAATTACACTTACCCTTTTCATATGGGTGTTGTGAGATTAAACCCTTAATGATTTTAAGCTGCTTTGAAATAATGGAGTGGTCGGTACTGTAGAAATGCCAAGCATCATTACCATCATTTGACTTCACTAGCAAATAGTAAGATTTTTCTGTAACCTCAACTTCACGGACGCTACTTTTCTCACGTGCCTAACCCTTACTGGGGTATGCTGTTAGGGAGTAGGGCAAAATAAGCAGCCTCCCTCACTTTGCATGACCCTCAAGAGATGCCGGCAGAATTGCAGTCCCTGTGTTTAGGGGAACACTGAGACTACTTCCTCCCTCCTCCTTTGGAGCACGTGGTTCCCCCAAGGAGGCAGGAGGCTCTATCTTTGCCCTCCTCTATGCACTGCTTGTCAGAGCTCCATGGCTACAGGAGGAAAGTAAGTTGTACCCTACAAAGTAGGGTGACCAGATGTCCCGATTTTATAGGGACAGTCCCGATTTTTGGGTCTTTTTCTTATATAGGCTCCTATTACCCATCACCCCCGTCCCGATTTTTCACACTTGCTGTCTGGTCACCCTACTACAAAGTGTTACAGCAGTGCATGTATTCTGCCTCAGAGAGTGTCCTCCAGGTTGGGCAGCTCTGCACTCCTCCCAATGCAGGGCTGCACCTATCAGCTAGACTTCACACAAAGAAGAGAATTTGTTTGAGCTTGCGGTAAATTTAGGTCTATAATGAAGGTGACTCCTGAGAGATACAAATATAGCAGTGAAAGAGAGGATACATCAGGTTTGTCAGATTATCCTATGCATATTGCCATAAAACCAGGCTGCAATCATGTTTGTGTCCATGAAAGAAACTTCTTCCCTAAATGCACTTATTATCAAATTCTCTTGAGGCTGGAATTTAATTTCAAGTAGAGCTTAAGTAATCAGACATCTATGTCTTGCAGCTGTGAAAGTCTGAGGCCTGTTGTCTTGCAGGAGACAGCTGTATCTGTAACATCACAATGTAAGCTAAAGTTCAGAATAAAGTGTGTTTCAAGCTGAACAAAATGTGGACGCATTTTTACACCCATATGTCATAATCCTGTCCACTAACTAATCAATCCTGAAAACCCTACTGCAGGCAAGTAGTACTGACTCATACAAGTGGTTTGAAGAATCAGGTCCCACTACTGTACATGCCAGGGCAGTAGAGCTTCCTCCCTGTTTGGGCATGCAGTGGCATCCTGCGTTTTCCACGCTGTTTTCTTTCTGAGTTGTGGCAGAAAGTGATAGCTCTTTCTGACCACAGGACTAATCAGTTTCAGGATTTTGCCTTTCACTTTATACCTGAAGCCTAGGTTTCTCCATTAGTAATGGGAATGGGTGAGAACATTGCAAGTCTGGTGGTTTAGATAAAGCACCCAAAATTCAGATGTCTATTTGAAAATCCTGACTCTACACTAATAATACACTGCAGTGCCGCTGAATTAAGTTCAATCATCTACAAAAAATCAGGAAACATCTTAGTTTGCAGCAAGGGAGCTTCAAGTTAGCTATTAGGAAAAACTTTCTTACTGTAAGGATAGCTAAGCACTGGAACAGGTTATCTAGGGAGGCTGTGGAATCCCCATCACTGGACATTTTAAAGAACAGGTTAGACAACAGGTAGACACCTATCAGGGATGGTCCTTGTATACTTACACCTGCTTCAGTACAGGGGGATTGACTACTACAGGGGTCGGCAACCTTTGGCACGCGGCTCACCAGGGTAAATACCCTGGTGGGCCGGGCCGGTTTGTTTACCTGCCGTGTCTGGAGGTTTGGCCGATCACAGCTCCCACTGGCCGCAGTTCGCCGCTCCAGGCCAATGGGGGCTGCGGGAAGCGGTGCAGGCTGAGGGATGTGCTGGCCACCACTTCCCGCCGCCCCTGAGGATGCGGCAGGTAAACAAACCGGCCCAGCCTACCAGGGTGTTTACCCTGGTGAGCCGCGTGCCAAAGGTTGCTGACCCCTAGACTACTAGATATTCTGAGGTCCCTTCCAGCCCTTCTATGATTCTACTGTAATGTTTCTGTTTCACTATGTATTCAAATAAGGAGTGGTGACAAGGAGCTTTCACTAACCCTTCCTGCTTTTTAATTTGGGTGTATTTTATGCACATTGAATCAAACAAGCAGGTAGGCATTCTGGAGTCTTGCAATACAGAGGCATCTGGTTAACAGTTGAACAGGTGTTGCAAATATGTTCACACAGTTGTCAATTTTATTTTATTTTTGCACACCAGCATTATGTAGACTCCATTATTTTGTTTTTATTTTCTGATGAAGTCTTTGGCTTCCTTCTTTCTTTAGTTCTAGGTATTTTTTTTAATTGTAGGTTTTCTACGGGGGCTCAGCCAACTTGATTAAATAACAACACTGACGTTCATTTGTTACCATAAATGTGATTGCTATATTTGAAGTTAGGTTGGTGGTCTCAGACTAGCCTTTTTTTCCTCATGGGAGGTCCTCATCACAAAATACTACTGGTACAATGGGCACAAATAGGCATCCATATTGACAGCCACCACCTTTACAAAGGTTCTTGAGGCTAAAGTGAATGAGCAATGGAGACAACTATCTATTACCCCAAAGTTAATCATTCCAGTCCTGGGCTGCTGCACTCGGACGGGGATGGTGTGGGGGACCTTACTCAGATGCTGTCTGTGCTGCACTTGCTTTATGTATAAATATAACTTAATTTTCCATAGGTTGTCAACCCTTTCCTTGAAAAGAAGTTTCTGCCCTATACTAGAGCTTTCCTCAGTAGAAAATTGCCTTTAAAAATAGGAAGGAAGAGAGAAGAAAAAAAATAAGCTTTCAGTATAAGTTGTTCTAACTATAGGTCTCCAAACTGTATTTCCTACTTCAGCCTCTCACCTCTCTACACCCTATTTTTCAGGGCTACAAGATGTTAGCTTTACTCATGCTAAAAGTCCCATGAGGAATAGTCTTAATGGATGAACTGTTGTACCAGACTTTAGAGACATATTCTTAACTGGTGCAAATCAGTGTAGCTGAAGTCATTGAAACTATGCCCGTTCATGCTAGCTGATGATCCAGTCTCTTGAGAACAACAGAAACAAGTTACAATTTGTTTCTAAAAGCATGTATATATTGTAGCTGACTTTTCCTCCTGGTTCTGTCTCCTTTACGTCAAAAGTAGGTTCCATTGGAGAATACCATGCATAAATCAGGATTCAAACCATGCTCAGGTTTTTTTGTTTTTTTTTAAAGGATTTTTTGCCCCCCGACTAATTTTTAGAGAATACCAGTATAATACTTCTGGAACTGAAACAGGTAGATGTAATCATTTATGAGTCTCTGAGTACTTTGGGCTTTTATAGGGCACCTCTCTGAAATGCCTCAGGTTGTTAACTAAGGCGCTTGTGAAGTTGTATTTCCACAGCCAGATGGGATCTCGGATTTTCTCCGTCAGCTGAGAACCTTGCTTTTCAAATCCTGTCTAGGTAAATTACCTTTCCAGGGCTTGGTATTTCCTTTTTGGAGATTCCTTGGAAGCAATCTTAAGGGAATTGACTAACTTCTTAATGACTTGGTCAGACCAGAAGGAAGGAAACTTGACCAGTCCAGAGGGAGGCACCATTTCAGGCAGTCAGCATCCTGCAATTCTTCCAACTCACTGAATCATAGCTGTTTAACTCTCTTTCAAGGGCAAACTTTTTCCTTTCAGATAGGGCCAAGGTAGCAAAGATGAGGCCTAAAATAGTCCTAGCCAACCTTTAGCTTTGAAAACAATTTACAAGAGCCATTGCTCACTGCTGGGAAGAAGGCTAGCCGTGATCTAGAAGAATTGGACCAAGAATACTTCCTTGTGTCTGAGTTCCTGGAGATAAGGACCCATCTACAGAACTGCAATAATTAATAAGATCCACCCACAGCTTCATGTATGATTACCAAGAATAAGCTTTAAAACAAGACTTGCCTATTTCTAGCTCATTGCTGGGGGGGGGGGGGAGGGGGGCATTGCTTCCCTAGCCTGAAATAGTCTGTCTGCTTTTTGCTGTATTTTATAATGTCAAAGACATTATATTTTTTACTAATTTTAGAATTCAATCTCTTAGAAACCTTGTTACAAAGAAACCTCATTTTGGCACCCCAACCGTTCCATTTTAAAAAGGGCCATGGCTCCAGGGGTTGTTCTGTGCATTTCTTTACAAAGCATATCTTCACCTTCTCAATTAGCCAAGCCTACATTTACATTTTGCTGTAGGTTCTCTCTATTTCCAGTTCAGAGTTACACTTTTTCAGGCTAAGTGTAGCTTCGAGACTTTTTGTGAATATCTAGTGGCCAACATTCACACTAAGTTAGGGCATCATATTAATCAGGACTTGGGGCTTGTATGATAAGTGAAGAAAATAGTTGAGTAAGTGCTTCTTCACTCTTGTGGAATGGGAATTTGAATATGATAATGGCCAGAACAGATTTTCCTAGGTAATTTGTATCTAATAGAAGTGACTTTAAAAAAAATCAGGTGATAGCAGTTTAGCGTGGCAATTCAGATGCCAGAACTAGAAAAGGTCTCCATTGGTCTGACCTCCTCATAAGAGGTAACGCCAAGGTTACTTCTTGAGCTCAACTCTGGTGTTTCCTGGCATGACAACAAAAAACAGGAGCCAAGGAGACAAAGAAGAAGAGGCTTCTGCCAGGTCATACTGTCTAATCCCTTAAAAGAGATTTTATATTGGAGATTTCTCTGAAGACAATATCTAGATTCCTCTATTCCTGGATACTTATATCCTCTTGTAAAGTTCTGTGGAAGCTTTTCCTTCTTTCTGCAGACTCCATTAATGAGGATAATTGATTCAAGACGGACAAGGTGGGGTGTACTACTTGCACAAGCCATGATGAAACAAATCTCCTTATACAAATGATGTGTTTGAAATTGAATTATGAGAGGATACCAGGAAACGATAGCTCTTAAGAAGGGCAGTGCTAAATTAAGATTAGGTATTTCAATTCTTTTCCTTATATGTGCTACTGATAACATCTTTGTTTATTAAAACCAAAAGAATATTAAAAATCATTTATTTAAATCATTTATGTACAACATAATGTACAGCATTTTACAGCATGGCTCAATAAAGCCCATCTGCAGCAACAGAAGTAGGGTAGAACTTGCTAGTCAGTTTAACTACCTGGCTGTGAACTGCAAGCACATTATTGTATCGGATGCAATACGAGACTAGCTAGATATTTTTTAAAAAAGGGTTGTCACTGCAAATGATTTTTCCATAGATATTTTCATATGATACCATGAAATTAATGGACACTCCTTATCCACAAGACTCTTGTAATGCTTAAAATTACTCCGTACAATTTACTATATCTGAACAGAAAGTGGTTTTCATTTTAAACTCAGTTATTTTAAAAAAATAGCCTTCTCCAAATTATGGAAAAAAAGCTTACCAAAATGTTATTTTTAAATATCAAGGTGGGTTTTTTTTTTTTTTAACTTAGAGGGAAGCCAACTGCTAAATATAGTTTATATGCTGGAAACAATGACATAACCTTAGTTCTTGTGGTGCTGTTAAATATACAACTTTAAATATAATTTTACAGAAAAAAGTGTTTTGCTTAACAAAGATTTCATTTCACTGTGTAGCTGAGTAAATCACATGAATCACATTTAGCTTATATAGTGCTTTCCCTCTGTTGACCTCCCAACACATTAGATAAGGAGGACAAATCCATGACTACCATTTTACAGAGGTGAAGAGAAGTGACTTCACCAAATAACACAGCACACCAGCTCTCTACACTCAGCATCCAATTCCTTATCCATTGGAACACACTGACCTCTAACACTTAAGTTAGTTTCTGATTTTTCTACTTTATAAATCATTGGGACTATATCCCAAGAACTGATTAGGCTCAAGTGATCCACACCAGGTGTCATGTCGCATCTTGTGATCCATACAGTTATTCTTCTTCTCATATTTATTATGATAGTGCTGGGGGACCACTAAAAACAGGGCCTGATTGTTCTGGGCACGATACAAACACAGAGTAAAAGACAGTTCCTGTCCCAAGGAGCTTACAATCTAAAAAGAGGAGACAGCAGGTGGAGAAAGGGATAGAACATACAAACAGAATGAACCATGGTGGCAAATGTCAGGTTAGTTTCTTGATTTTTGTTTTGTTACTTTGGGAGTATGTTATATTATGTTAGCAGGGGATTAATTAGGTGCAAAGACAAAGGAAGGTGGGAGTGGTTGGAGCAAACAACCAATCAGCACAGAGGAGTGCAGGTTCAGAGTGAAAAATGCAGAGCACGGTTGGACATCATCAGTGTCTGGAGGTCACTACTTGAACTGCTCTCTGCAGCTGCTGTGCTGACTTCAGTCTCTGCCCACCCTTCTGGTGACAAGGCAAAATTTGCTAGGATTGTGATCACAATAATAAGAGTGAGGGGGTGATGGTGGAGGTGGAATAAAAGGCAAGAGAGAAAAAACTGTCAATGGTGAATAACTAATTGCACTTGAGAATGTACCTTCCCATACAGGGATGCTATCACCTCAAGGTCACTGGCTCAATCCCTTCCCAGGTAGAGCATGATTAACATTTGTTACCATCTGCTAGTTGTTTGGTGGCCGATGTCAGTGTTTCCCAAACTTGGGATGCTGCTTGTGTAGGGAAAGCCCCTGGCGTGCTGGGCTGATTTTTTTACCTGCCCCGCCCACAGGTCCGGCCGATCGCGGCTCCCACTGGCCGCGGTTCGCTGCTCCAGGCCAATGAGAGCTGCTGGAAGTGGCGTGGGCTGAGGGACGTACTGGCCGCAACTTCCTGCAGCTCCCGTTGGCCTGGAGCAGCGAACTGCGGCAAGTGGGAGCTGTGATCGGCCGGACCTGCGGACATGGCAGGTAAACAAACCGGCCCAGCCCACCAGGGGCTTTCCCTAAACAAGCGGCGTCCCAAGATTGGGGAACACTGGCCTATGTGAAATAAGTTGGTGGTCTCAGTCCAGTTCCTAGCAGGCAGCAATCTGCCTCATAAAAACTACTATCACAGTTGGTATGAATTTACACTCAAAGTGCAAAAGAGGTCATTGTTGGGACTGAAATAGCAGGGGGCAGTGTGGGGAAGGCTGTTCGGACTCCACCCATGCTTTATATGTTCTGTGGACAGAGAACTACCACCTCCAGAGTTGTTAATCTGTTATTTTCCACCAGAACTAAATGTGTTTATAAATTATTTGAAAAAAGAAAATAAAATAAAATAGAGGGGTTAGTAAACACAAGTCACAATTCCTATCAATAAGATAAATTTTAGATCTGTAGCAAATAGGAAGTTTTTCCTAATATCTAACCTAAATCTTAACTATACTTGTAATTTCTTTCTGGAACAGTCTTCAAAGGGAGATTGTGAAATCCTCGTAAGTGGAAGGTTTTTTTAAGAACAGGTTGGGCAAACACCTGACTGGGATGCTCTAGGTTTACTTGGTCCTGTCTCAGCATGAGGGGGAATGGGTGTGTGTGTGTGTGTGTCTGTGTTGGGGTCCCATCCAGTCCTACTTTTCCAACCTGTTCTTCAAAAAGTAAGGTTTTTGATAGGAAATACATACATATGATATTAAATATAAATAATACATAACTACATCTCCCTAGCTGCAGATTAAGCCCATTACTTCTTGTCCTACCTTCAGTGGACGTGGAGAACAATTGACCACCATCCTCTTTATAACAGCCCTTAACACGTTTGAAAATTTATCAGATATCCCTAAGTATCTTTTCTCAAGACTAAACATGCCCATTTTTTAAATTTTCTTGATAGGTAAGGTTTTATAAACTTTTTATTATTTTTGTTGCTGTCTCTGGACACACTCTCACTCTTTCATAATATATATTAGGTGGAGTTTTATTGTGAACTTTAATTGCTAGAAGGCCAGATTCTGGTCTCTTTTACATTGGTCTGAAGCAAGTCTATGAAATTTGGAAGAGTCACTCTGGATTAACACAAGTGTAACTGAGGGCAGAATCTGTCTGAACATCAGCACAGACACAGAGAAATGTAGGGCTGGCAGGGACCTCGAGAGGTCATCGAGTCCAGCCCCCATGTTTAAGATGTTCCCAGTATTCTTGTAAGAGAAGTTGTTCAGTGTATATACAACCGTTTTCCCATTCTCCATTTACATTCTCTCTTTCAAAAGGTACAATAAACAAACCAAAACAAAGCATAGCAACAACAAACCCATCCTAAGTATTATATCTTCCACTGGTGTAAATTGGTGTAGCTCAGTAGAAATTCATTTAATTAGAACAGCACAAATTTACTCCAGCTGAGGATCTGGCCTCATGTTCTACAGAACTTGTCAATATTATTTTATAAACAACAAGACTGTTAAAATAATATAACCCTGGCCCTTTCAGGTTTCACTGATATTTGATTGGTTTGAGTATTGGCTTTCTGACAGGGTTTGGAATGAAGCCATTTTTATTAATTTAGTTATTTTTGCTGATATAAAAGGTCGTCTATCATGTTAATGATGTATCGGTCTGTGGTACCACCAAACAATAATTACAGAATGTTCCTAATAGTAAATCATTTGTCACAATCACAGCTCACTACAACAACCTTTTGTTGAGCAATAGAATACATTAGGTGAATAGCAATACACCTTTATGCTTACCAATTAAAGGGTCCTCCACATATAGAATTGACGTGAATTCCAGTGGGAAGTATTATGAATTATGAACTGTTGCATACAACAATCTTGCTAGGAATACAACTTGCTGCTAATTTTTAACCTGTCAAATAATTTACATATGTCTTTTCAAATATAATTGGAGTCAGAGACAGACAGATTCCTGTCAGTCAGGTTTGAAGTGTAGGAAAAGAGAGAGAGAGATTTGGGACTTTGAAATATATTTGTTTTTCTTTCAAAAGTTAATTGGTGTACATTTTCAGAGTGCAGATATTCCTAGTCTTGTCACTCTACACAGTCAATGGTAGTATTTCTTCACATTTTCCCGACTTGGTGAGGACTGTGGAAATGTTTTCATTCAGAACAAAGGTTTCCAAATTATGGTCCACAGACCACAGGTGGTCCTATGATCATCCATAGAGAACACTAATATACAGCACAAACACATTAAATACCTCATTTCTCCTACTTTTCCACATAGTATTACTTTCCTGGAGTTTTTCAGGGACATTACGGGATCACATATGGGAAGGGAGTTGGTCCACAAGATGATCGGTGGACAGATGTGACCCAAAAATGTGTGAGAACCCCTGACTTAAAATGTTCCACCCAACCGTTGTGAGGAGCTAGGTTTGAAAAAACAAGTTGTGTCCTTTTCATTACTTAGTTACGTGTCCTGTGGAAGTGAAAGACCTTCACCATCATCAGTGGTATAGGATGGAGCCATAAAACACAGACACATGACTCTAGTGGTGAAATGCATAGACTGGCTATAGATAGGTTTAGGTGACAGGACAGTTTTGTCTGACAATGGTCCTTTTTGGAGGTTCATAGAAGTTTTGGTAATTTTTAAACTAATTATCGCATAGTCTCATACTTCCTCTTGCCAAAGCACAGAGTGGATGTGCCAAAATACCATGAAACAGAATACTGTTCCTTCAGCTAGCGTGGATAAGAGTCATCCAGCTGGGTACTTTTATGAACTGCATTGTTGATCCTTGTGCCCCTGAGTAGTTGTGAGACAGTAACTGGCATAGAAAAATAAGTGATGAACTGCCAAAATAGTGCAACGCTCCACCCATATGGCTTAATTTTATCTCCCAGGCCTCTAACACCACACCCAGAGCAGCAGTGGAGCTGCCTATGAGTAATTAAGCCTCTTATTGATTTGCATGGCAGAATAGTTTTCAGAACATCGGTCAAAACTTCAGATTCACAGATTTTATATAAGCCTCTTGACTTCTGCTCGCCTCTCTCTCCTTTCTAAAATTTCAACTGTTAGAGTAAGCTTTACTGTGAACTGCTGGGAATAAGAGTATTTGAGCTAGCAAATGCTAAAATGTTTGTTCATTAAACCCAGTGACTTTGAAACTGCCTCAGTGTGAATTAAAATAAAAACTGTCACACGCTTTTAACAAACAACTTTGTATAATAGGACCTCTGTCGGGTTTATTGGCAAAGAGAGCCATTCTGGGAAGCAGTGCAGAGGAAAAAGCTGTGTTGGACTTACAAATGGACCATATTTTTTGGTCCATCTCATTCAAGAAACACACAAATACACACACATGCTTGTGTGATTTCTAGCAGCGGGAGATAAAAAAAAAAAAAGACACCTATGAGTAATAACTAAAATGCCAAGTTTTTCTAAGACAACAATTAGCATTATTGACAACTTAACAAACAAAACATGGTGGCTCATAACTGGATGCAGATTTGACACTTCGTATAACTTAAAAATGTTGTTTAGTTACAGTAGCCAACCAATCCGATACGGGATCTTCACGCCTGTGTGTCAAGAGTCAAGCATAAAATAGCTGTAAAGCAGGACAATAAAAAGGGTGTTACTGTAGGTTTCTGACAGCCTTGGCTATCGGCAATTAAAGAGCCTTCCAACCAATTAACAAAATTGAAATCAGATTTAAGAGGCAAGACTGGGTGGGTGGGTTTGAGGGGAAGAAAGGGCCTTGTTTCTTTAAACACCTCTCCTTGCTATTGTGAAGCAGAACATGTACACGTTCAGTGGGCATCTCCAAACAACGAGAAGACAAACAGTGCAACCGGGTCCTCTGGAAGTAGTAGCACTGCTTTCCCAAGGGGAGCAAGAGTCCTTAACAACAACAAAAAAATTCAAATGGCTTCCTTGCCCCACACACGCCACCCACACCTCACCATGTTCTGTCCAGAAGAAAAATCCCTCAGCCGCAATGGTTGTTTTTATTAAATTCTCCTCAATAAAAAGCTCAGGCAGGATTTATTAGGTACTCAGGGTGGACGTTTAGTATTTCGCCAGTTATTAAGTGAAAATCAATAGAAAGCAAAGAAAATGGAAGTCACTGCACTGTTAGCACGCTGTTGTCGCCCAGATATTATGTCGGCTGTCTTGTAGATTCATGACAGACGAAAGCGGCCGGGAGAGAACTCTTTCTGCTTACATTGCAGGAGCCAAAGTGGGGTTATTCATTAGATCAGGCAGCTGGCCAGATGGATTTCCAGTTCAGTTTTACCATTTATCTTAAAAACGCCTGTATCGAGTGAGAAAGAACACTGATATTATGTGATATCAATGGCAGCTTTATGTATCTAAATCAGGATTTATTGTTATTTTGTTCTGAAGACCTTTTTTTCCTCAAGAAATACCATTTCACTGGAAGAAAATAATAGCTAAAACCTTGTCAAAGATAACCTTTCATGTTGTTCGTGCACCGCTGGTTGTAAAACAAATAGAACCCTGGGTATAAATAGGTTTACCCACATCCTTACAAATCATTCCCTTTAGGATTTTCTTTTTTAATGTTACATGCATGGAGTTTGGTCATTAGCTGTTTTCCTTGCCAGTAATTTAGCTATAAATAATGTCAGCATTTGCTTTAATTGCATTAAAAAGCTTAGGAGTTTTATGTCTTTGGAAGACCGTAGCTGCTTTTTTTTGTTAAGCTCCATTTCTGTTTGCACACAGATCACAACAGCAGCAAACTGCTTTACATGGGTTGAAAATGTTTCCAGCATAACATCAAAGCATCCAAAGATTTGGTTTTGAATAACTTATCAAAAGAGATCAGGCCCAACATCTCCCATTTAGACACCGATGTGAAGAGGCCAGGTATTCATCTCTAGCTGCTTGCCGTTCCCATTCTTTCTAGGATGTTCAGCACTTTTGAAAAATCTGTCGAGTTCTGGCCTAAATGGAAACAGAGCTCTTTAGAATATCTAGCCCACAGGGCCTATGTCTGAATTCACTTACATTGATGTAACTTCACTCACTGCAACGGAGTTACTCCTAATATATACCAGTAGGATGGAAAATGCTCATTTCACTTACATGGATGTAACTCCATTCACTGCAACGGAGTTACTCCTAATATATACCAGTAGGATGGAAAATGCTCATTTTCTCTGCACAAACACAAGACAGAACCTACACACATTGACAGAAAGAACCACCGCATTCAGGAAGCTATGATTCGGCAAATGTTGATAGCGCTGGATTTAATTAATAGTGGAGAAGCACTATTGATCAACTCTGGGAATTTTGGTATTAAGCATTTTTCACTGCGTGTTTCACTTACTGGTGCACAAAAAAGAAAAAAGACGGCTCAGCATGCAATAGCTAAATGTCCTGGGAGATGATAAAGAAACAAATGAAACTACACATTAGCAAATACACTGGACAACAGTCTTTTCATTATTTTACATGGACAATTGCGATGGAAGGAATGTTCTTTGAGAACAGACCAGGATGATGAAAATATGACTAAGTGGCTAGTTATTGCTGACCACAAATTAAATGATTTGAGCGAGGCTTGAAGTGCAACTCCAAATCTGATTACAGCCAGAATTTGGGATGTGAGGCAGCAGGAAAAGCCAGCCATCTGTGTGGCTCAGACCAAGCTATAATTATTGATGATCATTTTTATTATTATTTCCTTTCTTTAGCTCATGACGGACCTTTCTCTTGCCCTCTTCTTAGATGTGTTGCAAGTCAGGTAACAGGAGAAGCAAAACTGTTGTCTTTACTAAAAACCTTGCTGGCCCATTAAATCACCCCTGTTGATCAATGATACTAACATTTGCAAGGGTCTTGATTTGTAAAGGTGTGTCCCATTAATGCCGATTGTAGCTAATCTGATAGCTAGCAACAGGAGTAGGGGATTCATCTCACTCAAGAATTTTTCCTCTTGAGAAATTGCTTCAGCTCTAACATCCCTTGGTAACACACTGCAGTGGAAATCACTTACACCAAACTGAATACAGTGAAAGTCTATTTGTAGTGCAGAAGATTGAAAGTTGTAAGTTGGTTAACTGCAGCATGGGAATTGCAATTCCGTTTACTATGAGCCTTCCCTTGGAGATCCTCAGGGTGTGGCCTGGTGCAGTGGTTCTCAAACTAGGGCCGCCACTTGTTCAGGGAAAGCCCCTGGTGGGCCAAGCCAGTTTGTTTATCTTCCGCGTCCGCAGGTTCGGCCAATCGCAGCTCCCAGTGGCCGCGGTTTACTGCTCTAGGCCAATGGGAGCTGCAGGAAGCGGCGCAGGCTGAGGGATGTACTGGCCGCCACTTCCCGCAGCCCCCGTTGGCCTAGAGCGGCGAACCGCAGCCACTGGGAGCTGCGATCAGCCGAACCTGAGGACACGGCAGGTAAACAAACTGGCCTGGCCCACCAGGGGCTTTCCCTGAACAAGAGGCGTCCCTAGTTTGAGAACCACTGCATTAGGCCACACCCTGGGATATTATGAACATTTACAAACTCCTGTTGAAGTCAATTCGATTCATTGTGCTCCCACTGAAGGCAATGAGAATTTTGGGTGCTCAGAAACTCTCAAGATTGGCCCTCCTAAAAGGAGTCCATTAAGTACAGAACTGCCAAGATAATCTCCTTCACTATATAGCTGCGAAGTCAATTCTTCACTATAGGCCATTTTATACTTCACTTATTAATATTATCTCGGAACTTACTCTGCAAGAAGTCCCGTTGAAATCAGCAGAATAAGGCACCACTCAAGATAAGCAAAAGCAGCAAAATCTGGCCCTATTTTTTAAAACTATGAAATATATGCAAACATTCTGTGACAGAGTACAGTTTTGTCATTGAATGAATGTGACTCTGGCTTTTTGTTTATGCATTAATGGGGAGAATAGATGCAGAGTTACTATTTACGAAATAAGACAGATGCTTAGGGGGCTTTTTCTGTGTAGTCCTGTAAAAAGTGATACAATCCCCTTCCTAGCAAGGCCAGAATTTTGTTGGATGTCTTTGTGAAAAATCATTTGCCGACAACGGTTTAGAAGTTTCAGTTTTTTAAGTGTGAACTCCGGCTTCTTGCAAAGCCATTCAAGAACAGACCCCCTGATAAGTTAACTTTTCTGATTCCAAAGTTTTGCTTTTACTGTCCCTTGTAATAACTAGAAAGCCTGTTACATGCAATCCCTTTCCAGTTTCTCTACTGCTGAGGATGATTTACTTCTTGGTACTAAAAGTCCACAGTTTTGTAGAATTTTAAGTTAATTTTCCCCCCAGCTCATTTTGCACCTATCTGCATCCATAAACTTTTGTTTCATGTGAAATTTCGCCTCTTACAACATCTTTGCATTTCTTTTTTCCTCTCTATTTTTATTCTCAAATGTATCTTGTTTTAGATCCTTTTTATCCTCCTGTTTGTGGGTTATACACTTTTGCTTTTATTTTCACCCTCCTTTTTCACTTGGCATAAACTGTGTTTTACATTGGTTTGCAAATATTGTAGGGGTGGTGTCTTTTAATGATTTGGGAAGTTGTTTGTGTGTGCCCGCTTTTGTATTCCTTGAAGTCGTACTTGCCTCCAATACATTTTGCTTTAAAAAACTCCCCACATTTTTATGCAAAACTCAGCGTTGCTTGGAAAATGGACCATTTTCACACAGAGTGGATATTTTTATGAAAGTAGTTTGATTTCCACTGGTAATGTTTGCATACTTTCCCCCAAAAATTATCCATTTTCCCTTATAGCAAAATATTCAAAACTGACTTTCTATTAGCATAACATTTCTTTATAAATATTTTGCACCTTCCTTGTAATGATGCTGTTCATTTGACTGGGGTTTGCTACTTCCACTAAAGAGCACACCCCAACAGGATTATTTCCCACCTGTGTCTTTTTGTTCTGACATTTGATCTGACCTTCACCATCCCCAGTTTTGCAGAGAAAGCCAACTTGATCCTAGACATTCTACAAGGAGGCCTTGGCAGTTTGTATGGATTTGGTCAGAGTTTTCTTTATCAGTCCTAGGGCAGATTTAAAAAATGTCTTCTTTCCAAGTGGAACTCAAGACCAAGAGAGAATATTTTCCCTCCTCCAGCTGTGTTAACTCAGTAGCCCAAGCTCAGTGAGAACATTAAAAAAACACTAACACCTGATTTGATTAGATCAAGTTTTTTTCCCCTAGAATTGTTAATAAAATCACACTTCTTTAAAAAAAAAAAAGAGGATGGAATGTAAATGCTGCACTAATTTAATTACACTTTGGCACTGGGAGACACTAATGTAAATATTCTGGTGAGTAGGCCTAAGACACTTGAAGTAATTACTTAAAGGCTTCCTTTCAAAGAATCTCCCCCTTTTTATTAAATGCCTTTTAACATTAGCACTTTCTTCCTGTCAAATTAAATGAAATTTCATTACTCTCCCTGACTTAATGGCATGAGGCAGCATGCCGCCAGCATGAGTTAACCCTCTCTGGACAGAAGATCGAGTTTGCGCACTCCCGTTGTCTCCATGCATCACCAAACTGGCTGGGACATCAGAGAGAAAGAAACCTCACCTTGAACCTATCGTGATGCGAGCATGCAGTCATGAATAAGCTCTGCCTTTTGCCCCAAGATGGGAAGTTTTATTAAAGGTGGATTTCAAATCATTCACCAGCTATCGGCTGCTCAGACCCAAGACACAAAGTTTGGAGCTGAAATTGCATCTAAATCTCAACTTTCTCAGAGTTTTGGGATGTTCAGGTTAAGGGTTCTGACTTGAACCCACAATCCAGATGGGCTGACCAGTAACATTCAGATCCATATAAGGGCTAGGCCAAAATTCAACAGGGGCTTAGCCTGTTACATTCTCTGATTAAAAGGAACCAGAGAGGAACCCAAATTTGAAGCTGATATTAAGATTCCTAATGTATTACGTGCTGCAGCAAACATGCATCTACTACCTAAAAGAGGAAGGCAGAATGCCATGAGAGATTCGGGTGACCATTTTTAACAGGCTTGTACAAATGCACCTTCAATATTAGTAGCAATTCAGTCTACACGCAGGAAGTGCAGAAATAATGCTCATCAATATTTGTGTAAGCAGTTCTAGCCTATGAATGTGCAGATGGATTGCATGGCAGCACACCTCCAATATTTCCATTGTTTGATTGGTTTTTAATTTAACATCTTTTAAAATTCATAATAAATTAGAACTGAACTACAAACATTCCAAGTAATGCCTCAGCTTTTATAAATGGTCTCTAACAACTACAGAGTCCCTCCCTGCTAGCTCCTTTAATTGGACAAAAGCGCTCTTGTGTCATGACAAATTTCATGCCTTGCTGTTTACAAGATATATGCATGGCACAGGGATTAATCTAGCAATTGAGAAATAACTTTTGGGTTAGATTCTTCCAGCCTCCTGGGGAAAGGTAATACCCAGCACGGGGAAGGGTGACCCTTTGCGTTTAATGACTTCCGAACAAGAACCTTCATATTTTTTTGAGTTATTTTCTTAAAGTGTAAAGGTATTGCCCCAAAAAGGGAGAGGGCAGGGTCTCCAGCACTGAACTCCTCAATACCCTGAAAAGATACAGCGTAGGAAGCTGCAAGTTACTTGCTTCTACAGCAGGTGGTCTCATCAATGGGCTTCAACCCTCTTTTAGAGAGACGTCCTCTGTGTCTGTGAAAATTGTCTCCTTAGTGGCCCCCATTATCTGGAAAATTCTCTCCCCGTTTCTTTTTAAAACATTTCTTTTTTCCCTCCTTTGCCTATAATTTTCTCTCTCCCTCTGCTCTTTTCACTTTAGACAAGGAATATTTTAACATAGTCATAACCATTAGACAATACCTTTACGCCGCTGCTTTCTGGAATTCATAACATAATAAATAAGCTAGTGAGAAAGTATTATTTATATTGCCGTATTGTCTAGGAGCCCTATTCCTGGACCATGATCCCATAGTGCTAGGTGCTAAACAAGCAGAACAAAAAGACCATCTCTGCCCCCAAGACTTTGGCCATCGATTTTAAATGAAGCAGGATGGCTGGAATCAATAGATATGCTACACCAATAAAGCTTTAGTGCCAAAACCTCAGCTGGTGTACATTGGCATAGTTTGAGTTAAGTCAATAGACTTACACTGATTTACACCAGTTGAGGATTTGGTCCTAGATATAGAGAAATAAGAAAACAGTTCCACTTCTGTGCTGATTCAGTACTAGACCTCTGCTCAGGCTGCCAACAATGGAGGCAATTTATATTATCTGTAATAATGACTTTTCAGCTCTTTGATGCAAAATTATCTCTGGGTCTGTCTCTTCTGAGCATGCCTCACACACAATATGGGTGTTGCTCGTGCCAAGTTCCATCTTATCACTGATGTCCTTTTTCAGTACTTGGGGCATTTGGCGCTAAAAACAAGGACCTTGCAAGCTAATGTTCACATGGAACATTTTTTTTGGCAGGGTCCATAGGTTAGCCTATAAAGAAAGAAAATATCTATCTGTTTTCTTCTTCAGAGTTATCTGATTTTGAAAAGAGCTCTCCCCTCTTGTGAGGTCCAGGTAAAAGTTCACCCATTCCCTGGCTGACTGCTTCTGACAAACAAAAATTAAGACCTGAAAATAAGTATTTTATCTGAAAAAATGCTAAACATCTCAAAACAAACATTCAACTGTGCTGCTGCCAAATTCCACAAGTAAGAGAGCTACAGGCAGAGACAGCCCATGTCTCACTGGGGAATGATGGGTAAAGTTTGGCCAGCTGCCCCTTTAAGGCCTTCTGGGACCTTCAATCCAATTGCAGTGTCTTAGCAGATGTGAATTTCAAGGTTACACCTGGGTGTTCAAGGGCAGGGCCAAGTGTAATCGGCACTTAGATCATAGATTAATCTTATTTGCCATCTATTAGGTTTGATTCCTGCTTCCCTCTCTCCCTCCCTAAAGCCAGGATTATTGTGATAGTTTAAGATAATGGATTCTAACGGAAGAAAGGTCATGCAGGCATTGAGATTTGGAACCTTAAGATAATATGATTAATCTAAAAGCTTCTTTCAAAAGGGGAGGGGACACACTGTCATATGTTTAATTGAGAAGAGGCGAAGAGAGAAAGAGATGGAATTAGCAGCATGAAAAATAAAAGTGAAGGATCCCACTTCTTGTCAACAACTGCAATAAACTAGCGCAAACAAACTCTTACATTCATTTTCAGACCAATAAAGGAAGTTTTCCTTTCAGTCATGCTTGAAAATGATGATATTTTACCGGTGAATTTGATAAGAACCTCTATTTAGCTGGTACTTAATAGGTTAATTGTTTTTCTTAACTACATACATGGTTCACGTATCATATATCATCATATATATCCAGCACTTAAGGAATGAAAGTTACTATAAAAATAAGATAGTACTCTGTGCTTAGGTATTATGGTGATGGCTGCTATACAAAAACCCTCAAATATAGAAACAAATTATAATAATATTGCATTAGTAGCTAAAATGTGCTCTGCGCTATATAGACATATAGAAAACTCCTCTGTCCCAAATTGCTAACAGTACTGTATAATTACTAATAATAAAGTTTAACTTTATTTGCACTTACCTGAGGGTATCAAAGCTAAAGATTTTTTAAATCACTTTGCCGTTGATGCTGTCAATTTAATTATTTTTGGATTTCACTCAGCACTTGCACAGCAAGGCCAGAAAGATCAAGCCATTTCTTTACATACTCCTCATTTAGTTCCAATGCTGAGGGGAATTTTTAAATAATTAGAAAAAAAAATTAACTCACGAAAAAGTTCCTATTCAGATTCTTGAGCCAAAGCCTCCACAAATAAAATGGGGTCCTAAACTCAGTATTGTCAACTCCCAGCATTTAAAAAAAAATGACTTCAGCAATGAACATCAGGAGATTGGCTTAAAAATAATAAAAGTTGTGTTCTATTGATTTGGCTTCTGGCTTTTGAGCCTTTGGTGTACTTGCTTCATGTTTTCAGGCTTTTTTCTGCAATTGTGAGGACTGAACTTTCGTTGAGATTTCTGCCATTGGATATTGGTGCACCTCCATCCCTCCTATTCGCTGCCTGTGACACACAATAGTTTAGTCTCCTGAGATCTGTAATGCTTTGCTCTAATCCAGGTTATTGGGCTCAGTAGAGGGGTAACTGGGTGAGGTTTAGGGGGCTGTGATGTCAGGAGGTCAGACTTGATGATCTGATGGGTCCATTCTTGCCTTAAACTTTATGACTCATGAAATATGATGATTCCCGCACAAGTCACAAGAGTCGGCAACAGTATAAATTACTCAACCCTTTAAATATCATAAAGAACTGGGTAGTGTGGGTTTTTTTCTGCTGCTGACTCCTGCTGAATGGATTCAGAACTGCTCAACCAAATGTCAGAGGCCTGAGACCCCTTTAACTCAAGTGGTAGCAATGCTGTGCTTCTGAAGCAGGCTGATCTGCGCCACCGACACTGTGAAGTTCTGAAGAGGCATGCTGTGTAACGTATGTCTACGCTGCTGCTGGGAACATGCGTCCCAGCTTGGATGGACAGATATGTGCTACCTTGAGTAACTCTAGCACATTAAAAATAGCCTGGGCGGTGGCCTGGACTAACCGCCTGGATACAAACCCTCATGGACCCCCTAGGTATATACTCGGGTGGCTGCCTGACCCACAACCAATTCTACCCCCGGCTACGCTGCTAGTTTTGTGTGCTGATCCAAGGGGCTCATTGACATGGGGAAATCAGAGTATAGTATACAACTTTTTCACTTTTCTCCTTTTTATTACTAGTTTTGTTCTCTTTTCAAATCATACTTCCTCAGCTGCTCTGAGAGAGAGAGAGCTGGAGAATTTGCTTTATCCCTGACCTTGCAGGCTGACTAAGACCTAGTAGGCAGATTATTCCTAGAAGCTCAAGAACCAAAGCAAGTGTTACTGCTGCTGTGTCTGAGGGGTAATGTAATTAGAACTTGAGCTATGACTGCTTAATAAAACCTGTAATAATAATATATGCCCATCATCATTCAGGGCTATTCTGAGAGTCCGAATGGTATTAAAGCGATATGAAATAATTAGTCCTGAATAGGAATTATGTGGCCCAGCGCATAGTTCAAATACAGGAGTCACTGCAGAAGGCTTTAAAAGTGACAGCCCACAACATCCTCCTTAAGTCTGGGGTGCTATATGGGTAGGAGTATATGATAAAGAAAGTTAGAAAGCCAGTATCCTTGGAGCATTGATGTCTGGGCACCAACTGGGGGTTGGGTGCTGCAAAACGGACATGCACAAGTCAGACAGTTACGGTAGATATCTACCTACCAAATTTGCATGCCCATTTGTATGTGTGAAGGTGAGTTTCCACCTGCTTGAATTGCTCTGGAACACATTTTAGGATAGTTTTTACCTTCAAGAAACCACAATAATGGGCACTTAATAAGCAATTGTGGGCACAAAACTTACAGATGCAATCTCAGAGTCTCTGACAATGTTATCCATTAAACTTCTTATTTCACTCAGCAGGTGCGCTGTACTTTTGAGTCACACTGATAACGTTGCAGGTAATGTAACCGATATGTCCCTTCCAGAGATTTCATCTTGAACAATGAACATGACTTTTTATCAGTTTCAGACAAATAACTCACTGGAATGTGGCTAGTTTAAAAAAAAAAAAGAAGAATTAAATTATGTTTTGTTGTGTGTTTTGTTTTGGCTTGATGAAAGTAAAAAAAAAACCTGGCAAGAAATTCACAAAATGTCTGAAATTTAGCAACACCAAAAAAACACTTTGTCTCAGAATGAAGGGCCTGATCTTTTGAAACACTGTAGTGGTGCTGATTAAGCAAATCACTTAAGTACATACTTAAGCTATGTCTACACTTACCATTTAAAGTGCAAAAAGTCCCTTTTTTGCACTAAAACTGCAGGAGCGTCTACACTTGTTAATGACTTTTTGCGGTGAAACTCAGAAGTTTCATCGCAAAAAGAAAACCACCTTCTTCACGGGAAGCATATCGCTCTTACCGCTGTGCTTTTTGCACTGTTGTGAAAGTGAAGACACGTTCTACCAGCATAAACTCCTTTTGGCCTCTGAAGGATATCCCACAGTTCCAAAAGTGACCACTCTGGCCAGCATCTCCGCTGCTCTGACGCCAGGTAAATGGACGTCCGCCCCTCCCCCTGTAAGCCCCGGGAAGTTTGAAACTCCCCTTTCCCTCTGCTTGCAGATATGGCAGGGAAAGCAGCCAGACAGCGGGGGGGGGGGAGAGGGAGGGTTAAAAAAATGCCATGAAAGAAACAAGGAAGTAATGGGGCTGCTGAGACATGAAGCAGGGCAGCCCGGGGCACTGATCAGGGACCCAGAATGCCTTCCGCTTACCTCCCCCTTCCCACAAGACCTATCGAGAGAGCTGCATTGTGGGATAGCTGCCCTACAGCCCTGCTCTCATCAGTGATGGAAGTGCTGCTAGTGTAAATACTCTCTGTCACCTGAGGAATTGAGTGAGTACACAAACCAGTGCTTTACTTTCCCCTTTTCCCTATCACCAGTGAAACTTACAGCGCAAAAACTCTACAAGTGTAGACATATCCATAGCTTCAAGTATGTGAAAAGGCCAACTGATTTCAGTTGGGCTTATTCAGGTGCTTAAAGTTAAGCAGGTGCCGTCATGTTTTGTTTTATCAGTGCCTACAACTCATTGACTTCAATGGAAGCTCTGGTCACTCACACTTTTCAGAATCAGACCTTTCACTTCCAAGAGGGAAGGTGTTCAAGCTGAGTGAAGGCTTGGTTTCAATTCGTGGAGACTCGAGAGCACATTTTCCCTGCTTTCAAATCTGCATAGGACTCACAAACCCTGGGAGCCTGGCTTTAAGCTTCACATTCAAATAAAACCAAAGGTTCAACAGAAAAACTCTGCACAAAACACTGAGTTTCAGAGTATGGTACTGAAACCCTAACTCTAGCCAGGTTTACTTGAAACATTTGTGACTCCTTGGTTGACCTGAGGCCGAGTTCTACATTGCAAAGTCACTTATGCATGGTATTGCTAAAAACATTTCACCCAGATCTAGCAGGAGGGCGATTTCTAAATATAGATTGAAAATGGACAAGATTTCAGGACCAAAGGTGCTGGAATAATGGATGGACTTTATTTCCCACTATGACAAGTGATGGAGAAAGGGTCCATTATTGGGAGCCGCTGTGCACCCTCAACTCAAGCTGAAGTCCATGAGGAGCTTTATGGTTTTGGCGATAGATTGTGAGACAAAGACTTGCAGAGGTGCTATGGAAGTTGAGTGCTTCCAGCACCTCACAGGACAGAGCTCCAAATGATGTTTTGCCTAATTTACTTGCTCCATTTACAAAACATTGCCATCCCGGAAGGACAATCCCCTGGACGCATTCAATCAGCTCAATTCAGAATATTCAGAATATTCACTCCCTTCTCCCTTGCTCGGCCTCTGGGCTAGTGCACGTTTTTCACCTTCCTTGGAGCTAGTTGTCAGTGCTCTTGAGTCTCTCCAGAGAACAAGTCTCTGCCTAATATATGATGTGCTTATTCATCCCAGACGCAGGGCATATCATTCTCAAATGACTGACAAGCGTTCTCAAATGAAGAGAGCCCAAAGTGTGCTCTAATAGTGATGGGAAGCATTTCTAGTCAAACATAAAGCAAATTAATGTGAGCCCCCACTGCACCTTTCATCTGGAAATGTCATAAAGTAATAAGCAGAGTGACCCTGCCAATGTCTAGGGCTGGATTTCAATAGATTTACATCTTAAAGGGCACCACACATTTTTAAATAGCGGGGCCAAATTCTGATCTCACTTACAACAATGTAAATCCAGAGGAACGCCATTAATTTCAGGTGTAACGGAGATAAGAGTTTGTTCTTAGGTTAAGGGATCAATGCAGGGCTTAACTTGTAATGAAAAAGATGCCCGGGCTCAAGCAATTAGGTGCCGGGGCTTAAGCAGTTTTTTTTTTTTTTTTTTACTTTCATAACTGACGTGGCAAGCCCAGAGGTTCTGGGGCTCAGCAAATGGCAAAATTCTCATTTAACTTCAGTGGGAGCAGGATCTGACCTTAAATGTCTTGTTCTTCAGGTTAGTTTCAATAACAATAGCTTTAAAAAAAACAAGTCCTTTGATCAGCAGTCATATTCAGAGACTATTTTGCACAGCTACCGGACACTTTGATTTTAACATAATATTATCGGTAGGCTGAAGGCCATATGCTAGTGTAGGAGACATTTCCTTAAAAAGAGTTTTCACGGCCGACTCTATGGCTGTGTCTACAGTTACATCTTTATAGTGGCACCATTTCTCCCATTGGTGTCATTAATCCACCTCCCCAAGAGGCGCAACCTAGGTTGACAGAAGAATTCTTTCCTTGACCTAGTGTTTTCTATACCGGGGGTTAGGTCGATTTAACTATGTTGCTTAGAGATGTGGATTTTTCCCTTCCCTGGGTGACTGAGCTGGGTTCAGGGCCGGCTCCAGGCACCAGCTGACCAAGCATGTGCTTGGGGCGGCACCTCAGAAGGGGCGGCCAACGTTGAGGTGGCGGGTGGTGCTCGCGGTGTTTTTGTTTTTGTTTTTTGTTTCGGCCGGGCAGTGCAGGGGGTGTTTCGGCGGTGCGGTGCTGGGGGGCGGGGGGTTGGGCAGCCCGGCAAGGCGCTCGGAGGGGGCGGGGTTTGGGCGGCCCGGCGCGGCGCTGGGGGTTTGGCAGCACAGCGCTCGGGGGGGGGGACGGGGGTTTGGGCGGCCTGGCATGGCACTGGGGGGGGGGGCGTGGGGTTCGGTGGCACGGCGCTCAGGAGGGACAGGGGTTTGGGCGGTGCGGCGCTGGGAGGCGGCGGGTGGTTCGGCGGCGCGGCGCTGGCGGGGGGTTCGGCGGCACGGCGCAGCGCTCGGGGGGGCGGGGGGTTGGGCGGCCCGGTGCTGGGGGGAGATAGGGGTGTTACGGTAGGGCAGCAAAAAAATTAGAGCCGGCCCTTGTTGGGTTGACATAACTTTTTAATGTAGAACTGGTCTAAGTCTTCCTGCGTGTTTGTGCAGACCCTGCTACAATGGGGTGCCCATCCTGTCTGGAGTCTCTGGTGATCATTGTTACAGTAAATAATAAATAAATAATAAATGGATATTTTTTATATTCGTGAAAAAGAATTCGAAGGCAAAAAAATTCCTGATAGCCTAATCTTCCTGGTGTTTTTAAAGAAAGAAAATGGTTTCCCACTTGTCTGGGAGAAAACAAATCTTCCTTATTCTGAGTCGCTTTTCATCTATTTAAGGCCCAGTTCACAAGTTGAAGATGAAGGGCCAGATTCCCTAACTAGACCCAGTTAGAAACTGGCTACAAATAGCAAGCTGACAAGAAGTATGTCAGCTCTAGACCTTGTGCCTGTTCCTCCCGCCACACACACACACACACACACACACACACACACACACACACACACACACACAGTGTAGGGGGCATGTCAGAGGAGGAAGGGTATATGGATCAGGGATAGGTAGGGAGCAGGAAGAGGACAATGGCAAAACTTCACTAGGCTACTACTATTCTCCAATGATGTCTGGTCCATTAAGGACCCTATGACAATGGCAGAATTTAGAAGTGCCTGTACTGGAGCTGGCTTCCTGATATCGGTTGAATCCCCTACACCAGTGCTTCTCAAACTACGGCCGCCACTTGTTCAGGAAAAGCTCCTGATGGGCCAGGCCGGTTTGTTTACCTGCCGCGTCCACAGATTCGGCCAATTGCGGCTCCCACTGGCCGCGGTTCGCCTCTCCAGGCCAACAGGGGCTGTGGGAAGGGCGGCCAGTACGTCCCTCGGCACGCGCCGCTTCTTGCAGCTCCCATTGGCCTGGAGCAGCGAACCATGGCCACTGGGAGCTGCGATCGGCCGAACCTGTGGACGCTGCAGGTAAACAAACCGGCCCGGCCCACCAGGGGCTTTCCCTGAACAAGCGGCGGCCCTAGTTTGAGAACCGCTGCCCTACACTAAATAGATCTCTGCTGCAGGAGACAAATGTGTACCCAAGCCTTTCATGGTTTCATAAAGGAAGAGGGTGCAGAGGGTGATAAAAAGTTAATAAAATTCAACAATTTATAGTAAGATTTAATTTTAAAGAGCTCTTGTTTCTCTGTGCTAGAACGAGGGCATCTAAATATCAAATCAACCACCTTTCCGGTTTCTTGAAACACAGAAATTGACAAGGAGGGAGGGAAAGAAAGAAAGAAAGAAAGGGGGGAAAGGCATACGTGAGGAGATGTAAGAAATATAATGTAATTTGTGTGCTTTTACTCAGTGCAGGATCATATTTCACTTTAAGTCTTTTCAGGCTTTTAAAAGTGAAAAGAAATTGAAATGATGTCCTGTTCCCTGGGGCTTCCAAATAAAGACAATTCCACAGCTTTCAGGTATGTGTGGTTTCAATGCAGTTTGCTTCTTTAAAATTTCCATCACTCGGTGCCCCCCTCCCACGCAGAGAGAAGGCAGGGCATAATAAAAACCCAGCATTTTCCCGTGATTAAAGAAAGGGATTGGAAGGCAGAAGCTCCTGAACTTCAACCAGTGACCAGCTTTGTAGCCCTCGGGCTGTCACTCAGCACCTGATTTTCAGGATAACTCCAGCTTAAATCAAGGGGAAGTGCAGGTGCTCAGCACCTCTCCGATGTTACGGTTTCCCCAAATGTAAAATGGGGATAGTACATCATCTCTAATTCACAGCGGGGTTGTGAAGACAGATCAGTTAATGTTTATGTCGAGTTTTTGAAATGTAAAGTGCTATATAATTGCCAAGGATTATTATGTTCCATTCTTTGCCGCTGAACCTTTTGGGGGAAAGAAAAGAGAAATCTATTAAATAGTACTTGCATTTTATATCTCCTGCTCCCTTTTCTTTTCTTTTGATGCTTTTAGTAACTAAAGAAACTTTTAAAGCTTTGATGGTCCTTTTCCTCTGCCAGTCTCTCTTACTGATGCACACGAGCAATACCTAACCCTAGGCTCGCATGTGCAGATTTAAGGTGACAATGACACTGTAAAGAATCACAGATGATACTGGAGGCACAGAATATCTATTAGTTCATCTGGTGCAGTCCTCTCCTTCCAGTGCAGGATTTGGTCTTACCGAATATTCTCCAGTCTTAAATGGCACCAGAGATGGATCCTGCTGCAGACATCATGGGCCAGATCTCCATCTCCTGCTGTAGCTGCTTTGTTATTATACATATTACCATACAGCTTAGGAGCCCTGGTGTAGGACTAGGATTAGGACATCACGGTACTAGATGCTGTAGAAACACAGAAGAAAAGGATTATCCTTTGCACAGCAGCACAAAGTGGTCAGTAATCTAGCCTAATTGACTACCTGTGGATTTCCCCAATATGGGGAGTGGAGTAAAGCCAGCTCTGCCATCCTCTGATGTGGTTCAGGGAACAAGGTGTGACTGGAAGCTGCTGTGCTCTGGCAATCCTCAGAGTGCATATTGACCACACTGGGGCAATAGCCAACCATCATGGCTTAAATTAGACCTGTGGCAACTCCATACAACACCAGACCATCAGAGAACTGGCTACAGGAGCAGGTAGCCATAAATGGCTCATTTGATGCCTTTTCTGCCTCTCTCCCACCTCTGCACCCTTACCTATTGGGTGCATCTGAGAATATTTTGAATGTTACTTTCCGGTTCCTCAACTTTGTCAGTTTCTGCACCAGCTGTAATTCCAAGTTACATTTGGTGCCACAACATTCGGTCACTTTATTTTTACAAATTGGAGGCAACCAAGCACATGCAGGCTGGTAAGGAGAATGTGTGGCTCATCAGCCCAAAATCCACAGACTCCAGATTCTGATTCCTAAAGGGCAATTTTTTCCAGCAGTTGAAAGTCAGATTTTTTGGTTTTGTGAAGAAAGTTTAAGGTGAAATTAGCAAAAATTCAATGCTCTGCCAGACCACTACTGTCAGCACAGTTCTAAACGCAAATATTGCTTGTTCTCGTATGCAAAATAAAACAAAAAAAACTGGAGGGAACCTTGATCTGGGTCATACATGCATGCTTATCATAACATGTTTAAGTCATGCACATGTATCCTCATAGGACCTGATCCAAAGTCCATTGAAGTCAATGGAAAAAACTCTAAATGACCATGGGCCATAACCATCTCTTCAGGTGAAAAGATGGCTAAACACAACTGGGACAAACACACACACACACACACACACACCAGCATGCACCTGTACAGTTTTCGATGCCTCAAAGACAAACATTCTACATTTCTTAGGAGACCCAGAAGAATGAAACAAAATCCAGGATACATGTATGCAAATAACAAAATACCAGAGTTAGGAACTAAATCCTTCTTTGCAACATGAATTCAGTAATAAGATTTAACAAATATATAAACTACCTTCAACGACATGCATTGGTTAATAGCTATACAGCCGCAGATGAACTTTTAATAAAAGAATGATGCAGTTTTAAAGGGATCTATCCCCTCTAATCAGAGATTGTTTGCAAATAAAAGCTCTATTACCTCTGATTTCTTGGCAGCCACTGGAGGAAAGGTCACTTAATAAAGTGCACTTATCCCTCATTTCAGGAAAACAATATGTCATCTCTATGTTCATTATTTACCAAATTGTCTTCATTTTTCCTTCACCTGCTGGGTTTTTGGCTATAAAGATAAATAATATTATAAAGCCAAGCTAGATGGTTTCAGAAAGGACCAGGATTTGTCACCGAGCTAGGTTCACAGAGTGAAAGAGAGAGAAAATGGGGGAATGGTGCTAAAGGATTCATTATCAGGAAATAGGCTTCTAAAAAGTTTGCCCATACTTACATTTTAAAATACTGCACTGGGCTTTACTGTTTCATATATACAATAATAGTGGACTTTTTTAAACAGTTTAACAAGTTACATAGAGAGAACCATAAATCCTGGGTGTAATACTGATAATAGGTCATAATACATGAATTTCAGCTTTTTACTGTAGAAATTCAAAAGTGAAAAGAACCATTTTGAAAATTAAGCCACTGGATTTTTTTTTTCTTTTCTGAGCTTGTTCTCACAAAAGATTGAGCCAAAGCAAAAGCCCAGAACTGATTTCCCCCCCCCCCTCCAAAGTTTATGATCCAGAACTAAACTCTGAAGTTTGGATCCACCTTTAGCTTCTTAGGAGACACAGAAGAATGAAACAAAATCCAGAATATATGTTGCTAGTACACAGAAGCCCCTTTACCCGGTGCTGCTTCAAATCCTTCTTTAAGACCTACTTTTACTATAATCCCTACAAGAAATCATCTGTAAATAGACAGGAATCTGCCTGAATGTAATTTATTTCAGAATCAGAGCCTTAGTTGGTAAGCTGTTCTGGGCAGGGAATGGGTCTTTCTTGAGTTCATCCATACATAGCATAACAGGGACCCAATCCTAATTGGGGTTTATAGGCACTATGCACCATTTAAACTCAACTGATATGGCTTAAGTGGTAGCTAGGCCTTTCGTGGATTCTTTGAATTTTACCCTTTCTTTCCAATCATTCGTGGCTGGTTGTCAAAACCTCACTTGAGAAACACTATATATCTATATACACAGTATGCAATGTAGATAGGAGCTTGGGGGTGCACAACGAATTTGGAATTAAGCCCTTAATGGGTAAGCATGCCAGCTTGAACAACTCCTTTGGCTGAAGTTTATTATATCCAGCCAGCAGACTGTCTGATTGCTAATAGGATTTCCAGTGTAATATCTACTTGTAAACAAAATACTGCACTTATCCACTGGGCATCTAAGTTCTCTGTGCGTGTGTGTGCATCCCCTTTAGAATCTCTTCCCTATATTCATTAAACAACAGGAAACAACCTCTTCTTGATGCAGCCAAAAATACATTGTGACAATCTTTCTAAGCAGTCTGTGGGATGCAAAGCAAATCTCCTATCAAGCAGAGCCTTGGTATATAATTTGAGGAGGTATTTTTAAACTATACAAAGATGTTTGTTCCTTATTCCCTTTCCTCCGCTCCCATACTTTCTTGTGTTATTTTATATCCAGGGTAGCGTATGCCCTTCTCCTTTACAACATCACACTGACCATGGTCATTCCCAAGTGTGTTCATTCCACCACCATACAGACATTGTTGTTCTCACAAGGGCTCATCCTTCTCCTCATCACACATTTCTGACCATTGCAACATTTGTCCTGTGTCTTGCATGAAGTTGCAGCACGCAAGACTGCTTTAAGCTGCCATGGAAACAAGTGATAATGCTTTATGGCATCATGGAGGTAAAAGAGAACCAGAACATTGGCTTTGCCCCAGGTGTACTCTCCCCACACCTCACTTAACAGGGGTGTGATCCTGTAGTATTCATTCAGGAAAAACTCCTGGTTGATTTCATTGGGATTTTTTGCATGAATGAGGAATTCTAGTCCAGGCCCTGTGACCCATTTACTAATAATCTGCTAACATGTTTATTATTTTATTTATACCATTTAAAAAAAAAAAGAATGAGGAACATTCATCCAAAGCCAGGTATGTATGAACCAAACACAAAATTCACAATAATAAAAAAGTAATTTCATGTGATTTTCTTTCAACTGGTAGTATCCCCATCATCATACTCGGTTCAGCCCTGATAGATGACTCCATTCAGCCCTCATCCGCCACCTCCCAAATGTCCCAGAAATAAGAGAGAGCCTGCGGCATGACCAGAAGGTTAACAAGCTGAGTTATGAGTGTCATAATCAAGGGTGAAGAACACCCTGATGGTAGTTTCCTCTCTTCTCAAGTGCCTCTGCTGAGCACAACTGTGGCAGTATGTCACGTGGAGACAGGCTGCCCACAGGTAACCTGTATGGAAAGTGTTAAGAGCTTCAAAGGTCAAAATCAAACACCTTGAATTCGACTGAAAGCCCATAGGCAGCAAGTGCAATTCAGAGCACTGATGTTACATGATTTCAAAATAGAGCTCTGTTTAATAAGCATTCCAGGACGCATTAGCTTCTGAATGGACACAAGGGACAGCCCCAGATAAAGAGCATGACAGAGGTCTGCTCTCAAGGTGACAAAGGCATGGATGGATAACTGCAGGAAGGTCTCCACATCTGAAAGAAAGGCTACACTTGCCCTATCAAATGCAAGATGGAAAATATGCTGACATGGCTGCTACCTGGGCATCCAGCAGGAGGTTCAATACCAGAGTATAGGATAGAAGCCTATGGCTAGTTTTATAAATTAAAAATTAAATAAGTAAATAATAAGCCTGGTAAGTTGAAACCCTGATTCATAAGATGAGTAATGGCCGCACGCCATGGGTTAGTAAAGCGGATGTAACGACAGTCAACTCTTTTGATTGCTCCTCTGAACCTAGTATCATTCCCTGTTTTGTCCATATTAAACTTCAGCCAGCTTGCTGTCATCCAAGTCTCAATCTCTTAAAGACACTACGTTGACTATACCACTGCACTAGTATGATGGACTATAATGGAGATGTACAACTGGATATTGTTCACGTGCATGTTTCCCTACCATCCCTACTAGTGTCCTCATGTGTATTCATTGAGCAAAAAAGTGGAACCTATGGAACCCAGTGTGAAAGAGCCTTAGAGTTAGATGAACAATTGCCCATAATTACTCTATGAGTGTTCCTGTATTAAAAGGAAAGAAGCCATTTCAGAACAGCTTCATCTATTCCTGCAAGGGGCCACAACCTTGGCAGTAACTCTCAGTAATAATAAAGGCAACTGGACAGATCAGTTTGAACATGTTCTCTTAATTCATAACCAGGAAGACACTGATGAACAATGCCACTAGTGAATTAACAGACCTGTACCCGGGTCTAACCCTAGATTGACCAGGGTGAAAGGAAGATGAATACTGCAAATATTGCCAGAGCTGATTAGCAGATACATTCTTGGTGATCTTTCTGCTAAGCATGAGATTCAATACAAGTAAATATCTTACAAGGTCATCAAATCATCAAGAACTGAGTAGGCTCACCAACGCTTCCCTGAGAAGGTCTGGCAACGACTGGACTTCTTTTGAGACAGGCCATGCACGCATAAGCTGGTCAGAGAATTTTGCTGAAAATAAAATTGATAAAAATGAAAACACAATTTTTCACTCAATTTCCACATGTCCACCCTCCATTTTCCAACTAGTTCTAACAACAATGTTCCACGTGAACAGAAGAAAAGAGCACGTTTAAGCTAATGCTTTTTCTTGCAAATGAGAAGCCAAAATTCCATCCTCAGTTGTGCATTTATGCATGTATGCAGGAAAGAATCTGCCCCTTGTGTTTTACTTTATGAAACAGACAAACTGGGCTCAAAACAAAATTCAAACAGCATATATAACATTTTAGTTTCTGAGATTCAAGTTCCACAGTTAATACCTTTGCTATTTCTTACTTCCCTATTATATTATTTCAGGAATTCTTTTATATTTTCACATATGGCTTATTTGCCCTAAACACATCCAAGCGGTTTTGCAGGCTGTCTGTGGCACTCAGGAAATTCATTTCAGCTGTAGCTTTGGAAAGAAGAAAAAAAGTTTTCCACAAAGTGCTCCATTTGTGATGAGTTAAAATCCCTAAATCTGATTTTAAACATGACCAGATTTTACTTTCAGTATCATATAAAAGGATCTAGTCTGTTGATTCATGAAGCTGAAAATGAACCAAACCTAACATTTAAATTCTGGTTTTGTGCAGTTGAGATGTCTCTTTCATAGCTCATTGAGTAGTTTGCAGAGTAAGACTGCTGGGACAGAAAATCCTCATTCAGTGATTTTTATATCGATCTGACTATTTAGGGAGAGGAGGCAAAAGATGGAAGGCCGGATCCTCACTGGGTGTAAGTCAGCATATCTCCAGCCCTGAGTAACAGTTGCTTTTACATTCAAATCTTCTGAAAACTAATTTGCATTTTAAGATAGTCTAAAATGGCTTAACCTGCCATAGTTTTCTGAACAGCAATGACGCCCTAAGGGATGTTACAGCGTATATTGTTGCTAATGGAACAGATCACCTCGCCCCCGCTGGGGAAAAACAAAGGAGAGGGAAGCTAGTTGGGGAGGATATCTTTGCATGGAAAGCCTCATGGAATTTTACTCAAATCATAACTCTCAGGCAAAGGGGTGTTAGCATGTGATCCTCCTTCTTCCTGTCCAACAGACAGAATGTTCACCCCTCACAACCTACGAATGTTATAAAGGATTAGATGGAGTTATCCACATGGAAGGATGACCTTCTATTGAAAAACATAAGAAGAACATATGTTATGTTCTTCATTGAATCCAGGGCATACTACCTCTCCCCCCACACACAACTTGGTCTTCTCAGCTCTGTAACTCCAAAGGAGTTGTGCTGACCAGAGACTTTGTCGCTCACAATTGCTCCTGGGATCCCAGCTTAGAAGTTCCTGGTGCAGATGGGACTCCATGGAAAGGTTCAGCCACAGACTACATTGACTGCTTGGTGTGTTATTCAGGGTTTGGTGATGGGATGATGTGCTTGCATCCCAACCTCACATTCCCTCAAACAGATCCCCAACTATGCAAAGAACTCTCTGAAAGTTGTGTGTGGCCATAGTATTACAGGTGTGCTGATCCTCTCTCTCCATCACAGGCAGAGGCAGATTCATATAGTGGGTTACAAACTAAATACAAGTCAACAATGTAATACTGTTGCATAAAAAAGCAAACATTCTGAAATGTATTAGCAGGAGTGTTGTAAGCAAGACACAAAACATAATTCTTCCACTCTACTCAGCATTGACAAGGCCTTAACTGAAGTATTGTGTCCAGTTCTGGGCATACTTCAGGAAAGATGTGGACAAATTGGAGAAAGTCCAGAAGAGAATAACGAAAATGATTAAAGGTCTAGAAAATGAGGAAAGATTGAAAAAAAAAAAGGGACGGGGGTTGTTTAATCTGGAGAAGAGAAGATGGGAGGGGGGACATGATAACTGTCTCAAGTATGTAAAAGGTTGTTACAAAGAGGAGGGTGATAAATTGTTTTCCTTATCCACTGAGGACAGGATAAGAAGCAATGAGCTTAAATTGCAGCAAGGGAGATTTAGGTTAGACATTCAGAAAAACTTCCTAACTGTCAGGGTTGTTAAGCATTGAAACAAATTACTAGGGAGGTTTGGAATCGTGGTCATTGGAGGTTTTCAAGAACAGGTTAGACAAACACCGGTCCAGGATGGTTTAATACTTAATCCCGCAATAGTGCAAGAGACTGGACTAGTTGTCCTATCCAATCCTACATTTTTATGATACTATGACTCTACATCCATGTATTCCAGACCAATAGATATTTTTCCCATGACAGATTTCATTTCATAAGCTGAAATGCTTATTTAAGTAATCACCGCCTTTTAATCTCTATTACTGGCATAAATGAAACAGCCGGATAGAGGCAAGCAAATTTACACACTCTTAAACAAGAAGTTTCCTCAGGGACTTACCTTTTCCTCTGTTCTAATGTGACAGGCACATTTTCTTTCTTTCGCTTATATCTTTATCTTTATCGATTTTATAATAAACCTTACGTTATCAATGATCAGCATTTTTTCAGATACAATGATAATACTTTGCACTTACAGAATAATACTTTGCACTCATGGGTTCTTCCATTCAGTATCTCAAAGCACTTTGTGAGCCTCACTTAATTAATGCAGATCAATGACAAGGCAGATCTTATTTTAAATAACTCTGAGAGTTGCGTCTTGCAAACCCCCGAATCATTGGTCAGTGCAACACAAATAATCCAACCCAAACACAGCCAACTTCACCCTGTTTACAAACAGCAACACGGGACCTGTTATTAATAGGTAATCCAAGCTTCTTAGATTACTGCTCTTTTGATTCACATGAAATGTGCTTTGAATTTGTTGACTGGAGGCAGAAGAATTCCTTGCTATAGGGACTTGACACCATCCCCACCCCAACACACTTCTCTCCATGTCAGTTATTGTAAAGTAACTGATTAAAAGATGCAACTTCATGTGGACAATCAATCTGTTCTTTCCTACAATCAAGATTTCTTAATGCAGGGAAAACCACCAGGGTTCTGCACATTATAAAACTTTTAGCAAAGGGCTAATGAAATGCAAAGCTTCCTATAAGACCAGCACTAGCCTTCCTATCAAATCATCTGAAATATTTATTTGCCCTCTTGAATAATTGATAGGGGCATCAGCTCTCCCGGTCAATTGATTTATTAAGGGACTGTTTGGAATTAAACAGCTTAAAGTTATTAGATTTAGCAGCGACCTTGCTTGTTAGCATATTCATTTACCTACGGGAGCTCCCATTAGATATTGTTAATACATGACGTTCCCAGTCACGGCCTGGATCGCCTCAAATTGCATTAACGCTGGGCTGTTTAGCCACAGAATAACAGGTTTGATTGAGTGCTTGGGTTTGGTGTAATTAGATTTTCCTTGAAAAGGGGGGACTGTTTTAATGCTGTGTGCGTTAAACTAGATATGTCATCAGCATTACTGTAATTGGCAAACAGGAGCATTGGAGACCTGGCTGCGTGTGAATGTTTGTGTTTATGGCTTGTCTTCCCATTGTCATAGGTGGCACATAATAGCCATGCTAACTTACATATGCATGACACTGATAAAAAGTAGCCGGCCTCTTTAATAAGCATCTCTTTTGAAATCAGTGGAATATTCTATACTGAATAATGGGATCAATTTATTGTTAGTTAAAACTGCCAATTATTTCTCTGGCTGAAAAGGTTATGAGACTGGTTAATCAATGATGAAAATGGTGTGTGTGTGTGTGTGTGTGTGCGCGCACATATGCATGTGTGTTTCTACTCTGTGGATTTCTGTTGGATATATAGAAAAGGACACGTGCTACAAGACTGCTGCTCTCAAACTCACCAGCTCTATTGAAGCTCATTATAGAAGATTTGGGGCCTGAGTCACTGCATTTTTACTCTGGTTTCACACTGGTGTCACTCCACTGATTTCAATTCCACCAGCATGAACTCACAGTGGTGAATCAGGTATTTCATTTTTAATTACATGCATCTTGCTAGGATTAAAGGTGCACGCAGGTAATCAAATGCTTGCTACCCATGCCTAACTGAGGAGTCCCTTTGGGTCAAATTCTGCCTTCAGATGCATGTGCATGAAATTCCCATTGGCTTCAATGAGAGCCCAGTGACAAAACCCTAGGGCAACTGCACCTGCAATACTGTGCTCAGTGCTGTACACCTTATTACCAGAGCAATATTGAGAAATTGGAGGAAGTTCAGAGAAGAGCAACAAAAACGATCAAGGGACTTGCAGGACTGACTTACAATTAAAGAAAGCTTCAAAGACTAGAGATGAGTAGGTGACATGATTTCGGCATTTGAAAAGATTAAGGACAGAGAGGAAAAGTTAGGGTGGCACAGAGGATATAACTTGGGATAATGAGATGAAATTATAATAGGGAGAATGTATGTTGAAAACAAGAAAAATCTTCTTGATCATAAAATGTATGAGGCTATAGAATAGTCACCCAAACCCCAACACTTAAGGCTTCGAGAACTATGCTGGACAAATCACTAGGACAGTGTTTCCCAAACTTGGGACACCGCTTGTGTAGGGAAAGCCCCAGGCGGGCCGGGCCAGTTTGTTTACCTGCCACGTCCGCAGGTTCGGCTGATTGCGGCTCCCACTGGCCGCGGTTCGCTGCTGCAAGCCAATGGAGGCTGCAGGAAACAGCGGCCAATATGTCCCTCGGCCTGCGCCGCTTCCAAGAGCTCCCATTGGCCTGGAGCAGCGAACTGCGGCCAGTGGGAGCCATGATCGGCCGAACCTGTGGACGCGGCAGGTAAACAAACCGGCCCAGCCCGCCAGGGGCTTTCCCTACACAAGCAGCGTCCCACGTTTGGGAAGCACTGCACTAGGAAATATATGATGGGGACAAGCCTATACTGGCAGGCAAATGAACTAGGCAAGCTAATTAATCTGAAGGGTTATGACCTTATTTGCATCTGCTTTTTTTTGATGAATCTAAGTGAGGAATCTGGCCTTTACAGGTTTATCTGGCAGGTGGTCAGAACAGATAGAAGTCATGTTAAAAATACAACATTAGTTTTCATATCCCTAAAATATTATTTTTCAAAGTACCGTGGCTGGAAAGGAAGGGACTTCCAAGGATGAACTGTGCAGCCAAAGTGGCAGTCAATAGAAAGGAACAAAAGAGTGCATTTAAACAAACTGATATTTCCAAACAGGGGATAAGAGCCTTGGCTAGTAGGACCTGATCCAACGCGATTTACTTCAATGGGATTTGGATCAGGCCCAGAGAGATCTACCTGAACAGGGGATAAAAATGACTGGCAAGTTACTGGGCGACAGAGCTGCCTGAATAGTTGAAATTGGTCTTAATTTTGTGAAATTAATTTTATTTTAGCTCAAGTATGCACTTATCAGGAACATGACCTTGCATGATCCATGCTAAAACTCCTGTTGAGTTGATGGAGCGGTACATGGTAAGCACCACAGGGTTAGGCACCAAAGTGTTTTTCCCCCGTGCTGATAAAATGACCAGTGGAGCAGGATAATTTTTACTTATGGGGGTGGGGGGGGGGGGGAGAATCAGCCTAGGGAAAGGTGAGGAAATTAGAAAAAATAAACAAACAAAAAAATGACCCAAAGAGTTGCCAACCCTCTAGGATTGGCCTGGATTCTCCAGGAATGAAAGATTAATCTTTCATTAAAGTTTATGTCCTGTGATGAGACCTCCAGGAATACGTCCAACCAAAATCCGCAACCCTAGATCCTCAGACCTTTGCACAAACCTCAACCTAACCCTCTTCAGAAGTCTGAATATGTTAAAGGAGGTTGGGCGTTCAACATTCCTGTTTCAGTTTGGGAAACCCCAGTACAACAGCATCCTGCTAATATATGAGGACTAGAAAATGAAACTGATCATAAACAAAGTGAAATTGACCAGCCTAGCCTCACTGTCCCAGCCAAAAGGGGGAGGTGGGGGGGGGGGGGGAAGAGAGAGAGAGAGAAAGAGAACTAGCACTAATGAATAGTTGATTGGATTTTTAACAGTCACATGGTTTTTACTAACCCAAGGTGATAACAGTAAAACTGATATAATAGTTTTATTTTCAATATATTGATGATCTCGCGTGTGTCCTTTAAGAAGAGTTCAGGGACATTGTACCCTTCACAGAACACATTCAGGTCCTTTTATAGGCGCTGTGCACCCAAATAAGCTATCTTTACTCCCACTAATACACAAGTGGACCGACTGAAATCAACGAGACCCTGTTTGTAATAAGGTTCTATTCAGTATGGGTGAGCGTGGAACAATTGGGCCCGGTGTGATTGATCTCATATGTTCTTTTTGTGTTACGCATAACATTGAACTGGACACACACACACACACACACACACACACACACACACACACACACGATGGGAGGTTGAATAAAACAGACTATAGCTTGTATTCCAGGGCTGGTGTTTTATTTAAAGGAGCAATTATAGCTGTGATTCTTTAAAAAAAAATAATAATAATGAATGTTTAAAATCATCAGGGTTATTTTGCAGAGCCCTGGTTCAGCTCATGTGCAAGGAATTGCCTCCTTAAGTAGTGGAGTTGCTTCCCCACCCCCCCCTTGCAAAAGGCATTTTTAAAGGTAAGAAAGTGATGGTAACAGAAAGTGCTGCCCGAACCTTAATCACTGTTTACTGATTTAGTCCATTTTATTAGCAGGCAGTGCTTTTCCAGAGAGCCATTTTCCTGGCAGGGTGCAAAGACTGCTATCAGGGGCAAAAGTCTGTGTCTTGCTGCTACTTCCCTCTCCGTATCCGGCTTCATAACTGCCACTAGCAGGCTACTGCAAGAAGGCAGCGGGGGTTGTAGTGTCAGAGTTCAGCCTCTGACACTGGTCCTCTAGAGGTAAGTGTGAAAGAGGGCTCGATTATAAAGCTGGAGGATGGCTACAAAGGACCCAACAGGGCATAAAAACAATATGCGTAGCACGCTGCGTCCCCTCTCCTGGGGCGACACAGGAATTGGAAATGATAGAGAATGTCACCCTTTGCATGGAGAGATTTGGGGGGATTTGTTTGTTTACAATTGTTTAAGTGTCCGAATCTAAATAATGGATTCGGGGAGGAAAACATAAAATCAAGACATAAGACTGGTTCGAAAAACATTCACGCTTTAGTACAGTTTTGCCTTTTCCCCACCCCTACCCCCCATTTGTCACAGTCAACTACTGAAATCCTCTATTAATCGCTAAATCCAGATAATAGCGGAGGTGGGTTGGCTGACCTGTGAAATTAGGTCTGCATGTAAAAAGGAATTGAACTGCATGAGCTTTGGAAATAACTCTGTCGGTATTTACATTAGCATTTGAACATCAAAGATCTCCCCTGGGCTCCTCTAGGTTCCTCTAATCCAAGCACCAATGAAATAGCTCAGCTTTGCCCCCTCTCCCCGTTTCCCCCCCCAAACATGCCATATTAGAGACCATATGAGAGATACCAGCCAATCAAGAGGCAGGGGACAGGGTTTTCATAGGTTGTTGGGTCCCACATTTCCATGAGACTGGGGCACAAGGAAATTCACTAACACTAAGGGAAGGGGGGGACAGGGTTCTATTTAACAGAAGATAGAGTCTATCCTGGTGGGCAGGCTTGCTTACAAATAGTAATTACCAGATAAAAAAAAGAGGCCTCTAAGTCTGCCAGGCTCAGCAGCCTGTGTGGAGTTGAATTAAACTCAATGCCAAAAATGATTTTTGAAAACATCACTGACTTTCATTGGGGCTCACAAAAGGTGATTATTTATTTGCATATTTCAAATCGGATATTTCACCACAGGAGTAGTTGATGTTTCTACACCCCCTTCCAACAGAGGATCTCAAAGAGTTTTACACAGATTAAGGAATCAAGCCCCACAATGTCCCCTCTGCAGTATTATTATTATTATTCTCTTTTTACAGATGGGGAAACTGAGGCCTTAAACAATTTACGGTTCAGAAGGGTTCCAGTGGAAGAGTTGGGATTAGAACTCAGATATCTGGCCTCCTTATCTTAAATTCCATTCTTCCTCCCTTGTAGTTGTTGAGTTTGTTCCTTGAATGTTTGAATTGCACTTAAATGTACCTGGTTCCTCTCTGAGACAACAGCTGAGTTGAATAAGCCTAGAAACACAGGCTATACCAAAATGAAAACAGACAAGTATTTGTTTTAATTTACTCCCAGTATTTTCATAAATACGGACTACTCAGGTGAGTAAGGGATTGGATTACACCCAGAATCCCTATAACCATATATTGTTCTCTATCAGCTGTGATTCCCACACTCTAAACCCATCGTAAATTTGTTACAAATGAGTAACAGATACACAGGAGTATGACTGTGGGGAGAGAATGGGATGTTTTTGACATGGAGATTGCTTTCTTCACATTGCTAGTTGGCTATGTGACAACCTATGAAATAACCATTATATTACACCTCTGCCCAAATAAAGGGATTAGTTTCTCAGCACTATTTCTAGCAAGAGTTAGAGGAATAAGCTGATAACCAAACAAAAATCCAGAGACATCTGAAGTGCTAAACCTGAATTGACCTCAAACATCCCAGCTCATCAACATTTTTTTCTAAAAAACTCCATTTGACAGTGGGATATATTTTCATCCCAAAGTATTTTCAGGTTAACAGCAAGCAGGCAGCATTTGGTACAGTCATTTTTTCTCTGCCGTTCCAACCTTTAGTGAGGTGTGTTGGGGGAACCGAGAATCATTTACCACTATTTGCTAATAGTTTTGGTGAACTACACAGCATCAAGTGTTCCTTTCTCGTGAGGCCCATTTGTAGAGACATTGGCTGCTTTGCTCGAGAAACCCGAGGCTAAGGTTGATCTAACGCATTGCTTTAAAAGACTAAAGACCATTCAACATTATAACCTAATCTAGGGAAAGAATGGACAATACATAAATAAATAAGCCAGTTGTATTGTTTTTGATATAATTATTACCATGGCATCATCAGTAGAGGCATCAACAGAAATCTCTATCCTTTCTAAATCCCATTCCCCACCACCTTTTTTTTAAATGGATCTTTACAGAATTTTATCCAGCTGGGGGAGGAGGGAAGAAAAAAACAAGAGGATGAAGAGAGATCACCTTTAAAGCTTTTCCTTTCTTTTCTTGCCTTTTTTTTTAAATGACAATAGAAATTTTTTTCCTAAAGTTGTATTAGGGATTCACTTAAGCAGAAATGAACTGTAATATGCAAATAGTTCTAATTGGACTGCTAATAGAGCGTGTCTCTGTTGTTTTTTTGTAGGGAGTTTTATGCCTATGTAATCAGTGCAGACAGCCGTTAAGTAAATGAAGAGGCAACTAACAATGTCAGAAAAGAGACCGGGCGGTTCCAGCTGACACTACCCTAATCTTCCAGGACCCATTAAATGGCAGTTTCAACGCATTACCTACCATAACATCCTTGAATATCACTGATTTTATTTGCAGTATCAAACATTCCATTTCATGCCCCATTAACAGTAGGAGCCTGAGCTTTTTGACGCAGCTAAACATTTTACTAACTACCTGGACTAAGTAACCAATTAACTTTTGGAGACAATACGGCCAATTAAGCGCGAAAAGGTAAGGCTGTCATCCCCCACTAAAATTGAATTTCCTTTTCCTGATGGCACTTATTGTAGGCGTTCAATTGTTAATGGAGATTTGGTCCCTATTAAAAGGATGAAGCCGAAGGATAATGAGAAAGTTCAGAGGACTTGGTTCCTAAAGAGTAGGTCAGAAAGTGTCCCAATTGGACACTAATTCAGTCATTTTTTCTTCATGCTAGCTCACTTTCTGGATGGGATTGGCAATGTAGCTTTAATATGACCTACCATGATGATACATTGTGCAATATGGCAGCCTCCAAGACACACACAAGCATACATGGGTAGTTTGAGATCCTAAACGGTAAAGTAAAAAAGAAAAAACAACTTTTTTTTTTTTTTTTTTTTTTACACAGCAGAAATGTTACATCCTTGTGGATTATTGCACCTAGGGTAAGCAGGAGGCACGCATCGCTTGTACTTGGGGTGTACTTGGAATGTGTACACATGAGGTGAACTTGGAAATCAACCCTCTGCATTTAGGCAGGCCACACACCAGGAAATATCTTTTTGGTAAGCGGTGAGGGGTCTTCTCATAACTCCTGCTGATTTTAAGGTGTGCCATCAGGTTAAAGTCTATTGCTATGTCTTGGGGTAAATATGTTAGAGTGGATATCAGCCTAGGTACCTAGGATAAACCACGGTATTTTCCTTTGGTTAGAAGAGACCTCAAGATACCATAATTGCTGTGGAGTAACAAACGTTGAGTTTTCAATGGCATTGAATGTAAATAACTTTCATTTTCTGAAGCAAAAGGCTTTTTGTTTTCTGAAAGTACATATATATATTCCCACAGTATGTAAAAATTACAAATATTACATATTTGAAAAATTACATATCAAGCAAAAATTGTCTAGTTCCACTGTAGAATATTGCCCAAAGGGAAAACTAGCTTGTGAGATGTGGGTAAGTTAATCATCATCAACCCAGCAGTTTATACTTCCAGTGTGACTTTCAGCCAAGGATCTCAAAACGCTTTACAAAAATCAGTACATTGGACCAGCTGTTTATGTGAGTTTGTAGATCATTTATCATAGGTTGCCAGGGTGCAGGGGGACTAGCAGGGGAAGGGGGAGGGAGCGGGGGGAGAGAGAAAAGGGGGGCAGCCAGGGCTTCAGTGGATCGCTGCCACGCGGCCCCTCCCGCTGTGCCCCCTGCCAGGAGGGCTCCACACCGCTCCGGTCGGCTGGGAGGGAAGGACGCGGGCTGCCCTGTTGGGCTTGCTGCAAGGCACTCCCGTCCTCCACGCCGCTGCCCCCTACAGGGCAGCCGGAGTGGAACAAACAAACAACAACAACAACAAAAGCGACCGTGCTTGCTTTGCTTGCTCGGCTGGTGCCTGGAGCCAGCCCTGGTTCGGAGGAATTCAGATCAGGGTTTCTTGGTTCAGTTCTTTATAAAGATAAGGGACTAGTTGCAAAGTTTGATTTAAACTTCAGCAAAATTTGGAGGTCGTGTTCAGTGCTGGGGCTTTGGTCCAGGCCTAGGCATATGCATGCATTTAGGTGCTCATGTCTTTGAAAAGGTGGGCCACACTATCTATCCATCTTTGAGCTAGAGTGCTGTAGATGAATCTAGCAATAACTAATCAGCTGCATATGTATTTACGGCTCAGTATGTCCTGATCATTCTTACACATGGAGAACGTCATTGGTTTCCTGCTGTGGTAATACCCTTTAAATTCAGTTACTTGTACTGAGTGTGATATGGGATGGTGAGCACATGCACATAAGCACACACACTCAGTTCCTGGAGGAAATCATCCCATTTGGCAATTATTACCACTCTCCTTCAGGAGGGACTGGTTTCTGAGAGACTGCCTGCCCAAGCCAGGCATCAAACACCATCAGTGCTACATCAAAGGATTGCATTCCTGTGATGCCATATGGTGTAACGTCCCTTTAACTACAATGTCAGTATCTGTTAACAATGCAAGTATAATCAAACTGCTAATGTACTGGATCCATTTTGAGGAGGCCAGCAAGCAACACATTTGGGAGACTGAAACCGAAGCATGGTTTCCTTTTGTGGTTTTCCAAACTGTTCTGTGAATATTTTCAATATGTAAGACAAAACTAAACCTACATTAAGACAACAGCCTACACTGACATAACAGTTAAAGATTATCCTAGCCACAACACAGCCAGTTTAGATGATTAATCTAATCTCTTGAATGCATGGAATATCCAAACAGGAAAGCACTGAACTCTAATAGCAAAAATATGTCTTGGGCTTTTCACTACAATTCTTTACATCATTAAGTAATTACTCTTGACTAGAACCCCACCCTCCCATACTGCTACTTATGGTTAGAGGATTTTACTGGCTCTTCTATGAAATCTGCCAATTAATGCTGGTGTCATTAGGCTTTTGCAAGACCCTGATTAAAAAATACCTATGTGGTGGTGTCATTACCTTAGTTAGACACTACACTGCTTTTAGAATGCTGAGGTTGTTTTGGGAAGCAGGGATTTCAAAAAGCTGGCATTGCTCACTATTCTTGATGGGTCTCAGTTGCTTGCAAAAATAAATGTTTTACTATATACCCTGCTGATGCAACAAAGCTATGGAGGGGACAATGGATTTCTTTTCTGCCTTGTGCATCATCAACAGCCATCAGTGAAGTTCCAAGTGTAGAATTGTTATTTCTAGTCAGTGATATGAGTCAGAGCCAACATCTTGATTTTTTTTTCCAGATCCCAGGTTGAATCTACATCACTAAATGTTAAACTAAAAGAATCTTTTAACTTCTAAGATGAATAAAACTGTGTAATGGAGCAAAGGTGGCTCTCCATGGTATTTTTACAGTCACAGTAAGTTAGCTTGGGAAAAGTCCTGGCTTTATCAAACAAAAAACATATAATTTAGTTTAAAAGAGGAAATCCCATAACACAAAATATTTCAGTTAACATTACGTGGTCATGGGAAACGGATAAAAAAAAAATCTTATTTTATGTTTTTAAATAAAGCCATTAAATAACATTTAACTAGACTTTCAAACCACTTAAAAACCTGACGCAGTGAAGATATAGCAAGCTAGAATTGTGACAGTTCATGGAGGAGTCTTGCTCAACAGAAATTTTCTAAGAAAAAACCCTACCCTAAAACTTCTGGATTTTGTCATAGAAATCATAGCTGTGGCAAACATACAGTATCAATAGCCAACTGCAAATTCAGGTATTCCATGAGTGTAAGTGAGGACAGAATTTGGTCATGTAAATACAAAACAGGCTCTTCATTAGCAAGAGTGATGCATGCAGATTAGAATTAGATAAGTGGGTACCTTTGAGCAGATAGCACAAGAATCTTTCCTTCCACTGCTGAATAATGCCACTAAACGTATGTATATGCTCAGGGCTGGTAGGTCTACTTACAATCCTCTCTCATACACAGCTGCATTCTCCTTCCATAGTATTGTGTGCCTTTAGCTTCTTGTGTGCTAAATGGAGATTCACTCCTAATGTAAAACTTGTGAGTTGAATGCTGGCTAAACTTGGTTTCCTTGTTATTTTATCACCAATGGGCTTTCTAGTCTACCCTTTCCCCAAGCAACCCCCATTCCTGCCTTCTCATACCCTCATCCTTGCCTATCCATTTATCAGTGGGAAAAAAACCCAAACTCTGGGTTTCTACATTCAATATATTTCATCTGGTGTAACCAGAAATACCAGTCACCACAGGGCTATATTCATTATGCTAACAAGGCCTCCCAGGTTGATGCAATTTACCCTAATTAGCTGATTCCTTTGCTCCTAAACTTTCTCTCCCCAGAGATGTTGCATGGTTGTGTTTTTGTACAAGCTGCAGGATACAAATTCTACTCTGGGGTCTGACCCAGATCCTCAAAGGCTCCTGACATCCAGTGGAAGTTGAGAGTTTAAGTACATTTGAGGATTTGGACAGTTGTTCCTTCTCCACAGGCTTTTGGCATTAGAGAGTCAGGTTTCTTGTGGGTCTGCTTCCTTGAGCCAGCAAATCAAATGTCTGGGGACAGAGTTTCTTTCCCCATCAATGCACCTAATAAAACCTAGGTGCCCTTGAAAGCTTCATTGATGGAGAAGACAACTCTGTCCCTGAAAGATTGTTTTTTTTCTGGAGGGCAAGACAACTCTGTCCCTTTATTCACTGTGAGGCTTTGACAGCTTCACAAAACTGCCATCTTGCTCCTCAAAATAAAAACTTTCTAGAAACTGAATGAAAGATAGGATAGATAGGTTGGAAGAGAGATGTAAGGCTTATACCTGGCAGCTTCTTAAAATATCTCTAATATACCTTGCAGAATTCAAACCTAAGTTTCCCACATCCCAGGCACGTGTCCTAACCACTGGGATAAAGACAGACACAGACACACACAGTTTGCTGACAAATTCTGAATATTTGAGCATTGAATTGAATATTTTCCCTGATTTTTCAGTTTTCTGGCTGCACTGAAAAATCAATTATTCACCCAGCTCTATATTGTTTGGGTTTTTCTTCATGGGCCTCTGCAGTATTCACTTCCTCATCCCCCCCAAAAAAGTTCTCTGTCCTACACTCCAGAAATCAAACCTAGGTCTCCTAAACAGAAATGTAAACCAAAAAAGTACTGCCAGCATTTGAGATTTCTCCCAGCTATATGTTCTGTGAATCAAATGTGCATCCTATGATGAAGAGGAAAGTAAGGTGTTGTCAGGCTGATTATGTTAAAGTGGTTGGGTTCCATGAGTAATTAAAGGGGACTGTTGCCAGTGGAGAGTCCTCTTCTGAGGTTGTAAATTCCCTGCTCTCTACTTGAGCAGTTCAGTCCTGGAATTGGCTCTATGTCCTATCTAGATCTGACTTAATATAGTATTTTAGGGAAGCCCAAGTAGAGCTACCTTAAAAAGCCCTGATTTACAGGAGACGGCTGTTCTGCACATGCTGAAAATGAGACTCTTTAAGGTGCTTCAAGGTGGGCCCCAAGAATCACAAGTCACTTTTGAAAGTCTTCGCCTTTTCTAATTTTTGACATAATTATTTTGCTATGCTACATGAGATGTATTTGCAAGTCATCCCCAAAATTTACAGGAACAAGCTTCTTACCTCAGTTGCATCTGCATTACCTCAGGTTTTGTGTCTTTGCTTAAAAAAAAAAAAAACACATTGAAAAAAATTCATTTTGATTTGAAGCTATTAGGAATGAGGATCCTTTCAATCCACCGACAAAATTCAATTGTTGCCTGCCATAATCCAGATGAAGGAGGAGAAAACACACAAGGAATTTGCCACTTCATGAAGTAATTTCATTCTGCAGCCTAAAATCGTTACTAACCTCTGCAACACTTAATTAATTGAAATGACTCTAGCTGTGGGATTCTGTGGTGAAGAGGTCTCTAACAGTTACATGGGATTCGACCTGGAATTCAGTTAGAGCTAAAAGATACTTGAACAACATTTTCAAGGAATGAAAAATGAAGACCCTGCTGAATTTAATCAATCATCTGCTTTCTTTATCATGTCTCTTGTTTTTCCTTTGGGATTTGCTGAATTTAAATCTTTCCCAGATGATGTACACAAAGTACCCACCTAAGCATAATTTAGCTTTCTCACACAGGGAAGAAGGGATGGAGGATAGGAGCTGGAGACATCTTTCATTCAAACTTCAGAAAGCTCAGTGCTACTGTGTGAGTTCATAGACCCAGGTTTAACTCTGGGCCACATGACACCCATGAATCATATGATAGGTATAAAGTCGTTGGCCATTTGTAGATAACAAATTCCCTCCTTACTCATATTTTCAACAAATGATGATATCATGGTATGATTAATAATATATATGCTGTATGTCTATCTTAAAGGATCCCAAAACACTAGAAACCAAGAGACACAAGTTTTATCCATGAGTGAATGCAGCTGCTTCAGCTTTGGAACATGGTAACTATTTAACAGTGAAAAACAATGTAGAACAAGCAAAACAAAGCAAAACAAAACAAAAAAAGATTTAAGAAGGCACAAGTTAGTCCTGTATCTGGCCAGGAAAACTAGCACCCCTGTTTACTCATAATATGGCATCTTTAAGGACCCTAAATCAGTTCCACGCTTCAGCACTGTATATAATAACATCCCTAATACCATGGTTCACTACTGGCTCAGAGGAAGCACAAGCCACAAAGACTTGAGTTGTCCTTGCAGGCCTGTCTTGCAAATACGGACCAGTCTTGCCACTCTTTGTTTGATCTAATGGGCCACATTACGCCTGACCCTAATGCAGCCACACAGGGAAGTCAACGAGACTAAGACCCAATCACACATTCATGCAGCTGTATCAAAACTTGTCGGATTTTGGATCTGGGTGTGATGGTGGGAGTGACAGGGACTGCAAGCCCACTACTTCTCCTCTGAACAAGTGGGCAGTAAGGGAATGGAGAGAGCTAGAGAATGGGTAGTCTTATACACCGTCCACATCCCCCAATTACTGCCAGCACAGATGAGCTGCCATGGCGGGTGAAGAGTATACAACACCCATACAGGGCTGTAGTGTTTACAGCTCCCAAGCAGTAAACAGGGAACAAGTCCAGAAATGTGACTGACTGAGGAATGGTTCCTCTTCAGGGCTGCTCCGAGGACATGATGGCCCTTGCTCAGGGCACTGACCAAAGGCTAGGAGATCAGAGCCTGAAATGATATAGCTACGGAGTGTTTAAAGGAACCTGCATACTGTTTTCTATTTATTTGTGGAACATATCACAGCCACCAACTGGTACCAGGCTGTATGAGTGGACTTATTCCTTCAGCAGCACAGTAATAACTGTGAAGTCCTCGGTGACCACAGATTTGCTATACTGTACTATCGTGAAGCTCATTTTACTGATGTAAAAACTAAAGATCAGTCAAGGGACCTGCCCAAGGCCACAGAAGTATTTATTCTTTGATGGGAATAGAGATCTAGAGTTCCTGCGTACCATTCCTGTATTCAGGTCATTGGACAGTGCCACCCAATCATCACATTTTACCTGGCTCCATATAAAAAAATCATAATCTTCATCTGGTTTCAATGCAAAACCATATCTGACCCATATTAACCCAGACCAGAACCTTTGTTACCCTTCCAGTGAGCCTGGGCAGAAGTTTGAATCTCTAAGGAAACCTGATTAGTTTTCTAGGATTTCCGGCTTCCTAAGGGAAGTTGTAAAGAACTTTGTAAATTATGTGAAGACTTTATGAAATAGGGACTTCACTTAGATCAAAAATGACACTGGGACATAAAATAGTATTGTGTATGTTAATGCAATAATTAGAATAATTAATAAATTAACAGAACCATCAACTTCCCCGACCTTCTTTCCCTAATATTGTTGTATTTTAAAAACAATTTCTCCAAAATATTTATTAATTGAAGCAATGGCACATTTAAACCATGGGACTCCTAAGTTTTTTTATGCCATTTGCATTTGTGCTAAAGTTTTATTTGCAACCAGAGCGATTCATAAAAAAAACAGAGCTAGTCAGGAAGTGGAATTTTTGTCCTGCAGAAAATTCTGATATTTTGACATTTGCTTTCCTCACGAATCAGGATGAAAAGTTGAAATATTGAAAATATTCATGGAATGGTGCGTTCTGAAAAAAATATTTGGTAACATCAAAACAATAAGGAGAAATGCCAACATTTTCCATAAAAATAATATGTTTCAACACTTTGAAATGAAATATCAAATTGAAATGTATATTTCAACTGAAACATTTCATATTGACATTGTGACTACCAATGACAGTAAAATGACATTTTAAGTAGAATTGACATTTCAAAATGAGAGACAAATTGGGTGAGGTAATGTCTTCTATTGGAGCAACTTCTGTTGTTGAGAGAGACAAGTTTTCAAGCTACACAGAGCTCTTCCTCGGGTTTGTAGCTCGAAACCTCGTCTGCTTCACCAACTGAAGTAGGATCCAATAGAAGATATTACGGCATCCCCCTTGTCTGTCTAATATCCTGGGGCCGACATGGCTACAACGAGACTGCATTTCAAAACTAAACATTTTGGTTTGGATGGCCATTTAATTTTGTTTTGTTTGGAAATGTTGCTTCGGAAATTTGAAAAGTTTCATTGAAATCAATAGTTTCCCAAAGAATATTTTTGAATGAGACAAAAAACACATTTTCTGATTTAAAAAAGTCAGAAAAAATTTAATCGCCAAAAAAAATGGGTCTCCCATAGTGCCTCCACCTTGTGTGAGCTAATACTGGAATCCCTTGAAAATGATGTAGCAGTTCAACTTGAGCCAGTGGAAGAACAATGCAATCATACAGTGGCGTGCTCAGAAACCCTCTGGACTTGATGCTATAAATAATAATAAAGGGTAAATAATAAAAAAATAAAACAGAAACCCCACAAGTGAGATGTTTTAAATGAAAGGTGATGCACTGTGAACTTAACACACTGGCCCTTTAGCCTGTCTGTTAACAAGGTAATCTGATTGCTATTGATTTTTTTCACCTCTGTTACTAAGAAGGTGATGGAATGGTGTCCACGCAGATGTATTGAATCAGATACTAAACAAAGAGCAACATAAAGAACAATTATCAGCAGCCTTGCCTTCAGCTTGCTGATTATGACATTACTGAAAAGACAAGGTCTGGGTGACTTAAAAAAAAATAAAAAATAAGGAGCATGTATGTGGAAAAGGGGGGGAAAGGATACAGGTGTGTTGGCTGAGTATGGGCAGTTCTTTCCTAAAGAGCTTTTTTTTATTCCTTTTTTATTGCCAAGAAAAGCGGTTTCCACTTCTGCAGTTTGCTGATAGACATTAGAGTGTGATTAAACTAATGACTTATTTTTATGCTACAGAGAAAACAACACAATGGCAGGGATTGGCCACTGGATGGGGGATGCTTAGAGAAGTGCCTACGATGAGGTTTTGTTTATGGGTCTGTATGGAGGTGCTTATATCAGACTCGATCATTTCCTAAACGATGGTTAGGTGACTCTTCATAAGTGCTCTGGGATATAAAGAAGACACTTATGTGCACTGTAGAAAGACCCAGAATAGCCCAATGTACTATTAATAGATATCCATCCTTATCTGAGTGACATACACTGGAATGATGGGCCAGATCCTCAACTGATACAAATCGACGTAGAACTGCGGATCAGCGTAGCTCCATTCACTTCAAAGGAGTTGTTCTGGTTTACACCATCTGGTCTGGATAATAAGAAGGCTAGTGCAATAAACTCCAACCTCATGATATTAGATGATTTTAATTTTCCAAATGGCACAGGCAGTCCAACTTGCATTACTAGCAGCACAGTTTTCCCTGACCCATCCTGCGTAAACAGTACAGCCAAGTCGTTCTAGTGCTCGGCTGCCTTTATGTACTCGCAAAAGTAATGACGCCTAGTATGTGGTATTATTATTTTATGACATCAGCACGGTATGACATTTTCTCAAGGGCAGCCCATATCCCCTGCCCTCCTCCATATTGCCAGCCATCACTAATTGACTGTGAAAGTGGAGAATTCAACTGTTTAAAGTGATCTCTTTCCTGAACTCCAGAACAGTTTGTGGATGGAAATCAGCTGAAGCAAAACACTGGTTCAATTGCATTGTCCAGGGATATAGCCCCTGTACAACAAAGTGGTAAACATGTAAAGGAGCCAATTTACTACTATGTATCACTGATATTATCATTCTCTTTCAGAGACCGGAAACAGGTGAATTAATAAAAGCCAACATTAGCATCTCCTAAATTAAATAAACCATGTTGATCCTGATACCCTTACATTGTGTAGTACCTTTCTCCATTCAAATCAATGGGACTAGTCAAGGAGTAAGGTACTCCTCAGTGTGAGTAAGGGTATCGGAATCAATGGGTCATGCTGGTGTTAAACTGGTACAAGGTGGGGGAAGCTCAGGCCTCAGGACTCTGAACTTAACCATTTACACTGTGTCATCCAGGCACCAGTGGTGAAGCATGGTAGAAAAGAACATCCATTTTTGGCATTGCAAGCCTATGTTCTGTCTGCTTGGCAAAGGCACAGCCAGAGTCTTGCCAAGTAATCAGTCTGAATCAGGTTCAGAGGAGTGCAGGACTCTAAATCTCTAATCACTTGGTTCCTGAGAATATTCTGAAATGAATCTCACCCCTCACTGCCCCCAGACAGACTCTGACAGTGCCTGAGCTGAACAAACAGGAAGTCCGTATGTTCTCTGGGCTCCAACATATGACAAAAATGCAGCTAAAGTACCGGACACTACAGTGCAAAGTGAAAGATGAGCCTGATCTGGAGCCTTAAATCCAAACATATTCGGACTCAGAGGATGAACAGGTCCAGAATCCATACACAAACCTGGTTCCGAGTTTGCAGCTCCATTCCATCTCTACACTGAGCAGAGAGGGTTAAATGGATTAAAGGATAAGAGAGGGCCTGACACTGTCATGAATTACTTTATCTTTTGGTTTTGATTATACATCTTTCCTTGTTTGCAGTCACCTCTGCCCTTCCAGATTCTGGACAGGACCAGAGGCATAAATACTATGAGTAAGGCTGGTTGTTGGAGCCAACCCAACTGGCAACAGGATGTACCACACATAAATAAAAAAACCCTTAGTACTTCTCTATCATCTCCCATCCACGAATCTCAAAGTGCTGTACAGACATTAAATTAAACCTCATAATAGCTGTTATTATCCTTGTTTGACAGATGGGGAAACTGAAAACCAGAAAGCTTCAACAATTTGCCCAAGGTCAGAGAGAAAATCTGAAATAAATCAAGGAGGAATGGAACTCTGATTTTTCTATCACGTAGACTCATCCTAGAACTCTTCTCATGAGCATGCCAGTTCGCTTAAGTGTTCCTACTCATGAATAAGAGGTTGTAATCATTTGGACAATCTTTTGGGTGTGAATTCCAGCTAAATAGAAACTCTGCATTGGTGGTGGCCTGGCCTCATTCAAAGTACCCTTTGTGTCTGACTCTGTCCGCTTCAGCAAGGAGACAACTTGGGAAAAAATGTGGTCAAAATAAATAAAGCACCAGAATGGAAAAGGGAACTTGACTGGAGATAAACGAATCCTCTCCCTAGATGTGTTTTTGTTTTATCACAATGACCTTTCAGAGAAAAGATGAAGCCAGCCTCAGGTAAAAAGAAACAACCACATTTCATCTACAGTTAGCCTTTGTGACCTCTGAACTCTGCTTTTCTATCTGAACCTATTTCCATACACCATTTCTCCTCTCCACAGATAAGGAACATCCAAGTGCTAGCCAGGAACATAGAGCTTTAATACAAAGGCCAGTAAACAAACACGGCCACTGCTTAATTGGTGAAATTATCCTCCTTGTTTTTTTCTAATATCTCCTGTTCTGCATGACACAGGAGCCTGATAAACTGCATGACGGGGATCAAACCTCACCCCACATGGCACATTTAGCAATATATATTTAAATATATATATGTGTGTTGTAGTATATCTCATTATCGTATCATCACTTTTCAGCTATCTCTAACACAAGAGTCAAGGGGTTTGGGAGCACACACAAAAAAAGAGAGATTTCTAAGAGAGCAGGAGATTGGGTTAGGGTCAGACGAAAGGGTAATTATTGTTAAATGTCAGGTTAACTCTGAAGGCCTCAGCTCATCCAACTGAGAGCAGATTAGCCCAGATGGAGACATTTTCAACACGGTTCTGTCTGGCCAATCAGAGACAGCTGGGATTAGCCAAATACCTTCTCTCATCTGCTTGCTCACTGAAAGGTCAGTTTCTGCTCATTGCCTCCCTTTTAAGATGTGGGCTTTTTTTTTTTTTTTTTTGTGGCGGCCGTATGCAGGAAATCAGGACCCTTTTATCAGCAAATTAAATATTCAACATCTAAAAATCACTTTTTCTGAGAGTCAACTTCATTCACTTTCAAGAGCACTTTTATCTTTTTTTTAAGAGCTGGGGAGAGAGAAAGAGAGAGAGAGAGGTACCAGATCTTCAGCTGCTGTAAATCAGTGTAGTTCCATAAACTTCAATGGAGCTACATCAATTTACACCAGCTGAGGATCTGGCCCCGTAGTATATGATTTGGATTTTTTCTTCCTCATTTTTATTTTGCCTATCTTTCTAAAACAACCCAACCAAACAAAAACCCTATGGTAATTTTGTTCTCTGCATTCATCTGTTTAAGGGCTACAGTTTATGTTTTCTATCTAAAGGAGTAAGAAAAAAAAGAATACTAGCACCACAAAACCCTGAAACTAACCCTGGAGTGCTTTAAAAACTAATCGGTTTTTATATACAGCTCTTTTCCCAGACAGTTTAAATAAGTACAAACATAAAACTCAGTGATAAAATGAATAGGAACTGCAAACAAAAATCACACTCACACTGCATTCCCCGAGATCTGTTGTTGGATACCTAGAAAGTTCTTTGATATCTAGATTATTTTTATTCAAAAAGAAATCCCTTTTCTTTCTTTTCTTGTTGCTCTTATTTTTGGTGCAGGATTTGTACTGAAGTGGTAATAAATCTATAGTAAAATATTTTGGCTTGATTCTCATTTGCACTACGGCCCCTTTACTCCACTTAGGCAGAGTAAAGGGCCTTGAAATGGGTATGAATTACATTGGCACTCACTTTAAGACCCCCTTTCATTGCCAGATCTCTATAAAAAGGACTTAATGCTATTTATTCATATAGGACTTTATTCTCATTTACACTACCAGCAGGCTTAGGGCCCAATCCTAAACCACCGATGCAGTTTTGTAGGAGTAGCAGCAGGATCAGGCTGTAGGTTCAAATCCTGTGAGATGTGGAGCATCTCCTGCAATACAATGAACACACTTTAACTCCCAGGGGAGTCCTCATTTACCTGGCAGGTGAGGGCACTCAGCATCCGGCAGGGAGGTGCTCAACACCAAACAGGATCAGGCAAGTCATACGTCTGACCTCAGAATGTTTGCACAAGAAAAATAAAATCAAACCCCGGTGAAGAGAGAAGATACGCAGAGGTTGAAGGAGAAAATTAAAAAGAAGAGCTGTAGGGTTTTTTTTAAAAAATCAATAAAATAATAATAATAATAATAATTAATAAAATCACAGCCCATCCTCCCAACCCCCCATACTCTTCCAGGCTAATATTAATAAATGAGGGGAGCACTGGTATATATGTAACAAAGCCCTGTGACCCTTTGGTCTCAAATCTCCCAGATGATTTTGGAGCTTCAGAAAGTTTTAGTTGCCGTTTTTTCCCCATTAGTTTTCAATATCATAGAATCATAGAATATTAGGGTTGGAAGAGACCTCAGGAGGTCATCTAGTCCAATCTCCTGCTCAAAGCAGGACCAACGCCAACTAAAACATCCCAGACAGGGCTTTATCAAGCTGGGCCTTAAAAACCTCTAAGGATGGAGATTCCACCACCTCCCTAGGTAACCCATTCCAGTGCTTCACCACCCTCCTAGTGAAATAGTGTTTCCTAATATCCAACCTAGACCTCCTGCACTGCAACTTGAGACCATTGCTTCTTATTCTGTCATCTGCCACCACGGAGAATAGCCATGCTCCATCCTCTTTGGAACCCCCCTTCAGGTAATTGAAGGCTGCTATCAAATGCCCCCTCACTTTTCTCTTCTACAGACTAAATAACCCCAGTTCCCTCAGCCTCTCCTCGTAAGTCTTGTGCCCCAGTCCCCTAATAATTTTTGTTGCCCTCCGCTGGACTCTCTCCAATTTGTCCAAATCCCTTCTGTAGTGGGGGACCAAAACTGGATGCAATACTCCAAGTGTGGCCTCACCAGTGCCGAATAGAGGGGAATAATCACTTCCCTCGATCTGCTGTCAATGCTCCTACTAATACAGCCCAATATGCCATTATCATCCAATATCATGCAACTCTGCTAAGCAGTTGAGAGTGAAAAGCATTAGGATGTGAAGTAGTCTCCTAAGTGAGATGGTGGAAGCCGCATTGTATAAGCCTCTAGAAACATATTGTAAGGATAGTCCTGCATTGATAGGGAGATGGGCTGAACCATATAACTGACCTTTTAAACCTCTTCTATGATTCCATGGATTTTCTGTGTATCAGGATGGGATTGGAATCAGAAGAAATGCTACCAGCTGAACTGGATGTAAGGAGAATGAGAAATCTCACAGGGAAACTTGATCTCATGTGAATTCCAGCCTCAATATATAGCCTCAAGAATTGTGAAATGCACTGATAAAATCTGGACAATTATTATGGGCTAGATCAGGGTTTTACAAACAGGGGTTGCCACTTGTGTAGGGAAAGCCCCTGGCGAGCCGGGCCAGTTTGTTTACCTGCCCCATCTGCAGGTCTGGCCAATCGTGGCTCCCACTGGCCGCGGATCACTACTCCGGGCCAATGGGAGCTGCTGGAAGCGGCGTGGGCTGAGGGACGTACTGGGCACTCCCATTGTCCCGGAGCAGTGATCCGCGGCCAATGGGAGCTGCAATCAGCCGGACTTGCGCATGGGGCAGGTAAACAAACCGGCCCGGCCCACCAGGGGCTTTCCCTACACAAGCGGCAACCCCTGTTTGAGAAACCCTGGGCTAGATCATGCCCTAGGCTACATACCCCTGCAGAAGCATATAGGGAAGACCCCCACTTAGGCCCTTGACTGGACTATCCAGATCTTGGGATAAACATGCAGAACTAAATGGTTTCTGTGCACCTACTACACTTCTTCACCAAGAGTGAAAGAAGGAGGGGATGGGGAGGGGTATGGAATGGATAGAACCTTGGCTCTTCTTCCACCCCCGAGGTGCCAGTCAATGGAGTGAACCCACCGTTCTTTCCCTGTGATGCTTCTAGGCTGGAACACCTCCACCACCCCTTAGTCTGGGCTACAAGAAAGAGACCTATTGTTGCATTATTGGTGTCCTTCCTGACTACATGCTCAGCTCTCTATTATAGACATAAATCAAGACAGATCTTATCCCCAGATGCTTGAAGTCTATATGATAAGCAGCAAAACAACTGGGTGCTTATCTGAACTGATCCTCAAAACTTTCACCCTGAGTATGACCTTCCTCTTTTTTCAACGGAACTTCTATCATTGTAGGAGACTGCTCAGTGAGAACGTGTGTTCCATGTGCATGTGATTCAATGTGAGCCACATATGAATTTCGAGTCTGATAGCACATTTGAGGAGGGGTACATACATTTGATGCCATTTAAAATAACCAAGATTATTATTATTTGTATTCAAATGGTGCCTAGAGTCCCCCACTGAGATCAGGGTGTCAGTGTGCAAGGTGCTGCACATATATGAAGAGAGAATGTCCTGGCCCCAAAGAGCAAACAGTCTAAGTAGGCAAGACAGAGAAAGGAAACAGACACAGAGGGTAAAGTGACAAGCTCCAAGTTACATAGCAGATTAGCAGCAGAGCCAGGATTAGAACCCAGGACTCCTGGCTGCCACACCAGTGCTCTGTTCGATGGGTATCACTGACTTTCAGTTTGTGCCATAACATGATATTTTCTTGCAATGCTTATCTCCTCTACTTAAAAAGGAAATGTTAAACAAACAAACAAAAACAAACTCAACAAAACCTGCAGGAGATAAAACTACTGTACAGGTGGTAAACACTGTTTTGTTTTAACAATGTCCACCATTGTCTTGTCTACCCAGTCTTTTAGTTCCATGATCCCCTTGTGCCAAGACACAGGAGAATTTGCTTAATTAATTGCCTTGCACTCCAGAAGGGAGTGGGACTTAGACAGATACAGATATCTCTGTAAGCAACATTGCCTGGGTACTGTTAACATGCATCTGAGCTCCAGCCTCTATTTAATAATAATAATTAATTAATAAGATATTTTCGTGGTAGGGATCATATTATCCCTCATTTTAGAGAGAAGGAAACAGAGGCAGAGTGGTAAAGTGATTTTACCAATGGAGCACAGCATTCCAGAGTTCCAAATGGAACCCAGGTGTCCTGACATACAAGCCAGTACCTTATCCATTGGAGAACACTACTTCCAAAGGAAAGTCCAGCCTTGCCGTTTTAAACTTCGCCATCCCAAAGAGCTGCTTCTTTCAAGTCTATATAGTGTTCCTAAGCACTCAATACACTTAACAAGGTGTTCTTTACCAAAATAAATATCACTGATATGTATTTGAACTGGATTACCTGAGAACACCAGGGAATCTCCAATCTCTCATTTGTATTCAGACCATTGCACCTAATCATGGATCTGTTTAAAAAAAAGTCTTTACGTGTATGTATTCATTTGCTAAGCCACCATTTCAATGGCATTGAATATTGTTTCCTGGGGACCTGCCAAAAAAACTGAGGAATAGCTTTTATTAAACTTGGGAAAGAATGTAAATCTGAATGTCAGACCCACAAATCTAAACGCTAACCAAATAAACTCATAGGTGAATCAAGCAGGCTCCTACCTAGGGCCAAATTCTAAAGTGTGTGTGGCTTTTGTTGCATGTACGTTTAAATTATATATCAAGCAGAGAAGATTCAAGGGGGTTATGAAAATAAGAGTCCAAAGGAAACAGCTGAACTCAGTTCTGTTTTCTAAGCCTCCCAAGTTGTAACGTTGTTTAAAAAAATCATATTAATTTACTGCAGAGTTAATTTAATAAATGAAAGTATTTGAGCGATTGAACTTCTTAGTGCAAATATAAATCATGTTGCTTGAATTCACATGAAGTGGGAACAGCCTCCCCTCCACAGTGTATTTAGGAAAGTACACCATGAACTTTGGGGGTGCAAAGTAATTGAATTGTGGGAACTTTGAAATCGTAGACTGAGCTGTGGATTTCATCATGCCCAGGGTATACTTTTATTCCAGTCTCTGAAATATATTAGAGAGGCCATTTTCATAAAATCGTGGGGCTGGATTGTCTCCTGGGTCCAAGCTTGGTTCAGCTCAGGAGAATAGGGGGCCATAAGGGAGCCAGTTAAAACTCCCTGTGTAGACGTTCAGGTTTAGGCTGCAACCCCAGCTCTGAAACCTGGTGAGAAGGAGGGTCTCAGAGCCCGGGCTCCAGCCCAAACCTGAAAATCTATACTGCTATTTTTACCTCCCCCCCCCCCCCCACACACACACAGCACAAACCCAAGTCAATTTTACCTGGATTTGGTGCTGCAGGGTGTTTCTTTGCAGTGTAGACACTTTTAGAGATGGGTTGACAAGGTCAAGTTTGGGTTTTATCAGGCCCCAAATAAAGATGTTTTCAATCCAGGTTCTATTCTCTTCAAACCACAGATGTTCATGAGGAAGGTGGGGAATTAGTCCTCCCTTAGAATAATTATATTAGTTTTGTAACTCCATTACAGTTACAATCGTAATACAGGCTCTTACTATCAATACAGTTACACTGGCATCAAATTAGAGTAACACGGTGGTGAATCAGGACCAATCCAATATGAATGAAAATGGAAGAACAACTCTGAATCTTCAGTGCAGACTTTGTTGGCCTTTGAATCCCTAGGAGATTTGCCACAAAGCTATCAAAGCCAAAATTCTTCTGTGCTAAACAGTTAATATTTATAGGTAACTTTGCAATCATTGCTATCAACACACAAAAAGTGACAATAATCCGATTGCCATCACTTTAACCAAAGCCCGTGTCATAAACCTTGTAATTTTCTGCTGTCATGCTCAGGCACTTTCAACACATTTAAATTAGAAAGGACTATGCTAATTTTGCTTCATAGCCAGGGTAATTGTTGTAAGACATAATTATCTTTTTTTTTTTTTTAAGGATCATTTTATTCTCCAGAGTTGTTTAAATTCAGTCTCAGTTACCGCTTGTCCTTTCATCCCTGCACTTCATTCCGGCCCCCATCTCCATTAAATTATTCCTTTCATCTTTGTTAGTGGAAGACGACTTAACCCTCCTTTCCAATGGACATTTTGGACCCTGGCATACCTCCATTAAAGTCAGAGGAATTATGCTAAGGATGAGTCTAGTCCTTTGTTTCTTGCTGCCCTTCCTGAAGAGTCCCCTGTAATATGTTGAGTCATCGTTCATACTAATTTAAAGGTACAGTCCAGTGTTTAGCCCTCTCATGTTTCAATGCATAAGATCTTTTCCCCATAAAACAGACTCTTGGAAGGGGAGAGCTTAACACACCCAGTCCCAGATAACTTGATAATACTGAAGTTCAGTTCTGTGGCACACACTATTCCCAGATGGGTTTTGTTAGGCGGGGCTGGTCACTGATGTTATCATCTTGGCAAACAACCAAACACAACATAGAATATCGACTTTCCATATGAGTCAGGTTCAGCCAGCAGGGGGCTCCCTTTTGGCTTGTCTCCAAGAGCCTTTGACCAGACGGGTCCTGGTTTAAGTTTTGGTTGCCATAGCATGTAGGATGCACGCACTCACGCACTGCAAGTCCAGCCAGCAGGTGGGCAACTCTGCTAATCGGTTAAGTCCACTCTAGTATCTGGCTAACCAGTCAGCAGGCACAACCTAGGGGAGCTGCCTTGCAAACTGAATGCTGCCTGCCTCATGCTGCTGCTGCTGAGAATATCAGTGTGTCTTCATGGCAAGTAGTAAAGCTGCAGCTCCCTTGTTATCAGTGGATCTTCCAGGGCACCTGGAGTTAGAGCTAAAGCAAAGGGTATTGAATGCAAATACCACTGATACTAGTAACTGATTAAAGGCTGAGTGCTGAATACAAGCATTGTTTGCAACCCAGGTGGACTGATGTTGGCAGTATGTCCTCTTGTGATGCCAAATGGAAGACTTGAACACAAAGAGGAGAGACATTTAGGCTTGATGCCAGCAGACCTTGGCATGCCATGTACTTCTCAGAGCATGTCAGAAAGTTAGTTCCCGGAATGTTAAAAGGTGTCCCTTAGTAACTGAGAACCTGATGCCTCATAGAAGCTTCAAATGGGTCATTATTTTTACTCCAGGTTCAGTGATTTTGTTTAAAAAAAGTACAAATGGGGGAAATTTCTGGCAGCTATGGCCCTCGGTACATTACAGCTGTGGCCACCCCCACATGTAAAAGTCAGCAGTTGTGGCTTATTAATAAATATGTTTACTTATTAAAAATATGTTCAGTAGCACAGGGCCCAGGCAAGAGAATAAAAAGCCAGTGGAGTTATTTGACCATAGGTTCACACCAGTCTGCAAAAAACATGGAGGGATTTACAGTGGAATAATTAACGCACCTTAGCTGTCCTGCTGTAAACTCCTAGTGGAGACAAAGCACTGTAGTTTTTACCACAAGATATCGAGGTGAGATCACACATGGGCAGGGGATAGTGTTGCCCATGGTGACTGACCTGATTTGATTGTGAGAGAAGAAGGAAAAGAACATGAATTAGCAATCCAAGTCTTTCTGGAGAACCAGTTTCCTCACAAGTCCCCACTCCTGGATTCCTCCCAGCTTATGATAGTGTATCCACCACACATTAGCCAGGAAAGGGCTTTTTTGGCTCAGAAGGGATTGGGTAACCTGACAGGCCACACCTGAGGGAGGGTTAGGCTTGAGGATGGAGCCGCATTGGTCAGGAGCAGAAAGGGCTAGTATAAAGCCAGGCAGTGAGGGTAGAAAGGGGCTGCATTTTGGAAGCCTCCAGTCTCTCTCTGGGCTCAGAGGAGAAGCTGAGAAGGTGAGCTGTGCTGAGGGGGGAGACTGCATGGAAAACTTCTGCTACAAGATGCCTGTGGTATGTGCTGTGTGTAAAAAAAGCAGAGGAATAAAAGATACATCTGGTGAAAGGAAAACGGCCTGGTGGTGTATGACCATGAGCTGACAGAAACAGACTAGACAATAAGGCACACTGAGCAGCTGAGAGAACACTGGGGGATGTCCAGTGCTTGACTGAGAGAAGGTGACTAGAGAAGTGACCTTCACAAAGACAGGGAGATCCTGACACAATGGAAGAGATGCTACCCAGGCTAGTCAAGCTAAAGACACAGATGCAGAAGACCTAGCAGCCAAAGAGGCAAGCATTCCTGGGCTGGCAGACAAAGTAGCAGCAATGAGTAGAAAACCCATTTTGATACTTTCCAACCTTCCCTTGCAAGCGGCAGGGGAGTCAGCTGGAATTATTCAGGTAGAAAAGAGGAACGAATGAGTTTGAATCCCAATTCTGCCACTGACTTGCTGTGTGCCCTTAGGCAAGTCACTTCATCTCTCTGTGCCCATGACAGACAGCAGAGAGATGGAGATGGAGCTTAAGCCAGCACTCTGGTCACTATTAGCATTAATTAGGTTCCCTTGGAGAAGGCCTGATTGGGGTTAGGAAGTTAATGAGCTAATTAGCAATTAACAGGCAAGTGATTTAAAAGGTGCACAAGAAGGAAGAGCTTGATGAGGAAGGGAGAAGAGAGTGAGAGTAGGAGTAGGAGTAGGAAAGGGGAGTTTTCTGAGTAGAGACATGTCAGCCCCTCCCCATTAAAGAAGGGCCCAGAAAGCTGGAAAACAGTACAAAGAGGCAAATGCACTGATATGTATTGGAGGAGGGATTGAGACCCGGTAAATAAAGTACATGCCAGTGTTTGCAAGAAAGGTCTCAGAGCTGTCTGTGTTCATGGAAGAGGCGGGGGTATGATAGGTGTACCCATCACAGCACCTCATGCTCTTCAACTGTAAAGTAGTAATGCAGGCCAGGAGGAGTCACCCATTAATATTTGTATAGCACTTTGACTATGAGCTTAGAATAACCTCTCTTCTGAGGCCTTCTTTGGAGTCCTAAGATCACCTAGAGTCTCCCAGTAATGCTACACCACCGGGTCAGCTTCTCATCATTTTAAATGCAGCCCTCTACGGGTATGTTGTCTACACTCATTGTAAGCCTGGGTTTACAATTGCTGGACCCAGGTCTCACAACCGTGCTAGCACATCCACACTGTGTTACGCAGACCTTCTGACTCAGGTCTGCGGCTTGACGTGAGTCCACGCTGCAAAATGACAGGGCTTGGTCCTGAGTCACAGTGGGACTTGGGTGCTGACCTAGCCCCAGACAGAATCCTAGGACCTGGGTCCTGAGTGTTTGCTGACCCAAGTCAGACTGATTTGTGAGTGGACTGAAGGGCTGCTTGGACTCAAACCTGAATCAGAGCCTGGACATAGTGTGCAATATAGATATACCCTAATGGTCAGCCCAGTTCTCCACTGCACATCAGTGTATCAGCACAGCATCCTGTATTAAACTAGGACAGGGCTGGAATTGGTTTAGATGCCTAAGGAGCTGAATAACTCAGTGCCTAACATTTTGAATCCCATTCACTCCAGCAACATCAGTGGAGCTACACAAGGATTGACTTGAGCATCCAGCTGTTACTGCATCTATCCCTCTGTGTAATACAACAGTTGTTCATTCAGTAAGATAGGAAATAACGTTCTCACCTTGTTCTGAACATATATTTCAACCTAAGCTTTCTCCCTCAATCTAGGCCAGAGGTCGGCAACCTCTGGCACGCGGCTTGCCAGGATAAGCACCCTGGCGGGCCGGGCCAGTTTAGTTACCTGCTGATGCGGCAGGTTCAGCCGATCGTGGCCCCCACTGGCCGCGGTTCGCCGTCCCAGGCCAATAGGGGCGGCGGGAAGCGGTGCGGGTGAGGGATGTGCTGGCCGCGGCTTCCGCGATTGGCTGAACTTGCCGCGTCAGCAGGCAAATAAACTGGCCCGGCCCGCCAGGGTGCTTACCCTGGCAAGCCGCGTGCCAGAGGTTGCCAACCCCTGATCTAGGCTCTTCCTAGAGTTTTCCCTGCAGGACTTCTTCTGTTCCAGCCCTTAGTTCCCTCCACCTCAGCAAGACACAGCACAACCTCTTGTATCTTGGTTAGAGCTAACTAAATTGAACAGCCAATATGTGTAAACAGAAATTACTATGCATCTTTGTGAAGGATTCTAGCACCTGAGTTTAGGTCAGGATGACACAGAACAAGAATCCTGCACTCTTATAGTCCTCTGTCGTGTTATAGGGACCGGGTTCGACTGTGTGCAATCCTACTAAAGTTTCCATCTACGCTATTCCTCATAATCCCACAGATTGCGATACACATAGTGACTGTGACGGGGTGGACAAACCCCAGACTGGACCAGAAGAGGGAGGAGCTAATTTCTGTCCTGAAGGCTGAGGGTGAAGCCACCCATAGCATCTGCCATGTATACTAAGCCTTAATAGAACTTGGCTTGACAGCTAGTCACTCGTGACAGAGGGATTTTGTGTCTGACACAGAGAGACCCTAAGGGGTGGGGCGAGCAGCCTTACATTAAGAATCTTAGGAGGAACTACCTCTGGGGAAAGTGCTTGGACTGGGGAGCATGTTGTCTTATTACCGATGTATCTGTTACTAAAGTCAAACTCCAGGAAAGAGGCAAGTTTTGACCCTACACAGTGTGTATGGGACGGGGGGAACAGAGTCATTTGGGTAGGTAGGGCAAGACACCTGGATCTTGCTCACCAGCCCCTAGATTGCAGGACTTCTGCACAATAAAGTATGAGATCCCGTTAGTGGGGTTCCTGCCCCTCACTGTGAGGCCTGCTACAGCAAGAAGGATAATAATAAAATATGGAGATATACTTATCTCATAGAACTGGAAGGGACCTTGAAAGGTCATCAAGTCCAGTCCCCTACCTTCACTAGCAGGACCAATTTTTTTTTTGCCCCAGATCCCTAAATGGCCCTTTTAAGGATTGAACTCCTAACCCTTGGTTTAGCAGGCCAGTGCTCAAACCACTGAGCTATCCCTCCCTCCTGTTACTCCTTGCCTGCATCTAGAAATCTCCACTCTGTTGCAACTTTTCCAGGAATAAATTCCTCCCAGATTGCCTTTTGTGTTCTGTTTTCTATAAGCTCTTAAGGTCCACACATTACCATAGTATCTGAGCACTTTCCAGTCATGCATTAAGCAATGCGACTCACATCTGTTACATGTTGTCTACTGAGTGTGCTGTGTAGTGTCAACATTACAGGGTTCAATTCTATCTAATGAAGCATTCCATTTATTAATAACAACACCATTTATCTCTACCAGAATCTGCTGTTAGGCCTGGTCTACACTGGGGCGGGGTGGGGGGGGGGAATCGATCTAAGATACGCAACTTCAGCTACGAGAATAGTGTAGCTGAAGTCGATGTATCTTAGATCGACTTAGAATCACTTACTTCGTGTCCTTGTGGTGCGGGATCGACAGCCGCCGCTCCCCTGTTGACTTTGCTTCCGCCTCTCGCGAGCTGGAGTTCAGTAGTCGACAGGAGAGCGATCGGGGATCGATTTATTGCAGGGGTCGGCAACGTTCGGCATGCGGCTCGCCAGGGCAAGCACCCTGGCGGGCCGGACCAGTTTATTTACCTGCTGACACGGCAGGTTTGGCCGATCGCGGCCCCCACTCGCCGCGGTTCACCGTCCAGGGCCAATAGGGGCGGCGGGAAGCGGCGCGGGCCGAGGGATGTGCTGGCCGCGGCTTCCCGCCACTGCCACCCCCACCAGCCTAGGACGGCAAACTGCGGCCAGTGGGGGCCGCGATCGGCCAAACCTGCCATGTCAGCAGGTAAATAAAACTGGCCTGGCCCGCCAGGGTGCTTACCCTGGCGAGCCGCGTGCTGAACGTTGCCGACCCCTGATTTATCTACACTACACGTGATAAATCGATCCCCGATAGATCGATCGTTACCCACCGATGCGGCGGGTAGTGTAGACGTACCCTTAGTTACTCTGATGTAAATATGGAATAACTCCATTGACTTCAATATAATGACTGATTTTATACTTGAGGACACATTTAGCTCTCTATCTGTCATTATCTACCAGCCTAGGTACTACTCTTATGAGTAAGAGAATGCCAGTGACACCAATCAGCAATACCATATGCTCTTCCAGCATCTTCCCATGTCGCTTGTTAATTGATGAAGGCACCAAGTTCCTCAGCCACTACAACTTGATTTCTTGGCAGCTGTTGTACAGAGCTAGGTTCCTTGAGTGGGGCTGAACTAGAAAGATCAGCTGCCACAAAGACAAAGAAAAATGTCTCCGGATGGTCTGTGTGCCAGCGCTGGCTGAGGACAGCATACTAATGAGTGAGGATGTGGCTGATTATGAGTCTGTCACAGAGAAAGACTTTCCATGTCCTGGGACAGAGGAGAAATGAAGTTCATCTGACTGGAAGCTCTAAAGTCAGATGGATGTTTTGTTATATATATTTAAGTTTCAAATGTCATGACTCATTTTTATCAGTGTTAATGACTCTGATGTGTTTCAAGTGCAGCATCTGCAGGCTCTGTGTCTGTGTGTGCCTATAATGCTACAGGTTAATTTAATCCCTGTTGCAAATGGTCATGATGGACTGCCTAAAGTAGACAGAGATCTCTGTGACCAGGCAGAACTAGTGGATCTTAAAATGGTGCATTCAGCAGCAGACCCTGCAGTCTGCTTAAGCAAAACTGATAGTGGGAAGTACCTTCGGATGTATGGAACTCAGATCCTTGAATTCAAGTGTCGGTGCTTACTTCTCCCCGAAGTGGGAATATTGGCTATGCTTAGCTATGGTTGTCATGATTGCTGGTAACCTTGACTTCTCATGAGAAATAGAATTAGCTTTTTCAATGGCTATAACAATCACATTGCTGTAGTGTGCCCAAACATAGACAATGTTATGATGACATTCCTCCTCCAGCAGAGGTCTCAATTGAAGATCATTATAACTGGGAAAGTAAGGAATTGATTTCCCTTTCATTCAATATTCAGGTATCCAGAAGTGCTAAAATAAAGATAATGACTGGTATAAAAACCTAGATAGATTAGATTAGATTAGATTAAAGATGGATGGATGGATGGATGAACAGAGCTGGTTGAGAAATTATTTTCTCCATGAAAAATCTCAATGCATTTTTTGCCATTGAATTTTTTTTTCCAGAAAGTTGTATGTGTTTGTCGCAACCCCAATAATTGAAACACTTTTGGTTTTCAATTATTCTCCCATTTGTTTTTGTTTTTTTACAAAAACTGTGAAATTTTCCATTTTGTTGGAAAGAAAATAATGGTCTGTTGAAAAAGCATCACAATAGAATTGTTTTGACTAGCTAGACAAGATGGCTGAACTAGTTCAGAAAAATAGGTCTAATTTCCTAAATCAATGCCTATTTATTATTAATATTATGGTAGCACCTAGGAACCCAGTTAAGGTTCTTGGCCTGATTGTGCTACGTATTGTACCGACAAGTAATAAAATGACCACACCTGCCCCAGAGGTTTTACTATCTAGGTGTTAGAACAAAAAATGATTGAACTTTTCAGAATCTTTCAAAAGGATAAGTCCTTTAACAAGCACAAAAGACCTTTTGTATCTGTTTTTTTTTTTTTTCCCACTGTTTCTCTGTTTCTTGGGTTTGAATGGGACTGGAAACAGAAATGCTCAGTATTTCTCTGCATCGAGTCTGGAAGCGTGGCAAAGTTATGAGAGAGCCTAGCGATAGAGCAGATGTAAATAGACGCATTGTACTTTTTCAGAACTCTAGAGGGGGCTTGGAGAGGAAGCAAGATGGTGGCACTGATACATTTTGTGAATTAAAAGAAATAAAGAACACAGGTTTAATCTTTCAGACTGCTTGGTCACCATAAAAATTCAACAGATTAAAGCAGAGCAGAAAATTCAGGTAAGGTATTCCCCCCTGTAAGTGCTAATCCAAGTCAAACCTAAAGATAGACTAATTAATAGCAATAACTTGAACTCTGAGTCTTTTGACATTCATCCACCAATATTCCTCTCCTAAAATGTCCAAATGCCAGAACCAGGACAGAAAAGAGAGGGCCTGTGCTTCCACTATTTAGTGGCTGCCAGGGCTAACGTGGGCCCAAGGGCAGGCTAAGGCAGTCCAATTTGCACCCCTGATTCAACAGCTATTGCAGGAGTGCAAAACTGCTGAGGCATCAGAATGCTTGAGCTATGCTTTTTCCCTTCCTGACATGCCCGCTTTCTCTTCTTATCCACCCCATCTTGACCCTGAATTTCCACTGTGCCAGGGGATCATGGGACATGATTTATTTGTGGACCTTTGTCAGTTAGCAAATAATCTCCTGCACTGTTTGTAAGCATGACATTTTCAGTAGGTGTTCTTGGTCATTTAACAGCATGCAGCTCCTTTTGTAGCTCCTGCAAAAGACCCTTAAGGAATCATTTATTGGTTAAATATCTCCATTCTCAATAATGGATTGCTATTTTGTAAGCACAAACATTTCCTTTCAGTTTAATTTTCTGATTTTGAGGTTGCAGTGGGGTATGCTCTGGAGAGGGAATAAAGTCTGGGATCATGGCATTCATACACTCACAACTTTTATCCTCCTTATCAAACGCTGACTAGCAAAATCTCCAGTACATTAACTTCTCTGCTTTTCCCTGGGGCCCTAGCAGCTCCAGTGGAGAAACTTGTGACTTTAGTCTCCCTCTGTCTGCTTAACTCAGAAGCATCAGTTCTCTCTGATCTCCACCTGAAATAAACAAACATTAAGAGTTCTCTTAATTTGGTATTACGAGCACTGTCCTTTTTGATTAGCCAGCCAGGTAACAGAATTCTATCTAGTGTTCGTTTGTTAATCAACCGCATTGAGTACCCATATAAGGTTCTGGATTCTCAATCTTTGAAAATAAACTCCCTTATTTATCCACATAACAGGTTCCGGTACAAATTTTCCAACACTACCCACAAGTAATGAAATAACAAATAAATACTGTATTTCCACTATCTTTTGAAGAAATCATATTTAGGGATGAGGAAATAGTTTCCATGACCTCTTTAATCCTTCTTTTTACTGCTGAAACTGTCCATATAAAAGTACTGGGACCCACCGACTCATTGCATATATCTCTTTAACTTGTAAAGGCAAATCCTGAGGTTTAAGTCTTACATTTTAAATCAAGTCCTTACTTGCACAAAACTCCCAATTACTCCAGTCTGAGTTTGTGCAAGAAAAGGGACCTTAATGCATATGCTCTACCTATTGAACTTTTGTGAGATTATAATGTGGACTCCTATGAAATAATATGAAATTGATCCTATTACAGTTCTCATGTATAACATTATAACACACACACACACATACAGAGTTTGACATGCTATCTAGCATCTCATACAGCGAGGTCCTGGTCCATGAATAGGAACTAAGATTGTAATAATATAATAATAACAACATCTGAAACACAGATTTCCTTCTTACATGGCATATCTCTTAAAAATTGAATAATGTTCAATCACTACCAGTCTGAGCTGGATTTGATACAATAGCCTGATCATGAAAGGCCTTGTATTCCATTCCCAGTTTCCTAAACCATCCATTTCTCCACGAGTTCTATTGGAAACAGGAGAGGAAAATATCATAATTAATATTATAAGGCCTACTCCTGGGGGAATTCCGCGCCACTGTGCAATGCAGAATTTTGCGGAAATTAATGTTGTGCATGCAGAATTTCCTTCCCCCCAGGGCTGCTGGACCTGGCGAAGCCCAGCTCACACATAGAAGACACTGCCGGGGATGGGGGGGTGTGGTGAGGGGGGGAGAGTAGAGAATTCCTAGCAGCTGCAGTTCCCAGCAAGCCCTGAGGGAAGGAGATGGCAGTGCCCACAGGAAATGCCACACAAGCCTGGGAATGAGCATCAGGCTGTTTCTCCCTCTGCATTCCTGGGTCCTGAGGGGCTTGGGAGGTGTCTGGGCTGAGGGGAGACCACAGCTGGGCTCTGAGGGGGTGGGTGCTAGGGTGGGGGGCGCATGGCTGGGTGGGCCATGGCTGGGCTCGGGGGCCAGTGTGGGTATCTGGGCAAGGGAGGCCCAATGGCTGGGCTCTGGCGGGGAGGAGGTGTGGGTATCTGGGACGGAGGATCCCACAGCTGGACTCTGGGGGGTAGGGGTTTTGGGTGTATTGGCTGGGGGGGGGTGCATCTAGGCTCTAGAAGTGAGGGGTTGTGGGTGTCTGGCCCCCTGGCTGGGCTCAGGGTGGGGGAAGCAGAAAAACGGGATCTGGGTTGTCATAGGGGTTTCTTTAACTCTGTCTTCCTGGGGGAAATTGTTTACATGTTTAAACTGTTAGAGACATACTTGTTGACAGGTATTTTGAAATAAATGACCAAAATAATTGAAACTGGCATCATTATGTAGCATTATTTTGACTAATAACATTTGCAGAAATTTAAAATATTGTATACAGAATTTTTAATTTTTTGGCGCAGAATTCCCCCAGGAATAAAGGCCTTAGAGGCTTGGGCACAGATCTTGCCCTACAGTAATGCCCATTGCAATGCTTCAGCAGTGGAAAAAAGCTGTAGTGCTGCCCTAAAAGGGCAGCTGGGGAGTCCTTGGGCATGGAGATTTAGCCCCATCCATGACTTGATGTATGTAAGGGTGGCAAAAATCTAGTCCTTGATGTCTCTTAGCATAAACTGAACAGCCTAACATTTGCCCAACAAATTAGATTGATATTATAATTGATTTTTACTGTTGTTATTATTGTTGTCAGATTTATTATTTATTTTTACAACACTCCAATGTGTCTTGCCACTTTATAGTACACATGGAAAGACATGGGGGCCTGATTCTCCTCTCATTAACACCAGTGCAAATCTGGAGTAACCCCAGAAATCACTGGAGTTACATCAACATGGCTGAGAAGAAAAAAAACTCTGATTGTGGTTTCACTTACACTGGGGTAGCTCTCATCTTGTGGTTTGCATCTGAGAATCTCCAAGTGCTTAACAAAAATGGATATGGGTTGTTCTCTCCATGGTACAGAAAGGAAAACTGAGGCACACATAAATGAAGTGACTTGTCAAAAGTCATATGGCTGGAATAGAAGCGAAATCCTTTGTTCTCCAGTGTAATGTCTCCCCCACTGGACCATGGATTATCTCAGGGGATGGCCACAGAGTTATGCCTGTGTAAAACCAGTGTGAGATTAGATTTAGGACTATGGTGTGCAAACCCAAAGATTTTACAATCTAATCTTAGATGTGATGCAATGAGTGGCATTAGCAAACAGTTGGGAAAGGAAATAGTGAAGAAGAAAAAGGGTTACAACAATAAACCTCACATTTTACAGAGCTTAGATTGAGCATCAGTGTGATCCAGTGGATAGAAGACTCCGGAGACTGCTGTTCTATTCCTGACTCTGCTACTGACCTACCTTGGTCAAGTCACTTTGCCTCTCTTCTCCCTCCGACTCTTTGTTTGTTGTAACTATTTAGATCAGTGTTTCCCCGGGCCGGTTTGTTTACCTGCCACGTCCGCAGGTCCGGCCGATCGCGGCTCCCACTGGCCGCGGTTCGCTGTTCCAGGCCAATGGGAGCTGCTGGAAGCGATATGGGCCGAGGGACGTACTGGCTGCCGCTTTCAGCAGCTCTCATTGGCCGGTTTGTTTACCAGCCGCGATCGGCCGGACCTGCGGACGCGGCAGGTAAACAAACCGGCCTGGCCCGCCAGGGGCTTTCCCTATACAAGCGGCGTCCCAAGTTTGGGAAACACTGATTTAGATGATAAAGACTGCGGAGCAGGGGCAGTCAATTTCGGTTTGAACAGTACCTGGTCTGATGGCTCTTCGATCTCAATTGGGAGCCTCTAGGCAAGCACCACCGCAATACAAAGAATAATATAAGATTCCTCTCAAGATATTACTCACTATTATTTATTGTGAACACGGTTGCTCACTTAATTCTTGTTCTTATGGGAACTGGGGAAGAAGTTACTATGTTACTTTGTAGGCATACTCACAGCACACTCAGTAATGTACTTAAGACTTAATACAACCCTTTTGAGGTCACTGGGAAGACTTACATTGATTTAAATAGAGCTGGATCTGTTCTTGGAGCATATGGATGTCCATGACTCTCAGTACCTTGCCTGCTTTTACAAGGAATGAGAGAGCTGGCACAGCAGAGGGCAGCAGATGCCACGGCCCAGATCCTCAGAGGTATTTAGGCTCCTCATTTCCATTGCCTAAACACCTTTAAGGATCTGGGGCAGCATGATGACTAAAGGAACTTGGAAACAGAACCAGGAGGGCAGTGTGCAAGGGAGAAAGTGGAGTAACTCCAGATTAACACACATTAACAGAATTTGGTCCATTGGAGTTACTCTGGGTTTACATTGGTGTCACAGTCCAGTACTTTTAAAGTAGATTCCCCTAACTTGCCAACCTTGCCAATTAAAATCAAACCCAAACTATTGTAACAAATTTTAGGCTCAGTATTCACCACTCTCATACCTGCAGATAATTAGCTGCGAAAATTCCCCGTGAAATGCTACCATTTTGTTACTGCAACCATGTCTTGCACCACCCCCTTATTTCTCCAGCATACACAAAGCCAAATTCTGGAGTTTAAATGGAGTCACTCCAGATTTACACTGGTATAACTGAGAGCAGGATGTGGCCCATGCAGTGCCCTAGGTCAGAAGCAGATGGTGAGTATTTCATAGTGGGTGCAGCCTGCTCTAACTGTGAATCAAGAGTGCTAATCTGTGTGGCAGTTTGGTTGATTCAGACTAGCATTCAATACAAGGGGGGGGGTGTGATAGTCAGCACAAAGCAGACACATGCTAGTCACCAACCCCAAACTGAACTCTGCCATCTCACAAGGGGCTTTAAAAAAACATGAGCCGGCACACAGATGAGCTCTTAATAAGCAATTGCAAATGCAGAATAAATAGAATGATTGAGCTGCATATGTCTGACACTATCTTAACTCATTGACTGTTTACTCAAAAGTTATTTTTGCTGTGCAAGAGAGCATCAAGACGACCACCTATTGATTCACTTTCCTCCCTCAAGATGCTTACAATCTATCAAGCACAGAGAGCAAAAGGGAGAGAATGAATCTGCCCCCTGGCACAGCAGGAGAAGTTGTGCTGTCTGTGAACAAGAGATAATTTCTTCTCTCTACTTAGCTTGGTAAAGGACGCTTCCCCTCGTTTGGGCAACACATCTGAATAAATTCTCTTCTCCTGATTAAGCCATCCAAAGGGGTGATCTGCCGCCCCGGCCTCCCTGCTTAGATTTAACCTCAATGGGTTAACTTCATAAAACTGCAGCTCTTTATTCCAGCCTGCGATTTCCCATCATACTTTAGGACCAGCGAACCGTCCCTTCATTGATGGCACCTTTTGGCTTCACAATAGAAGCCAATTTGTTAGAATTCTTCACAGGTCAGGGGCTGCGTGAAGATGTGGAGGGCGCAGCAGTGGCCGCTGGAAAATGAAGTTGTATTCGCTTGGCAAATTATACGTCTACTGCACTTTATGGGCCTTGATTTCCTTTCCTCTCTCCATCTCACTCTCCCCCCTTTTCCAGGCCCCCAGCCCCTCCCATATCCTCTCTTTCTTTTTTTAAATCGGAGAAGCGTGTATGTGAGCTATCATCACATATCCAGTTAATGTAGGTTAATAGATTGATTCCAGTGACACGGATCATAATGAACAGTAAATTGTTTTATCTCTTAAGTCTTATTTGGTCAGCCAGGAAAACATATGAGGTAATATGGCTTGGACTAAATGGACCGTATAATAGATCTCCCTCTAAAGAATAAGGACAGGGGTGACAGCGCCTCTTATGATTAATGAAAATAATAATGGTCCTGAAATTGAAATTTTTCTAATTTTTTTCCTTCTTCTCTCTTGGCTGCCACCAAAAACTTCAGCCAGCGGATGATTTGTGCACAATAACTGCCTCTGACTTCTTCCTTGGCTTCTAATACAAGTTTAGGAAGTGTAGGGGAGGGAGATGGCAGGGGGATGGATGGTTGCATAGATTTCTAAGTGCACAGCTTAGCAGCTGAGGACCATATAAATGCATATTGTTTTCTTTTAAGTCCTTGGTTTAAAAAAGGTGCCTGGGGCTAGGATTTCTAGAAATACCCAAAGAAGTTAGGTGCTCATCTTCAATGGGATTAAATCAGTTTATTTACATAGACAGGAGTCCAGACATATACCCACCTACCGTACTGCTGTTACTCACCATTTGAAATAACTTGTGGTTATTAATGATTATTTGTATTTGTTAAAAGCCAACAGTGTTCTTGCCTAACTCATAAAAACACCTGGCCCCAGCTGACGAATCTTACATACTAAACAGATGGGCAACCCAGAATGCACTGGGAGAGCTAGAAAAGGATTCTATTTTACAGTGTCAGGTGATGAATGGTATTTTCACTAAAGCAAATTAGCAATGATTCTAGCTACCTGGAAGAAGTGGGTTGTGATGGGGATTTGAAAGAAGGGTGGGCACCTGGTACATTAGGATAAGGAAGGGATGGTGTTCCAGACACAAGGAATGGCATGGGAGAATGCAGGAGAAGATGAAAACATCTGTCCTCTATCCACCTCTTTACACAGTAGTATCTCTGTACTAAAAATGTAAATAGCCTATCTTCTTATAGCAGAGGCCAGCCTGACTCATTGCTTAGCACCTGGTACACAGTGACTAGGGTGCAAGATTTAGGATTAGTTATCCTCAGAACACTAGGCTGTTGGAGTAGAAAACCCATGATGTTCTCCTCCTCCAGGTTGGGAAGTGCTCATTCCTGACCTTTGAGGGCTGGCATTCTCTCAGTATTGGAAAGGGGAATGAGAGATAAGAACCAGTTGTGTCAAGGACACCAACAGGTCAAATCCGGTACAAAATCAGAGTTATTACGAGAACAGAAGTTAATGTTTACTCCTCAGTGTTGCCTCAAGCTTTACGCATCTTGGATGAAGTTCCCCACTGTGCCAAGGATCAGGATTTATGTACTATCTCCCTCTTAAATCCCTGCTAAACCCTCAAACCCCTCAAATTGAGCTTAAATTCCTTCTAACAGAACCCCCTCCCTCGTCTCAGCCCCTGCAGTTCCACCCCATGCTCCTAATAGTTGTACAAAATATTAAAACCCTGATTTCATTTCCCCTGCTCTTTATAGGGCATAGGAAATATAAGACTTGATCCTGTTCAGGACCCAAGATAAGCTTGATTCTGAGCAGAATCTGGTCCAGTTCATAGCCTTTAGATAGGAAAAAGGCAACTTGGTGCTCAGGAAAATTTAGTACTAACTCCTACTGGTTTGGCAAAAGGGCTTCCATTTGGGCCTTGGAAACTTTGATTTTGAAAGGCCCTCTGCACAGGAATGAATTTCCCCCGTGGACAGTCTATGTGTTACAACTCTCAGGAGAAGTGAAGCACAGAATATAGGGTAAACCCTCAGTCCTTTCTCAGGCAGACTCCTATTTAACTCAATGGGAGTTTGCCTGGGTCAAATTTGAATAAGGACCATCAGATTTGGCCCATGTAATGGATCCGCGCCGTCCATCTAGCAATCTGAATCATTGTACATATGGAGAGCAACAGCTGTGTCCTGTTACAGTGTTTGCCTTAACTGGGTTTACTTAATTTTGTTTAAGACTGTAACAACCAACCATAAATGCCTTGTCCCTTTTATTCTTGTTTTATCTTTGTGCTTTGTGGCTTCTTCATCAAAACTGTTTTCATTCTTATAAGATTCTTAAAAGGTTTTTAACATTACAAAATTTGGGAAACCAGAAATTGTACTTAAGAGTGAGTTGATGTAGAGTGGGTCTGTTTCCTGCCTATTCAAGTGGGGAGAAGAAACAGTTGTAGCTTTCTTTTCTCTGATATCTAATCTTAGTATCTTGCAGTCCTCGTGCATTTGAGTTTTACACTGGCTGTCAGCAGGCAATCAGTTCAGACGGTCAACTCCTTTGGATTAACATCCCGCTCTGTAGTTCGGGAATATTAGCAGCAGAGTCAATCACGGCAGCAGGAAGCAGCTGGTGCAATACAAAAAAAGGAAGAATGAAAGCACCCCTCTGAACTTCAAGGGTCTGGAAAACCCAAACTGAGACTAAACTTCATAAATATCCCTAATCCCTAGTTTAGAAGCCAGAATTGTTTATGATTCATGGCATTTGATGACATTTAACAGCATGCAACCCATTACAGCCCTTAAGTCATTACACAACACGGCAGAAAATGCCATCAGGTGCCACAACAACAAGGCAGGTTATTGGAAGGACAGGTTCAGTTCAGACTAGATCAGAATTCTGATGGATGTTAGTCTAGTTCTAGACTGAACCCCAAATCTGCCAATAACAGACCTTGCTTGCCTCATCCCCTGCTCCTTTGTACAATGTACAAGCCTAGTGAATTGTTCTATAGAAACAATGCCTGCTCCTTGAAGAGCAATGGCAAAATAGGGCTTGATCTGGTTCAAGGCTCAGGATAAACTTGGGGTCCTGAGCAGAATCGGGGCCAGTTCATAGACTTTATGGCTAGGCAAAGGGCAACCTAAAGCTGAGACAAGCATAGCACATCCCTTACCAAGCTAGTTAAGGAGCTTCTGCTGTGGCTCAGTTGGTAGCGTAGCAGTCTATAGAGCATAAGGTCTGTCACTTAAGTCTAAGCAGTGGCCATGCATAAGGGAACTCTGAGGTTACTGATGGGCTTATAACAGCCCTTACATGTAAATGAGACATGGTTGTGAAAGATCTTAATAGGGTGGGAACCAAGATACAAAGTATATAGGTGCTTAGCTTAGCTTAACTTTTGAAAATTTTCACCCATATGTCTTTAGTTTGGGCTTAAATAAAAAGACAGGCTGAGCATTCATCATTCCAGTGCGCAGTGAATTACAGAGCTGGGACAAAGAATTACAAAATGCCATAAGGTTACCAAAAAAGCTGAGAAGTATATATCACATAAGCACCCACAAGTTTGAAAGCTTGCCCATGACTCTGGTAAACTGGGACAGAAAACTCAGAAGAACAGGTTTTTCAAACATGACTTCTGGCATTTCTTGCATCTGCTAGGGCCGGAAAAGTTATCTCAAATGTATGTTGGCATTTCCTCTTATGATCTGGCACCAGTTAGTCTATAGGAAGGCCTAAGAATGAGCAATATTGGGCGGGAAAAGTTATTAAAACTTTTTTCAAACCTGAGAAAGCTTTGGCTTTATTTTGTGAGGAATTTTGGGTTGATTCCTGATTTACCTGAATGAATTCAGAAATCTCTCCAACTGATTACAACACAGCTATCTTTGCAAGGCTTTTCAGTACCTTAGAGAATGCGTACAATGGGAGACGAAGGCTAGAGCACAGATGCATCATTTAGTCCTTTGGCACTGTGTTTATCTGGTCAAAACATCCAGCAGTCATCTACAATTAACTTATTTATCTCTGGTAAATCTTTGATGTAGCTATTTGAATGAATACACCATGTTCACATAATATACATATATCATGTACATATGTATATACCCTCTGTTTAGACAAATGGAGAGACTATATGGGTACACACACACACACACACACACACACAACTATATTATTTTTGTGTTTTATTGAGGAAAAAAGATATTAAAAAATCCAATGACTGATTTTGCTTCTTGAACCAAGTCAAATATTTTCTTGTCAGTATGCTCATAACTTCAGACTGCAGAGGTCACGGCCTTAACTTTCTCCTTCAGATGGTTTGTGAGTGGAATGTCCTTGAGATTAAGTCTCCTTTTGTTTTCCTTGGGAGGGGCTTTGCTTACACTGGCAAGCAGCTGAGACTTGCCAAGGTTCTCTAGACTCTGTTTATTAGATTTTTATCTTCTTATCAGAGTCTTCCTCCTTAAATCATGTCAGCGTTTACCACTCTTCAGGGATTCCTAGTGTTTTATTGTCTATGAACTGCTTGGGGGGTAAGGGAAGAGGGAAGGCATCCTAACAAAAATAACATTTATATAATGGCAGAAATTGGAAAGATACAATTGTCTTCTTCTTGTTCCCATCCTGCCCAGTTATCTATGGGCCTAATTCTGAGGATTTAACTAACCTAACCTATCATGGTCACTACCAGTGCTACATTTCTATGGTTTCTTATTTAATCAAGCTTCCATTGATCTCAATGAGAACTTTGTGCATGACGAAAGACTTTAGAAGTTGATCCTGTGCTTCTGCCCAATACTGGCATGGTGGCAAAAATCAACAGAGTTGGTCACTACACTGGCACAGGTCTTTTTAATTAGCTATCTAAAAGGGGCATTATGGCTTAATTTAAGAAAAAATCTTTTCAACTGACCAGATTCAAGCTTTACCAAAACTCAACAAAACCCCATAGTTTAAATCCAATAGACATAAGTCATCCTGTGTCATATATAGTGAAAACTATAGTATTTTGTATTGATATCACATGTTTCATCAGAGGCTCTCAAAGCACTTACAAAGCTTAATTTATGTATCTTCACAACACCTTGTGCGGTAAGTTAAGTACTGAAAATATGATTTGTCCCTTGAACACAGAGCAAGCCAATGGGTGAGTCAGGTGCCAAAAATGAACATAATGTGGGCCATATACGTTTCATGTCTACTTTGGAGGCTCTAAAAATAACAGTGGAAATAAATACGGAACAAATAAGGAGAGGAAAAGAGTTTGGCCCTTTGGTCTAGAACTACAGCACCGGATCATCAGCTGATGTAAATCAGAGTACCACCTATGAAGTCACCAGCCTGTTTGAGCAGAGAACCTGCCTCTACATACCTAGATAACACAGTGATAGGCACATTAGAAATGCATAAACAGATCAACCATGTTTTTGCATGTTTTCATGGCATACAGGGGGGAAAACCTAATAAACCTTTCAAATACATTCATCTTGGAATTGCTGTCATACTCTGTCAGCAGAGTGAATTAGTGGGACTATTCATACTTTTCTGCTTTAGGTAACTATTCTTTTGATAATGAATCTTTCATGATAATTGCTCTTCCAAAGAGAGCATTTTTCACCCTTGTTAAAGCAATACTTTCTTATAGAAATGTGCTTAACATAACAGCCTCATGGCTGGTATTCCTTTCCAGTTGATAAGAGTGAAATGAAGGACGCAGACCTTGGAAATTTGGGACAAGTGGCTAATACAAGGAAGATAAAAATTAATAGCAAAGAAAGAGGTGTGAATTCTCATTGCTGGTGTTATGTATAACATTTTACAGTGACTTCTCTATCAAATGCTAATACTTACTATACACAGAATAATAGGTTAGTCAAAGTGAGCTAGACTAAATAGACATCTTTCATAAACACAATGGTGAAGCTTTCAGCTTCAAATAATACTAGGAGGAAAGGAAATCAAAGCACTGGATAATAAAACCAATAGGTTTGGTAGAAGGGTTGGGTAACTGACTCTGGACATAGTCTTCTCCAAACTCAACCCAATTTATATCAAGTTTATGTTTAGCTGTTTTAGTGTTGCAATATCATTAGCTACAAATTCTTCCTTGCTCTTTCTTTACCGTCTGGAAAAAAGTCAGCACCAGCAACATTCGTGGAACCCTGAAAAACTACAGCATGGACGGCAACTTAGTTTTCATGAACAACTCTAGAAAACAAGCCACTTTGCCCTGTCTGCTTTCATACCATGAGCAACCCTACAAAAACTAATCAGTGTGCATACAAAATGAAGGAGAAAAACCTATCATTCCTATGGAAATAGATTTCTATTGCAAACTGAGAGCACAGCAAAACAGTGAGGCTATTGTCACCCCAGGAACAGAATAAATGAATGGAAGATGTGCAGCTTTTCTTCCTCACATGGCAGCTGTACTAGTACTGTTTCAAACTATTTGACTCCAATGGCAGTAATATATTCTGTAAGTTCTAAGAGTAAATGAAGTGGCAAACCTTTATGTGTCACAACACTAGCTCAGTATTCCAGGACCAATTCACTGACATCAATGTTATCTAGATGTGGAGAGGTGGAGGAGTACCACTCTCTGTGTGTGCATGTGTGTGTGTGTAGCTGCTAAACTAATCCTGCATTCTGTATCTGAGTAGTTTATGATTGTTATAACTTCCATCTATTCCAACAGCTTAATACTAGAGTGGAAACAGAGTCCACCAACTTTTTCCCCCTAATATCACTGCTCTGGATGGTGCCCTGTAGTTATTACTTGAGAAAGTCTTTTTTTTTTTTTTATCAGCAAGTGACTATGAGCAGGTTGACTCAATGTAAAGGAATCATTATATTATGTGCCTCAGATGCCATTTATTCAGCGAAAGTCTACTTATGGAGATTTTAATTTAAAGTAGGCTCCTTCTCCCTCTTAGAATCCTCGTGATTTCATATCCCATTAAATGATCACCGTATAATGTTTCCGTGTGCTCCTTGGTGCTTCTTTTATGAAAGGGAGAAATCCCCATTAAGTCCAACAAAGTCTCATTTTGCAAATAAGAAGCAGCCAAAGGCACTAAATTCAGTATGGAGAAGAGTGGGAGAAATCGGTCAGATAAGAATGGACCGGAACTTCATCCAAACTTGCCTAAAGTTGGGAACAGCCTGTGTTAGGGCATTCTCTCTCTCTCTCTCCCTCTCTTTGCTTTCCTTCGTTTCCATTTTTGTGACCCCCAGACCTACTCCCCCAGGCACCACTATCCAGTGGCACAAGGGCAAGCTGGGGAAGGGATGATCTCCTCCCCCAGGATGCAGAGCCGCATGGCTGCTCCTACACCTTCCAGCATGCAGTAGCATCTTCGGCACTTGCTTTCCCTGCCACACATACACATGAATGAAGATGACTTCCTGGTGATTCTAGATGGTTAAGGTGCCACTAGCATGAGCAAAAGGAAGAATACATCTCTGGGACTATGCATGCCTCAAGGATTTATGTGCACCATATAAGCAAAGTTAAAATGATTTTACTATTAAAAATTGACTGTATTTTTTAATGAACTCACAGTATATTTCAAGGGAATACATGTATGTCTAAGTTACCTACTTCCAATTGTTAATGTATTCACTGGTGCCCTCTTTAAAGAGAGTTTTTTGCACTGGGACAAGCTATTAAAATAAATAGAGGTGCACAATGGAAAATATTGTGTCAGAAATTTACTGCAGTTCCCTTGCTGGTTTTGAACTTTTTTTTTTTACTTTGAATGTAATCAGAAAAGGATACATTTGATTCATTATGTACATACTTAAAGGGACAAAAGACCCTTCCCTGTCCTTCCTAGTTCCCTTTTATCCAAAGAGTGAATATTGCAGAAGTCCAGGAGTAGACTTGCAGAACTCACTTTTTGTGGGTTTCAGGATCCACTTGCAGGGACTGGCACATGAACAATCCCTGCCAAGTAGTTTAGTGGTTTGCATTCTATTCCTTTACTCTTCCCAAAGAGTTGAGTGTGGTGGGAATTATATGGTCTCCTAGTAGAATAAAATCACTTTTCCAATAGACATCAACTCTGGGGTGTCAGATAGAATACTCTGCTACATTTTTGTCGCTGATTGGCCAAAACAGAAAATTCATATAATCTATGGAAGTTCAACATTCTCCAGAGGGTCAGAGAATCAAACTCCAATCAACAAACTTCAACTGGTTTCAGAGTAGCAGCCGTGTTAGTCTGTATCCGTAAAAAGAACAGGAGTTCTCGTTCTCCACTTTTCCCATTAAGAACAATAAAATCTCTTCTTTTACATTGCAAAGGTAGGCAAGAGGTGCCTGTAGCATGCTTCCCCAGCCTGGAAGAATCACATCTCTTTAGACATTTTTGTTTAAAAATAAAAGCCTCATCAGGGCTAAAACTCTGATTAAAATGAATGAGAATGTTTAGATTTTCACCATTAAGAATATGTAGATGACACCTGAGAAATGGCAGGGTGGACTGAGGTCTCAGGTAAACAGTGAAAGCTGGAAAGCCTGCTGCAGAATCACAGTATTGCACTCTGGGAAAGTCATGCATCGAATACATGCCATGATCTATACCAGTAAAGAAACAGCTGCTGTGCTCACCTCTGGTTAAGAGAGAGAAAGGTTTCACTGAATTTGAAGTGGAGTTTCATATTCTCTGTGTAACTATCTCAGCTTTTAATATGCCTTTTGTTTTCAAACCCGTGTGTGCCTGGAAAGTGAGGAAAGCAGGGCTCTCCAAGAGGTAGTAAATTATTAGTCTGTTTGCTTAAACCTACTTGCCGGGATTAGCTCCATCCTACTTTGTGCCTTCTGGATTGAAGGTTAGACAAGGGTCAAGTAGGAGATTTCAACACATCTGATGCAGGCTTACCCTCTCCAATAAGGGGGAAGCTTTTCAACCAGCCTAGACTAATGCTCCCATCTTAAACTCTGCTTTGTTTCATTTGTATGTGTAAGGAGGCTTGAGGGCAGGAGGGGACCATTTTAAACCCCAGTTCACAAATCCATAACATCCATCATTATCTGTCTCTCCGAAGCTATTATCCAGTCTCTCACAAAGCCCGCTATTCAAACATACCCAATTCCACCAGTAAGGGCCATGTTCAACTGGGCTGTAAAGGTACATTGTTGCAGCATTTCTGATATTAGTCTCCAAACGTGCCTTATGAAAGAATAATGTTGTGATTTTAGGCTGGGCTTTCCATGGAGCCTAAAGGAGTTGGGAAAAAATATCCTATTGAAATTCAGTGGTCGTTGAACGCCTAACTTCAATAGAAACTTTTGAAACCCCTAGTATTAAATTTTAAAGTCCAAGTCCTTACGGAGTCAAAACAAATATTGATGTAGTGTGTAGTGATCAAAAATTGAATATCGACTTCAATATCAGCCCTAAATAGAAGATATAATGCTATGTTTTAAGCTGCAAAGGATAGATAGATAGATAGATAGATAGATAGATAGATAGATAGATAGATAGGGGATCAATCTATCTATCTATCTTTTACTTGGCTGTACTCTCACTCTTCTCTTCCAGTCAAGATATTATATCCAACTTCCTGACACTGAAACAGGAGACACCATCTGGGAGAAACACCCAGAATCAGGTTCTCATGAAAAATAATTGTACTGAGCTTAAAATGATGTGCAATAAATACTTTGGCTCTACTTTTAAGAGGCATAATTTGGCCCAATGTTATTTAGGACAGACTGTTTTGTAAAAGTGGCTGGTGATGGAGTGGGAGAAGATGGAAAATGGGTGCATTACCTGAGTTTCAATGCCTGGAGGCACCATACCTGTATCTTCTACAGAAGTGCTCAGAGAAGTACAGTGAACAGTAGAACTTGCATCACCCACAGTGAATGCAAATACTCATATAACACATACTGTTGTTGGTGAGGTCATCCTCACGATAGCCATTTACTCCTAACCACAATCTTCTATGCAAGGTATTGCAGCAAAGGCTTTCAGTGGCATTCAGACTGTCCCCAACCACTGCTACCTCATGGACATATCCTTGCATCATTTATCCACTTGCTTCCTATGAGGACGTTGACTACAACTCCCAGATGGCCACAGTGTCTCTAAACTTAAGCTTACAGGCAACTTTACAAGGATGCCTCTGTGTTCCTTTTAACTAAAAAGAAAGCTTATAGAGTGCAGATGGCATGCTCAGAGACACAGAGGCCATTTCTATGTGCAGTCTCTCTTTGGGTCCCACCGTTGGGGGTCCCTCTCTTTTAAAATGGCAGCACTGTGTGCCTTTGAGAGAGAGATGCAGAGCTACCTCACTCATTCACAGCACCAGAGGTGAGAAGAGCTCTGTCTCCAGTGCACTGAAATTACTCAGTGTACAAAGGAAGTCCCCCTTCAATGTTATTTATCTATGTGACCGCTCTCCGTAGCACAGGGAAACATGCTCGTTCAGCAAAGAGAGCATTTTGTCTGGTTCTAAAGCAAGCACATCAGAAAAACTCCACATAATCTTCCCAATAAATCCACCCGAGGCCCAGCACCCACTTCGAGTTGTGATTTTTTTTTATTTAACGAGCAAACAAAAATAAAACAACATGCACACATAATGAGACAATGTCCTTTTCCTACAAGAGAAGAGTTCAATAGTTTAATTTTTGTTAACCGAAATCCCTTGTACTAAGGTAAATTACATTGCCTTTTCTATTACTAGCTCTGTTAATTGTCAAGCTATAAGAGTTTATGCACTCATCCAAAGCAGCAGAGAATTTCCCATAATGTTACAAAATAAAACCTGACAAAGCACAATAATCTTTAGTTTATTGATGTGCTACCAGGCTGTGGAAAGCATCAGATCTGTAATGTGCTTTGGTTAGGAAATTGGGGTCTAGGGAGAAATATTGGGCACTGCAGAAAAACATCAGAGCTTGTGTGTGTCTGTGTGTGTGTGTGTGCTCGCACGCACACACACATACCTGGAATTTTAAAGAAGGAAAATGTTTGAGGAGGTATTTTAGATTGTACAGAAAATATTTGAGGGACAGCAGAGTAAATGCAAACCAAGCTAGACTGGGGGGGGGGGGGGATATTGTGTGGGGAAAGGGTTTAAAACATGTTAGCTCACGTTTTATTTAAAAGATGTTTAAAAATGTTAGTGCCTAGTATGGACTGAGATTAACACTCTTAATCATATGTTAGCTAGTTGTGGACAACCCTAGGTTGCCCCTTAGCATCTGTGGTTTGCAGATGTACTTTGGTTTTAATGACTCCAGAAAGAATTGCTACTATTGACCTGTGCCTAATGGTGAGTACACAAAACATGACCAGGTTTGGCAATCCAGCATCACTTTCCTGGAAATAAGAATTCCTAGAAGTGCTTTTGCATTTGGAAAGCTGTGCTAGAGGCCAAGTGAAAATTGGCAAAGTTCAGGTTTGGGGGACTGTCAAAAAATATGGCTTAAGTTTCTAAACCCTATTCGATACCACAACTTGCTATGCATAGAAAAAAGTCATTTAAGATATGGGCCGAGAATGGGCTTTCAAATGTGTGAGAGTTCTCCTTGTTTGTAAATTTCAAAGATTGGGGCTAGTTGTATTGATTATCCTTGATTGTTCAGCCATGATAAAGTATTTGTGTTTTAAGGACAACAGGGAAGATTTATTACACTTACAGCATAGGGCTAATGGGTACTAATTTTCCAAAGCTGGTACAGCATTTGTTTAGTGAGTATGTACGCATTTTGGGGGAGGATGTTCCAAGTAGCATCACTCCGAGGGAACAGAAATTTGGGACCGTTGACATTCTTGCTATGACATTTTTCCAACAGAGGGCAATCCAAGCACTTGCCCTTTACCGCACACTGATGGCGGATGAGCATTCACACTTCTGCTTTTCAGTGCAGTTTCTTGTACATTTATTTGAATTGCATTTTCTTTTATGCAACAGAAAGGACATGGGCCTCTTTATTGTCCTGATTTTGTATTTAGGAAATGGCACGGGCAGACAGAGAGATTCTGTCCTTTGCAATAAAGGATGGCAAGATGATAAATTAGTACTCTCAACTGAAATTGATTACTTTGTGTTCCCATCCAGTTCATATGGTAGCAACACATATGCTCTGAAATACCATAATGACACATTGGAGAAATCCTATCAGGTTGGCCTTGTGGAACATTTTTCCCTTTCCCTCCCCTGTTGGCTCAAAGGATAAACTACAGTGTATTCTGTTTAAATTAGGGAAAGTTACACACGCACATGCACGCACATTCTAGACTCCCACTTGGAAACCCTTCAGACAACCTAAGGAGGCTAAATGCTAAAATGACAAATGTCACTGATTGTTTTCTTCTCCGTGCCTGGATATATTTCCAGTACTCAGAGGAAGCAGCTTATGTTGCAAAGTCTGAAGTAACATCAAGCCATCTTAATACAATTGTACCTGAGATGGTCCAAGGAAACACAAGAAACGGTATAAGGTTCATTGCTGTAATTTTACTTTACATTTAGCTCTTTCACATTCCCTCCCACTGATATGGAAAGAACTAGCTTGATGTAATCTTTGTAATATTTTATTTGTTTGGATTTCTACAATACTACATTATTAAGTAACAATTATTGCTAAGTTACTGAGTTAAACTGATTGTAATTCAGCATGTAATCTGATGACCTCTCATCCATTCTTACATCTTTCAGTAGAAGGAATGCAACAAAATAGTATCAAGGCCATAAAATTATCTCCAGGCAAGATTCTAAGACATTTCTCATATCCCCATCATCAGGGGTCAGTGTGTCAAAGTTGTTTTGTGTATTTTTAAAGATGGAGGACAACATCAGGGATACAGCAGGCCCTAGATGACACAATGATTAGCATCCTATCTTTCCTCCCATGGAGAGCTGGGTTCAAAAACTAATAAGATCAGAATTAGGGATGGATGAATCACACACACACAAAACCCAAAAAACCAATGGTTTGGTTCAGTTAAATGTCTAAACTTCTGGATGTTTACTGAACTTCCAAAATGATCCCTTCACTTTAGCGCACTGGTTTTCAAACTGGGGCCACCGCTTGTGTAGGAAAAGCCCCTGGCGGGCCAGGCCAGTTTGTTTACCTGCCATGTCCACAGGTTCGGCCGATCGCGGCTCCCACTGGCCGTGGTTCGCCACTCCAGGCCAATGGGGGCTGCGGGAAGTGACGGCCAGCAAATCCCTTGCCCCTACACAAACAGCGGCCCCAGTTTGAGAACCACTGCTTTAGCATAAGCCCATTCCCTCTTGCCCCCACTTGGCTTCCATGGAGATTATGTACTACAGTCTGTGGCACTGCACCAAAGATAAAATTGGCCAAAATGGCTGGATCCTCATGTTGCATAAATCAGTGTAGCTCCATTGATATAACTGGAGCGACGCCAATTTAAACCAGCTGAGGATCTGGTCCCAAAACTTTATCTATGCAGCTGCAGGACAGATGCTGCCTTAAATGTGCTCTGATCTTCTCCAAAAAGTGCCCAGTAGTCGCTTCAACCGGGTCTATCAAGAGGCCTCAAACTAAAGATGTTCATAAACTTCAAGCAAAGGAGAATCAGGATTGTCCTTTCAAAGGGAGCCTTTCATTTAACAGTGACTGTATAATTTAGATGAATGGGGGGAGTCACATAAAATTATACTCACAAAAATTTAAGCAGGCTCTTGTAGAGGTAGTTTTCTTACATTTTCCCATATTGCATAAAATAATAAATTATTTGAATAGTTCTATTATCTGTCCTTAACTGAAACGTACAGTGCCTGTCCTAGTTCTTCAAAAAGCTTGTTAATATGCAATCACCTAGTACAACTGCTAAGTTTTTAAAGGTCACCTATGTTTTATTCATAAAGGGTGGTTTTCTGGAGGGAAAAAGGTTACAGTGTCATGTAATACCATATTCTGATAGACGCTCGGCTTCAAAATGTATTTCCTAATGGTTTGTAGTGGAGGAAAGGCAGGTTTATTTAGGGGTGTTCCATGAAAGGTTTCCAGGATAGCAGCAACATGTAATTTTTAAGATACTGTTAGAAAGATTTCAGATGCTGGAGGAGTCGCTTCTTATTTTACACCTGCCTTGCTTTCAGAACGACAGGGAAGAAGAAGACAGAATGGTCTGGTGTGTAGGGTTGTGTTTGCTTGTTTAAATTTAAAATGTTATTTTTAGGAAGGCAGCATGAGATTGTGTCTTGTTTCATTGATCCCCAGTCCTAAAAATCAATCCATTACGTCCTAACACTCTTCAAATAATTCGCTGTGTGGTTTTGCCCAGATAACTTAACCACTCAGTGCCTCAGTTTACCCATTTGTCAAATGCAAAGAGCCATGGAGGTCTGATCCAGTTTGAGATCTGAAATTTTTCATATTTGGTGGTGCCGGTTTGTCTGGATCCAGTGATGTGTTTGGTTCAGGGCCATTCCTAGCAAAGGAAGGAATAAAGTACTTTTCTAAAATGCTTCCAGAGTATCAGATTAATAAATAATAAATTATTAATACATTTTACTATCATGGAATAATACTATCAAAGACTATAGAATCTATCAACACAACCCAGACAATTAATAATGGGAAAATATGCACCGACCGTATTACCAGCCATTAAGATTTTTCACAACCATGGAGGATGCCACTGTAAATGCAATATTGACCAAAAATGGCCACACCGTGTTTGAGGCCAACAATATTTGCAAAGCTACAGCAACACTGCAATATTCTAAGTGTAGGGACATGCTGCAGTTTCTCAGATGCCAAGATTTGGTAAAAGCTGGTTAATAAATGATGACTTGTTATTAGTGGGAACCGCGATGCACATGGTAATTGCTTTTTCCCACAGGAAATTGCAGAAATGAGTCATACAGGACCAGATCCTGCCGTTATTTAAGTACAGACTTACTGAAGTCAATAGGGGTTATTTGAGGGCCATGAAATGCACAATTTGGCCTCTTATTGTCATGAATATGAGAGAATGTTGGCAATAGGTTCTGAGGCTAGAATAACTGAATTACAATAATCACATTCATATTTCCTAGGTTACCTAGGGAGGTGGTGGAATCTCCTTCCTTAGAGGTTTTTAAGATCAGACTTGATAAAGCCCTGGCTGGGATGATTTAGTTGGAGTTGGTCCTGCTTTGAGAAGGAGGTTGGACTAGATGACCTCCTGAGGTCCCTTCCAACCCTGATATTCTATGATTTCCAATCTCTGCAACCACACAGAGCTTTTCGGAGGCCAACATGCATGTGTGGTTTTTTTTGTTAGCTTAAACTGAATGAACTAATTATCTGCATGACCCCCAATACCAGGGAGGAGAGGCCATTGGCATGATGTAACTCCACAACCTTCTCAGGTGGACTTTCTGTTGGTGGGATCTCCCCTCTGGTTTATGCCGGCAGAATCCAGCATAACACATAGCTGGATTTGGCCCTACAGGATTCTGAATGGTGGATTCAAATTCAGACTGGGAATGAATTCCCAACTCAGTGATTCCTCCACATTTCCTATAATAACAACTATCAAATGGGGCTGGTAAAGTGTATTATTTAACATTATTTCTCTCTCCCTTGTTTGTTTATTTGCAGGTTACTTAATTTTCCTCTAGTGATTTCACCCTTTTCTATTGCCCCTGCCACTTGTGACTCAGGACTTGGCCTTTGTGGAAGCAGTGATTCTGCTTTGTGACTCAGGTGGTTTCTCTTTCTTTTTCTTTTCCTCTGTGTCACCTTTCCTTCTATTTATTAATCCTTGCTTTTCCCTCTCTCTATTTGTTTCCTTGCCCCTGTTATTGTTCTTCACCCAGCCTTTATTCCTCTCCTTTCCTCTCCCCTGGTGGTCATTCCCCATCTTTTTTCTCCTCCTCCTCTTATTATTATAATATTTTTTTAAAAAACATTATTAAGGTTGCAAAATCAAACACTCAATAATTAGGCTAGATCAGAATTGAAATGGTCTGTGCATATCCATTAGGATACATTCTTTAGTTACATGATCGCACGCTACTTCTTTCCAGAGGACCCCTATCTCATTCCGTGCACACTTAATGAGCAACCATTCACTATTTTGTTTTCTCCTTGCTGGTCCGTGTGTGGCTACAGCCCTTATTTACTGCCCATTATTCAAACCATGCACTGAAGCCAAAATACTTAATTTCCTCCTGGGCTTTTCTAAAGTGCTCATCACTACAGCATCTGAGTGCTTCACAAACGTTATTCTCACAAAGCCCCCTGAGGTGAGATAGTGATATGATTCCTCTTTTACAGAGGGAGAACTGAGGCACAGAAACATTAAGGTAAAAAGTATCCATTAATATTGGGTGTCCACTCTGAGACACTTAGGACCTGTGTTTTCAGAGTGCTTAGCATTATATAGCATTTTATCTGTTCCAAGACCAGCTCCAATTAACTTCAGTTGCTCCTGTGAATGCTCAGCATTTTGCAAATGCTCAAGTCCAGTGTTTCTCAAACTGGGGCTGCCGCTTGTGTAGGGAAAGCCCCTGGTGGGCCGGGCTGGTTTGTTTACCTGCCCCGTCCGCAGGTCCGGCCAATCGCAGTTCCCACTGACCGCAGTTCGCCGCTGCAGGCCAATGGGAGCTGCGTGAAGCAGCGGCCAGTATGTCCCTCGGCCCGCGCCACTTCCAGCAGCTCCCATTGGCCTGGAGCAGCGAACCGCAGTCAGTGGGAGCCGCGATCGGCCGGACCTGCGGACGGGGCAGGTAAACAAACTGGCCCGGCCCTCCAGGGGCTTTCCCTACACAAGCAGCGACCCCAGTTTGAGAAACACTGCGTCAAGTCAGACACCCAGAAAATGAGGAACACACCATTGACTGACCAGGACAAGCTAGTGAATGATTGACAGATATGTGGGACGGGTTTAAATGGCAGGCTGCAACTTTATTAATAATACCTTAGGGAGGAGCACTATATAGCCTGATCCCATCTCTCAGGAAGCAGGCATTTAATTGACGACAGTGTAGGGATACAGGGCTTTGATCACGGATCAACTAGTAGTTCGGGAAGACCCTCCCTGGTCTGTTCCACAGACTCAATGCAGTTGTGAAACCTTTCCCCCTATAAGGGGTTGGTAGGTGGAGTGAGAGAGGGCACAAGACTGGGGGAGTGTGTTCAGTCCGCAAAGACTTCAAGCCCCTCGCCCCCATGAGCACAAGATTTAACGCTGCAATCCCAGGTCCCAATTACCTCTGGGAGCTCTGTAGAGCCCTTTTAGTCTTTACCCACACTGGCAGTCCTAGTGGCGGGAGTCCAACGGTTAGTGTGGACACACCCCACATCCACCATGTCTGGTATCCATCTCCTGCCTGAACCAGTCCCCAATGTCATGGATTCAAATACCAGCCCCGGCATCTGATAGATGAATGCTGTCCTCTCCAAAGATCTCATGGTCATTGTATCAGATATCACTATGTGTTATCATCACACCCCAACTCTCAAATTTCTCCCAGCTATCTCATGGTTAACGTTTTTTCTTGCCCTGTCAATACGGGGCTGGCTCAATGGCAAAATTGCCAATCGAGTGTAAGGCCATAACTGAGGAATCAGCTTCACAATACTCTGTTTCTTAATACTTAAATTTAATCCAGTGCAGTCCCCAAGATCGTTTTCACCCAGGTGAATAATCAGGACTTCAATGTGGCTGTATTGCTCAGCCATCAATGAGTGCAGCAGGGGCATGAACGAGTCCCACTGCCTGCCCCATCTGCCAGACCATTAAAAGGCAAATGACTCTAGCCATGAAGCGCAGACGCAATTCACCAACTGACGTTACCAACATCCAGCTACAACTGGTGAATCAACCCAACGTCCTTCTGAATTCCATCCCTTGAATCTACTCCAGTACAGGCCTCGAGATCATTTTCCCAGGGTGAATAAACCAGGGCTTTAGGTGGGTGTGGATTGTTCGTTAATGAGTATAGAAGAGGCATGAGCTGATTTCACAATATGCTTCTCCTGCCACACCACTGAATGCCTATAGCTTTGGCCTTGAAACCATCTGCTTTCTTGTGGACCCACTGCACTACAAAGCACCACACAAAACCAAATGTTGACTACGATTTGGATAGGGTTAATTATTGACAGTCCGAGCAACCTTTCCCCTTGTGGCCCCAATCCCAAAAGAATGTGTACCAAAATTAGCCGGGTTGACACTGCAGTAGGCCAAAACTTATTTTGACTACTGCAGTGAACTGTGGTATCTTGTTAGGACACTGAATGTCTGTGGATATTCTATTTAGTTGCCCACCCGTGCATTGCATGCCAGCTCAAATAACTGGGATATACTTTCCCATCCTGATTCCCAGAAAATACTCCCCTTAAAACAAAATGAACTTATTTTTCTTTATGGATTCCCCTCCCACTCCCTTGTCCCCCGACTCCTTCCCCCAACAAATAGGTAATATGGCTCAGAGTCACAAGTAAAAATTCATATAAGAATGTGACCTGACCAAGTAAGCTTGTTTGTTTCAATGAATAATGTCTGATCTGAAAGTTCCAGCAGTACTGGCAAGGGTGCCAAATTCACTGAGGTTATGAAAAGAAATGTGAACCCTGAAGAACACTTGGAACGAAGGCAATTGATGGAATAAAATCATTTTGCTTAAGACAGAGGCAGGCTGGCTGTTGTTATTCACTCTGGCTCAGGCCGAACTCGGAGCTAAAAGCCACTTACTCACTGATCTGTGGATCTGCTGTATTATTAGCATTTTATTCAATTTCGGGAAACATGACTTTGCATTCATAAGTGGACAGTGAGACTCTTTGCCTTTCACAAATGGATGAGGTCTTTGGAGTTATTAAATTATTGAGGAAACAGTTTGTCCCAATTTTCAGACCTAAGTTGGCTTACTAAACAAATTTCAATGTAAATAAGGTTCTAAATCTATGCATTCATTAGTACTGTTTAACAGCAATGACATTTCTTTGGCAAGAATACTTTCTTTGAGAGCCTATTTAACCTCGGGTCACTTTAGCTAAGGCCCCAATGGTGACGGGAAAAAGTGCTGTAGTCAATACAAGGTTTGTTTTTTCTTTTTCTTTAATGGTCCGGTACAAAATTTTAATTTGGCAACGCACAGAAAGAAAAAGAGCCAGACCAGAGAATGTGTAAGGCAAAACTGTATGGAATTTGGAAAGCAAATAAAGTTTTTTCGTACTCTGTTTTTATTTCCCATACCACAGCATCATCTTAACCGCAGGGAAATTGTGTCAGTGTGAAGAGAAGAGCCAAGAATTGGTAGCTTTAATCTGAATCAACCCCCCTTAGGTCCCCCCCCCCAGACTTTGGGGATTTGAATAAAATAAGACCTAGATTCAGACCAGCCTTGAATTTGATATTTTCAAACAATAGCCTATAATTAAAGTCATCCCCAGTTTCGCCCATCTTAGCATAATGACGAAGACCTAAGACTACCTCCATCCTATAGCAATTGAGGGCAGCAGAAAGAGCATGATCCCTGCTTGTGTCCCAGAGCTATGCATCATGGAGGTTTCACACAGAGCAATGTAGAGAAATTTGGGGGAGGGGGCCAAAGATGGAACAGGGACGTGGCAGCCGGATCTACAACCATCCATATACATATCTACCATGCAAAAATCCTCATCTGCAAAAGTCTCTGGGTGCACATGACGACTGCATATCAAAGGCTGCACAGATGTTCACAGGTTTTACTGTGGTATCAATAAAGGATTCTTCTTTCCCCCTTCTCATCTCCTCTCCCCCCCCCTCCACTCCCAGGCACCTGGAAGACCCCTTTGCACAAAGTTTGGTTGATCTAGGTTTGCACAGGTATGGCGGCTTTGGCCCCAGATGATCCCCCCACTCCAAAAGTATATTTTTGTGCATGGCACAGTTGTGTTCATTAATATTATTACCATCCAACTTGTGTCACATGCTTTGCAAAACATCTCCCCTTCTGCTATTGTAACCTGAGAACAGGAGCATCTCAAATCATGCACCTACTAGAGGACAACTTCGCTTCCCAAGCCCTTTGCATAATGGATTATGATAGCCTAGAAAAAGAAGCTGGTATATATTGCTTACTATAACATCACATAAAGAATGAGTATTTAGGTCAGGATGGAACAACAAAGGGATTGTTCCAATATAAAATCCTGCCACAGCTGCCGTTCTTTCTATCTAGCCCCATTACCATAACATCTGATCACCTAATGGTCTTTAATGTATTTATCCTTACAGCAACCCTGTGAGGTGGGGAAGTTCTACTATCTCTCTTTTACAGATAAAGAACGTAGGCACAGGTGGACTAAGTGACTTGTCCAAGGTCACACAAGTCTGTGGCAGAGAAGTGAACTGAACACAGGTCCCTGAGTGTCAGCCAGCATCCTACCCCCTAGGCCATCCCTCCTCTCTGTTACTATTTAAGGTGCACTTTCCCAGGCTATGATGTTGTTAGGAACTATTGGGTACAATTAGTGCAGTGGCTTCAGTCCAAAATCAGGCTGTGTTTCTCTGCCTCTCACAAAGGAAATCAGAAATATTTTAAGCATCTTCCCCACAGTATGTTCCTTGTCCCTTTATCTTCTTGTTTGTCTCTTCCTGCTTAAGAAGCCAAGCACAGAGTATTCTGCCTGTGTTTGGCAAATGATGAAGGAAAAGGAAAATGGAATGGAAAGATCTCTCCAAGAATGTTTGCCTCAACTGTATTTTCTTTCCGAAAACTAATTATTCTGGCTGGAAAAAGTCTGGATCTTCAAGGTTTGCTTGGAGCCAAAAGTTTAGGTACATCAAGGGGAAGAAGGAACAGTCCTCTTGATCAGTTAGCCAAAACATCAACAGCACACTTGCCGGTCATTCTTCAGTGTGATTATCTGATTGGCTTGCAAATTGATAATTCCCATTTAGCTCTGAACAAATATGGACTTGCTCTAAATTGCCCAATTTACCACCTTCCTGAGGTTTGGCTTCATTGGTAACTCAAACAACACATAGTTTTGTCTAAATTTTCTCCCCAGTTTTAGCTATTCCTAGGATTATACCTTCATAACCTCTTCTTTCCCAGGCAAGAGGCAATGGATGTTATCCTGACCCTGTTGAAATCAATGGGAGTTTTGTCATTGACTTCAAACGGGCCAGCATTTCAGCCAATGGGTCTCCTCAGAAGTGTTCTCCTCATTCCCTATGCACAGTTAGCTCAATTTCTCAGGTAAGGACAGCAAGGATTAGGGATGTGACTAGAAGCTGAAGCTAGGCAAATAAGACAAACATTTTTAACAGTGAATGTAATTAACCACTGGAACAATTTACCAAGAGTCGTGGTGGATTCTCCATCACTGGCAATTTTTAAATCAAGATGGTATTTTTTTTTTCAAAAAAGATCTGCTCTAGGAATTATTTTGGGGACGTTTTATGGCTTGTTTTGGACGGGTCAGACTAGATGATCACAATGGTCCCTTCTGGTCTTGAAATCTATGAATCTGTGTAACTGAACTTAATGTAAATGAATATGCTAATATTCTTCAAACACAAAAAATGCACACACGTATCCTTACAGGTTTCAGAAAGAATTCAGAGCAATATAGAACTGCTCAAAACCTTTTAAAATTGTTGATATGCGATAGAAAAGATTTTTTTTTTTTTACATTGGACAATTTCATCAAAGAACAGGAAAAAATATTCCCAAATTATTTTTTTGTGATTTTTACCCTCTCCCCCAGGTTCCAGCCATCATTAAAGTAGAAATACCTAAATATCACAACAAAGCTATTCTCATTATATTTCTGAATTAGCCTAAGGTCGCATTTCCATTGGCTCTTTGATGATTAAATGGCTAGGCCGCTGGCCTGCTGAGTGACCTTTGGAAAGTCAAAATAGGGGTAATGATACTTGAAATCCTTTGAAAAGTATTTTGTGACCTATGGACGACAACTACTATATAAGACCAAGGAAGTATTATTATTATTATGATAAAATATGGACCCAAATACTCTTAAACTCCAGAAACATTTATACCTGCACACAAATTTCAAGATTTTCCCCTTCTTTCAACAAACAGAACTAAAATCCCAGATCCAAACACAGGGTTAATTTTGAAAAAAATTGGGATCGGGATCCAAGCTTTGCAGTTCAACACCAAAGTATAAGATTACTGAAAGTCACCAAGTGGTATTATTGCGGGTAGTATTATAGTTTCCATTAATCTGAATGTACAAGAGTTTGATCCTGCAGAAATGCTTCTTGTCAACTGTGATGCAGATTTTCACAGATGCTGAGGTATTCCTAATAAGGTATGTTTTGCCTTAGACCAGTGTTTCCAAACTTGGGATGCCGCTTGTGTAGAGAAAGCCCCTGGCGGGCTGGGCCGATTTGTTTACCTGCCACGTCCGCAGATCCAGCCAATCGCGGCTCCCACTGGCCACGGTTTGCTGCTCCAGGCCAATTGGAGCTGCTGGAAGTGGCGCGGGCTGAGAGAAGTACTGGTCACTGCTTCCAGCAGCTCCCATTGGCCTGGAGCAGCGAACTGCGGCCAGTGGGAGCCGCGATCGGCCGGACCTGCGGACGCGGCAGGTAAACAAACCGGCCCAGCCGCCAGCGGCTTTCCCTACACAAGCGGCGTCCCAAGTTTGGGAAACACTGCCTTAGACTATTGTCTGACTGAGAATCATTTCCAGTTTAGTTCCTGCCTACAAGTTATACCCATGGAAGCAAACAAACTACTAACTACATGGTTTCTAAACATCACAAAGTACTCCTGTGGTTATTGGCCTGATTTCCAGAATCAAGAGGCTCAGATAAATCTGGATAAATATTTAGACACTTATTTCATTCTTATCAAACCTTTCATGGGTGGCTCATTAACATTTCGGCTTGGTTTTATGTATCAACTTTCTATTGCTTACAGGTTTTTTTTTAAAATCACCCCCCAAAACTTTAAACAGTTGGGATTTCAAAATAATGCAGCAAAACTGTTCAGATGAAGACACTGTTTAAAATCTTTATAAATGATTATATCCACAAAAAGTTTTAAGGAATTTCAATTTCAAAAGCCTCTCAGTCATCTAATAACTTATTAAATATCACTGAACCATTAAACATCTTCAATTTAAAAATGAATATTTGGGGATAGACATCTGGTAATATGTCTTAATCCTATTTTTGAGATTAGATCCATTTAAAACATTTTGATATGCTTTTAGATTAAGATTAAACCTTGCTAATCTGTCTGAATATTCTGTGCCTGCCACTGCATTTACACCAGTCACTAAGAGCTGTAGTTAGGGGTCATGTTTAGGGTCAGATTTCACAAGGTAATTTTCATGTGTTTTAGCATTAGTGCCATAATCAGAGGAGGGGTAGCAGAGGGAAAAGGGAGGGGAAAACTAACAATGATGCTTGCTGATTAATTAAATTACCAAGAACAGAAAAATCAGAAACAAAAATGACCTAGGCATTAATGGAATGCTTATTTGGAGCATTTTGATAGAAAACTGCTCTCTGTGTTGAGTCTAACTTACAAATATCTGATTAAATTAGTTTTCAGCATTTAAAAGCTGGTTGAAATAAATGATTTGTGGTATAAACCTATGGTAGATGATGTCTTTCTTTAGTGGTATTTCTGGATTTTAAACAGCATTACTTTATCTAAATATACTTCATGGAGTCACAAACCCTAAAAGGTATAAAATAAAGTAGATTGAGATGGATTAGGTTAATTAATGGGTATGAACTGGCCTTTCACCTCGACAATTGTAGACAAGTTCAACCTAAGAGCTTAAATCAGAGTTTGCTGTTCTAAGCGTTAGTGGACATTAATTCACATCATATAATTTGGCAGAGTTGGCCCAGAAATGAACTTGCCATGGATTTGACCCTCCAAGTCATAGATGGGGCAGCACAAGAGGAAAAAAAAAAAAAGCAATATATTCCAGCTGCTCACTTGGTTTGTGGATAAAATAAAGGGATTTTATACTGTTTTCTGGGACAAATATTAAGTTCCTTTGTGTGTGTGCATGGGCATACATATGTACAAGAGAAAAAAAGACAAAAGTGACCTAGGGCCTGATCCTGTTCCCTTTGAAATCAGTAATAAAACTTCCTTGTCTTCAATGAGAGCAGGATGAGGGTTATACAGTAGATTGTAAATAGAACTTTCAGTGTGTGTTTTTTATATGTGTATACACTCACAGGCTTATATAATCAGTACCATTTAGGGCTTAAAATGGGCGACTTCTTGTCAGGATTCTTGGTTTCTATTCCTAACTCTGCCACTGACTTGGGGTGATACCCTCTGCTATTGTCACATCTGTAAAACCTATATAATACTTATGTGCTTCACAGGGTATATGTTCATATGTTTTGTGTGTGTGTGTGTACGTACATACACCCTGTGAAGCACATAAGTATTATATAGGTCAGGGGTTCTCAACCTTTTTCTTTCTGAGCCCCATCCCCAGCATGCTATAAAACCTCCACGGCTCACCTGTGTCACAACAGCTGATTTTTGCATATAAAACCAGGGCTGGCGCAAGGGGGTAGCAAGCAGCGCAACTGCCTAGGGCCCAGTGCCACAGGGAGCCCCATGAAGCTAAGCTGCTCAGGCTTTGGCTTCAGCTCCGGATGGTGGGGCTCAGGGCCTCGGGCTTCAGCCCCATGGAGTGGGGCTTCAGCTTTCTTCCCTGAGCCCCAGTGAGTCTGATGCTGGCCCTGTTGGACAGAAACCTGCCCGCGCCCCTGAAACCTACTCATGGCCCCAGGAGGCCAGGACCCCTGGTTGAGAACCACTGATGCAGGTTTTACTGAGGTGAAAATAGAATATATGAATTCAAGCACTGCTTTACAAATATCAGCTAGTTAACTCTCCTGTTGTATATGTGTATCTATAAACACACACATACAGCATATACTAGACCGAATATTCTGCTCTCATTTGCACGCCTGTAACTCTGAAGTCAATCAGGTTGCGTGGGTATAAATGAGAACTGAAACTAATCCATTCCTTTTTGGTTTATTGTTTATGCTCTAACTGGAATTCAAGGCATGAAACTTTCAGATCATCACTGATCATCATTATTCATTGATAACTATGCAGGAAATAGTAAATTGTTCTATGAATAAATCTTTTTGCCTGAAGACAGCAACAGGAGTCATGATATGTGTTTAATAGATTTATCAGTTTTACGTGAAATACATTTCATTTGAAAGCTCCAATTAATTTCATGGATGTTCTCTATAGCTGCTGTAGCACAGATCAGCTGGAGAACATTTGGTGTCTGTGCCTATATGCAAGAGGTGGTTTATGCTACTGCATATTAACAAATATAGCTAGAGCAACCTGAAGAAAATCAAATTAGTGACTGCCAATCTGTCTTTCAATTCTGCTCTTGGTACACCACTTGTGCTGATGTAGATCACAGAAGGTCAAGTGATGAGACCCAAACTGTCCACACAGTGACAGAAGGTCAGCCATGTGAACCCGTCTGCCTGTACACAATGCAGAGTTTCCAGGAAGCGGTCATTCAGCCAGTCTGGGCTGTGGGAGCCAAGCGCATATGAATCAGAAAGCTGTGAATGGCTGAAAGCTGGATGGATTTAAGAGAAGCCCTATATCAAAAACCAGGCCAGCCTAATAAGATGAAATGGTTCTCCAGGCCTGTGAGAGGGAAGTGGTTATTAGCAAATATTTGTACATTTGGCAGAGAGATCATTGTTTTAGTGCTAATGCAATTTTTTTCAGTGCTGTGTGGCTGCAATATACTTTGTGGCCTTTTCACAAAGGTCACAATAAAAAAATAAAATAAAATAAATAACTGGAAATGAAATGCAATATCCTAAATATAATATTTTTGTATGCAGAATTGTATGCAAAGCCCATCAGGTCTGTAGTGATTTCAGTGGCTGGTACGCTTAGGATTTTATATATGATAGGCTCTCTCTGTGAATATGTGAATCACACACACACACACACACACAATTCAGAGACACAGAATAAAAGAGATGGGTCCAAACATTAAAGAGAACACCATAAAAGTCTGGAGAAATTTGCATCTAAATACCAACTTTGCTGTGCAAGCCCACCTCTATATAACTTGATAACTGCTTTGAGAACTGTGAATGGAAGATGCTATAATAAGTGCAACGATAATGATTATTCCCATGCTACAGATGGTGAAGCCAGGAACAGATAGGATAAGTAATTTTCTCAGGGTTCACATGAAGAATCTGTGGCAGAAATGATAATAGAACCCAGATGCCTTGCGTCCCCATTTTTTGCTGTAACCATTTGCTTATGCTTCAATACATGTGTATATATAAAGTGATTGTGCATGTATTTAAATAAAATATAAAATCACCTTAAGAATCTGAAAACGAACAGGGGACTGTCAATGTCTGTGTTGGTATTGAACTTTATAACTGATTGAAAAATTTTCATTGAAATTTTGATGGAAAGCACACAAAATATCACAAACATTTTAGCTGGTTCCCAACCTCCATTTTACATTCAATTCCGCTAAACGTATGTTACACACACAAAAATCCCCTGCCACCTATTCTGGGACCTTTTAATGTCCTTTATGGGCACTGTACCTATAGCAGGGGCCAGTAACGTTCGGCACGCGGCTCGCCAGGGTAAGCACCCTGGCGGGCCAGGCCAGTTTTCTTTACCTGCTGACGCAGCAGTTTCAGCCGATCGCGGCCCCTACTGGCCGCGGTTTGCCGTCCCGGGCCAATGGGGGTGGCGAGAAGTGGCACGGGGGAGCGATGTGCTGGCCGCGGCTTCTCGCCGTCCCCATTGGCCCGGGACAGCGAACCGCGGCCAGTGGGGGCCGCAATCGGCCGGACCTGCCGCGTCAGCAGGTAAATAAAACTGGCCCGGCCCGCCAGGGTGCTTACCCTGGCAAGCCGCGTGCCGAACGTTGCCGACTCCTGACCTATAGAATCCTGCCCCTTCTGCTAGGGTGGCTCATCACCCTTCTCTTGAGCCTGTGCAACCTGAGTTTAGACTAAGATAGCAGCCAAAGAGCATCTCACAGAGCTTCTCCTGACCCTTCTTTACAACATCTTGGGATGGGGGAGAAGCCTACCTTCCATCCTCCTACAAGAAAACACATAGAAGAGGAATCTAGGGTGAGGTTCTCTTCATAGTGTCCCCCCGCCCAGTGATTTTATTAATGTGGGCCCCAACACAAAACCAGAATTGGTGGGGTGGAGGAGCCAGTGCAGAGGTGTCAGGCACTGATTTATTTTGAACAACTATATACCAGGGGCATGGATGATGTATTTTTCTCCTATCACCTTCTAATAGCGCCCCTTCCGATGTGAAAGGTCTGATGAAACCCAATTCACTCAAGTGAGTTCAGATAAGAGTCCTCTTTCCTTTTTTGTTTTTTTTTTAAGCATAGTTCCTTCCCAAGTTCATTCAGAATCTTTGATTGCCCAGTTTTAATGGGTTTTTGCAAAACACAGTTTAAATTGGTACTGGTGAGATTTTGCACTCCATGAGCAAAAAGAAAAGAAAGACAACCTGTGATGAACCACTGTAATCAGAGGTCAGTTCAAGGGAATGCAGAAATCCAGGTCTGATGCTTGTCCTGTCCTCAGTGTCCACTGAAGACAGGCACTGAAATCTCCCCGGTTATTTCGCTTCATATTCCAAGTGAGTGAATAAATGGAGGAAGGAAGCTGCATAACTACCTCAGCCTGGTGCCACTTTGTCAGTTAAAATAGTTCACCTGGGATTGTCAGAAGTAAATTCTATAAACCCTGGTTCTGTTCTTCCTGAAGTCAAAGGCACCAGGAACAGACCCAGACTGGAGGTTTATGCCTACCTGGAATATACACTAGGTCCATGTGCCATTGCATGCTGTTTCCAAAGTTTCTTAAAGCTACTCACTTGCGATCACACTCAACTGCATGTAGAATTTGCAATCGCCTGCACAATGAATGAATAATATCCACTCATAGGAGCCAGGCACAAGAAGAACATTGGTTACTGATAGGGTTTGGATGGCATACTAAATTGGTTCATTGACCTCTGACCTTCAACAGCCTGAGGTTAGTTCTGGATTAAATCACAAGTGAAGTGATCACAGAGGTTTTCCTTCAAAAATTAACACTTGGTTTGATTCAGTTTGACAGAAGTAGCACAAAGATGCCAAGGACCAAATTAAACAGAATTGGATTGTTTGCTGGTGCATCTGTTGATGGCAATATTACATTCTTTTTGCCTGCCCTGAGCCAAAAAATACCTGGTTTTGGTCTGTGACATAAGAAATTATTTAAACAAACAGCTTTTTTTTTTGGCAGCCTTTTCAGCAAATGGGACAAAAATAATAAATAAATAGGTATGATATGGCATAAATACACCATTTATATGTATTAAAACAAAATTCAATTCAGATTATAAAAGCCTATAGATCTGCCAGGGTGTGTGTGTTTAAATTAATCTCTTCCTAACATCATGTTGCACTTCTACGTATCATTGAGTGAAACTCAAAATGTTTGAAGGGACAACTAAGCAGCCAAACTTTTCATGCTTGTCTTGTCTTTAAATCAGAAGTGTGGTCTGCAAGCCAGGCTAGCCTAATCATAAAAACAGGGTCTCTTGTGAGTTTTTGAGTGCATCCTCTTTCCAACAAGAGCTAAATTACTTCTAGAATAAAAAGAACTTTTTGGTGGTGCTTTAGCTGCCATTTCTGGATAAAAGCAAGAAGTGCAGAAAGGTGTGTAAATAAACCATAAAAAATTCAACACACCACAAAAGTATTTTTGCCCCTTGACAATAATTTGGTCCCTGATCCTGCAATGAACTCTGCATGGGTAAATCCCTTTGCTCACTCAGAGACTCACTGAAGTCAGAGATCACTGCAGGATAGGGGGCAGAGGTTTAAGGGAAGGCTCAAATCAGCTCCTAAGAACTAGTTCACCCATCTCTTGGTGTAAAATGTTTTCAAATTCTGGGGCTGATCCTGAACTCCTTATTCAAAGAAATGCATTGGGAAGTGCAGGCTTAGGCTACTTGGACAGTGAGTATCAGCACAATTGTACAGACAAAACTGATCTTGGTCTCAATCTTGCTTTGAGAAGGCCTGAAGCAGTTTAGTAGATTGGCACTGAGTCCATGGGGCGCTGGGAAAGCTGATCCACTTATTCCCAGCAAGAAGCCAACATTTTGTCCAAACAACAAACCCCAGTTTGCTGTTGTCATACTTTCATTTAAAATGCAAATTATTTTTCTTTATGCCAGAACTCATAAAACTTTTTTTAAAATGCCATTTTAAGCCTTCTGAGAAGAAAGTGATACTGTTTGTTTTTTTCTTATTCAGATTGGTCTCTATTATCATGGGAGACTTAATATGTTGCATCATTCTAGCTAAGTAACTGGGCTTGGTTTTCAGAGATTCCCATCATAGAGCAGGCCTGGGATGCAGAAATGAACACTAACAAGTTCTCCCATATAGAAGCCTGCTTGTGAATGTAGTAGAGTTTTTTGGGATATACACTCACCAGTTATAACAGGGGTCGGCAACTTTTGGCATGCGGCTCGCCAGGGTAAGCACCCGGGCAGGCTGGGCCGGTTTGTTTACCTGCAGCATCCGCAGGTTCGGCCATGGTTCAATGCTCTGGGCCAATGGGGGCTGCAGGAAGATGTGTCTGGTTGCCCAAGAAGCAATTGACTTAGACAGTCCATCAGGCGTTTTGCACATGGACTTACTTCCAGAACTGACTCCTAAAGATGCCACCAAAATACCAAGGGAAAGAACATTTTGCCTCCTATTTTCCATTTGTTTGCCAGGGTAGCGTACCCCTGTATGTACTGAATCAGAATTTGTTAGAGAGAGAACAAAAGAGCACATTGATTAAGAGAGTATTGGTGCCCTCGGAGCTTTTCAAAATTGACTGTGACTCATCATGAAAGGGAAACCTTCTAATTAATGAAAAAACAAAAGGCAGAGCCTTTCCCTCAGAAATGGGCTTCTCTTAAAAAAAAAATTACAGCATTGGGGTGAACCTGGTGTTTAGAGAAGTGAGAGCCAGTAAGCACGGAGTAGAGCCAGACACACAGGACAGAGATGGAAATCTGGTGCCTCTGGATAGCCATGAGGCCAAAGAGGGGATTGTTATTTTCCCTTTCCCCCAAACACTATGGAAGCTCCACCCCAAGTATCGGGATCACTGGCCTGGAGATGGTCAGGGAGGCAGAACGGTGTGGGCTGGCTCTGAATAGTTTCTCTCTGTGGCACTGGCATCCCTGACCCCACAAAGACTTCTCACTTAAGTTAATGCAGAATAGGCTCGCATGAATATAGTGTCATGGGACCTCCACTTCTAAAGAAGGACCCTACATACAATTCCCTTGCAGCACAGATCCTGTGATATGATATGCATGTCAGGGAGCCAGGGGCAGAGGGAATCGCAAGGTATAGGACAATCACACAAATGGCCCTAGCCTCTGGTGGCTCCTCAAAGATACACTGGATTTAGGGACCAAACAAGCTGTTCTCTTCCACACCCCCAAAGGCAACAATCAGGTGTAAACTCTTTGAGAGGTAAGTGGTGGGGTTTCCTGTCCTCTGCATGGATTTCATATCACATAGGGTATGTCTACACTGCAATTAGACGCCCCCAGCGGGCCCGTGTCAGCTGACTCGGGCTCACAGGGCCCCAGCTAGGGGGTGTTTAATTGAAGTGTAGACATTCAGGCTTGGGCTGCAGCCTGAGCTCTGGGACCCTCCTGACCCCAGGCTCCAACCCAAGCCCACATGTTTACCACTCAACTAAACAGCCCCTTAGACTGAGCCCTGCCAGCCCTCGTCAGCTGACATGGGTTTTTAATTGCAGTGTAGACATACCCATAGGAGACAATGTTGCTCCAAATAGTCTAGGCTCGGGTCATGATTTTGCAGATGTTGCATGTTTATTCAAACTGCACCAGTTCAGCCTGTGACACAAACAAGCCCCAGCCTGCAGTCCTCGATCAGGCAAAGCTCCTGTTGAAATCAGTCAGAGTTTAGCCTGATTAAAGGATACAGGGTTGAACCAATAATAATAAAGGTAATAATAGTAATTAACAATCAAGTGAGCACTTTTCATCCATAGTTCTAAAAATGCTTTACAAAAAGTATCATTATCCCCATGTTGGGTATGGGGAAACCGAGGCACGGAGAAACAAAGTGATCACCTAACAGGACAGCTGCAGAGCTGGGAATAGAACCCAGACACTGAGAGCTCACTGTGCTCTCCCCGAGGCTACACTGCCCCCAGAGCATTTAGCAGCAAGGCACATGGTCTAGCATCAAGGCATAATGAGACCAGCTGAGGTCAATGAGTTTTAATGAAAAACCTGAGGTCCAGATTTAGCAATTCCTATTCATGTTAAATAGTATGATTTAAATGGGACTTCTCAAGGAGTAAGTTACTCCTCATTGTGAATAGGGGTTATCACCAGTTGGTCCTTAGGCTTCAAAATACATTTGATTGAGTTTTATTAAATCCATGTGAATTAAAACACCTTTCAGGGGGAAAAAATCCCAGTCCTTATCAAACCCTCCCTTATAAAACCACTGGCATGATGCTGGCAAATGGGGGAAAGGATGTCTTTCAATCTAGCCTGGCATGCCTATGTATATTTACTTTTAAAAGTTAAACATAAGCGGACATGCTGAGTTCCAAGTACTTGATGGATAAAGGAATTAATGATTTCATATCTCTCGCTATATAAATATACAAAAATCTTTCCCCGATGGGTCATGGAGGATTTCATGTGGATGTGAACTCTGTTTACTGTTAGTATTAGGGAAGTAGTGGCTTTTTAACAAGTTACTCATGCCTGGAAAAAATCCCAGTTTTGCAAGTTGTCCTAGATTCTCTGCCAATTGTCCGTGGGAATCATCAGGATGGGAAAAGTTCAGATGTGTTTTAAAGAGCTCACTTAATGGAAAATAGGAAAAAAATAAAATAACACACCATTGTGTCAATCTTCTGGGGAAGCAGAAGTAAAATGTTGTGACCTGGCGGCTCAATTTTTACTTTTTTTAAATGCTTTTGGATTTTAGTCTTATCCATTTTAAGTATTTTGTTTAGACCATTCTCCTTCATCCAAATGCACAGTGGCTTGGCTTTGCCGCTGACTGAATCAGCGGCAAAGCTGCTTTCTGTATCATTGGCATGTGATTATTAATATTCTTTATTATTTCTTGAGAGCCTTTAGTGTGCTTGGTGCTTTACAGAATAATGAGGTAACCTGGACCCTGCCTTCAAGCATTTTATAGTCTGTGGATCTTGCCTTTAAACCCTTACTTACCCCAGAACTCCAATAAAGACACAATTTATCCCTGTGTCAGCTCTATGGCTGGTGTGGGTGTACATGTAACCTATGCCTGCTTGGTGTGGCACTCTGTCCCCCTCTAGTGGCAGCTAGACCAGCTAGAGCAGGGGTGGACAAACTTTTTGGCCCAAGGGCCACATTTGGGTGGGGAAAATGTATGCAGGGCCATGAATGTAGGGCTGGGGCAGGGGGTTGGGCAGGGGGCTCAAGGCAGGGGGTTAGGGGGCTCAGGGCGGTGGTTGGGGTGCAGGAGGAGTTTGGGATGTGGGCTCTGGCCTGGCGGCACTTACCTTGAGAGGCTCCAGGGTGGCAGGGGCGCACAGCAGGACTAAGGCAGGCTCCCTACCTGTCCTGGCCCCACACCACTCCCAGAAGTGGCCGGCATGTCCGGCATTGGCTCCTGGGGGTGAGGCAAGTGACTCCGCTGCACGCTGCCCTCGCCTATGGGTACCACCCCAAAAGCTCCCATTGGCTGTGGTTCCCCATTTCCGGCCAATGGGAGCTGTGAGGGGCAATGACTGCAGGCGAGGGCAGTGCACTGAGCCCTCTGTCCCCCCCACTCCCCTGAGGGGCCACAGGAATGTGGTGCCAGCCACTTCCGGGAGCGGCGCAGGGTCAGGGCAGGCAGGGAGTCTGCCTTAGCCCCACTGCACCATGGGGCTAGCAATCCTGTGGGCTGGATTGAAAGCCCTGACGGGTCTCCCCTGAGCTAGAGATCAATGAGTCTACATCAGCTTCGGCTAAGAGACTTGTGCCTTTTAGCTCATACAGTAGAGGCTTAAGCTCCGGAGGTCCCAAGTTTGATTCCAGCTGACAATGACGACCGGGGTTTGTCAGCATTACGCACGCATGGAGGAAAGGTGGCTACCCTAACTTGGACTCACCACTCCCATCGCCCCGATGGGACTTGCTGCAGGGGAGAATCACCAGCCCAAGTCATGCTGCCTCCAGCAAGCCCCCGGACTGCCATGTTTATTCTACCATGTGCTAAAGTTCTCTGTACCAGTGGTGTCACAGATATCATACAATAACATGAATCAGCCCCATAGACTCCAATGGGACTATTCAGGAGAGTAAGAGCAGAGGTTTGTAGGATCTGGCTTGCTACGTTTTTCTCTCATGTAATTTCTCCTAATGATCACTTGTTTCCTGTTACAATCAAGACTTTTAAAACTTGCTGCATTGATTTTGTCACTTCAGAGACCACCAAGTGACTAACAGTGCTGCAGTTAGAATCCTTCATGGATGTCACATTTAGAGAAGCATTAATCCACTGATTTAGCTTTAAATAGCAATAGTGTTATAGAACATGTCACTAATTATTTGCTTCCCAGCAACAATGCGTGCCTTCTGGTACATTCACACACAAAAAGATGAAGGTTAAGTAGGGGGCTTTCTTCAATTTCAAGTGGATACATTGTATTACAGTGACACCCAATAAATCCACTATGGCGGGGAAAGAGGAGGAAGTATTGATGTGCTCCCATGAAGTTCCAGAGCCAGACCCCTGAATTTGGAATTCTAGGTCCGAGATTTGATCCCTATTGTCCAATAACCCTGCCAATTGTGTACAATTCACAATTCAGAACCCAGCTCTGAATTCTGCATCTCAGGCCAATCTAAAAAAACCCCTATTTGGGGAACAGAGAACAGCATCTAACATCATCTGGAAACAAATTGTCAGACTGGGTGCATTTTTAAGATATGGAGTGGGGAAAAATATGGGTTTTGTGGTGGATCCAGATTTTTTTTCCCTCAAGGTCTAGCCAAAAATTAGCTTCATTTAAAATAAGATTAGTCTTTTATGGGAACTGGTTGTACAGTTTGGAATTTTCAAGGGGGGAGTGGAGGGAGAGCAGCTTTGTGGTATCTTAAATATTTATATTTGAATAAAAAATTATCGAACATGTGTAACAGCTATAGAACTTGACATCATTTTTTTTCTCACGTGAAGTTTTGCTAAGCAATATCCCTGCACATTCATTTTCGCTCTCTCTCTTCCGTACTCACCCCATCAGCCAGAATTGTATTCTCGGCTTTTTAAGGTTTAATTGTCTCAGCTGTTTCAAATCACATATTGGGCTAAAACTGGGCTCTCAGTGGGAGATGCTACCACGTGCGATCTACCTATTTTCACATATATTAAACTATGCTGTACTCTTCCAGGCCACTTTTGATTTATGAAGCTTAAAAAAAAAAAAAAAAAGAGTTTCAAATTATATTGTAAACCAAGAATGTCATCTGATTTTTTTTTTTTTTTTGGACAGGAAACTAATCCCCCATATGAGATAAAGCCTGTTAGTATTTTCACACACACATAAAAACTGGATCTCAAATGGCATCAGAGTCAGTGTCATTCTTATTGCGCAGTGTTGTTTCCTTTTCTGGACCATGGTATGCACTGCTGCCGTGCAGTGTTTCTTCTATGAAGACGCAACTGCCATTGAAATGAATAAGGTTCTGCTTATGCCAACGATTCCCAGGGGCACTGCCAAGTTCGAATATTGTTCAGCCTCGTTGCACAGCATGCCATTGAAAGGCGCTGTGGTGCAAATATACCATTGCTGCTGCAGCACTGAAATAGGAGGAACTCGTGGGGGGGAGGGGGCCATTTATTCTAGGTGCCAAGGGTCTCCTCTGCAGTGGGCTGGCCATTGCCAGACTGGATTGTCGTTAAAGCTCCTCCATCTTCTGTTTGATGAGGAAGGCTGAGTCCCTGTGCTGGGTCCAACTAGTCTAGCCTGAAGGGCCTGGAGACCAGGGCCGACGAGGGGGGGGGAAGCTGGTACAAATTACCAGGGCCCGGCGGTCCGGAAGGGGGCCGGGGCCCAGCTTCCCCCTGTCTTGTCGGCCCTGTTTAGCCGGTCCGCCCTTGCTGGGGGGCCTGAAAAAATTCCGGGCCTGGCTTCCCCTCCCCCCGCCCCGTTGGCCCTATTTAGCAGGTCTGCCCTTGCTGGAGGGCCCGGAAAAATTTTTTCACCGGGGCCCGAACCTGCTCACGGCGGTCCTGCTGGAGATAGGGCCACGTGTTCTGTAATTGCAGAGATCCATCTGCCCAGAATCCCCCTAGAGGTGAAGCACAGAAGCAGTAAAAACCTACATGTTGGAAAAGAAACCATTGAGGGGCTGTTATAATCCTACGTACTCGTGCAAGGTTGAGATGGGATAATTCAGCAGGTATGTGTAATTTGGGTGGCATTTTTACCACACATTATTTCTGCTTAAAACAATGAAGCGTAAAACAATAAACCCCGGGGGGTGGGGGTGGGGGGACGGGTGAAAGCATATTGGTGGTGCATCTTATCCAATAATGGCATCTTTTTGTGAAGAGCTTGGCGAATAGGCTCTCATTACATATTTAATTGATTTGCTACCCTTCATTGAAATATGTATTATTATTACTATTGCTAGAGCTTATTATATGTGTATATCATTGTTATATTTAATGCAGTATCAACCAATGGGAGAGCTGGGACGGAAATAGTTTCTCCGTCCCATGAAGATTTTCTAGATCTTGAAAATTCTTCTCAACCCTAATGTGACAAAAGTCCAAATCTTGAAATTTTGGGTGACCTGCCGTTCCGTTAAAAAAATTCACTTCAGGTCAAGTGAAACATCTCATTTCTACAGTTTTTTAAATGATTCCTTTCAATTGATTTTGATATTTTAATTTACTATAATTAGTTTAAATTTCAAAATGAAATGTCATTTTGAAATGGGAAAAAAATATATTTTTGCTTTGAAACTGTCAAAACATTGTTTTTTCCCAACCATTTTTTGAAACAAAACATTTGCCAAAACTACAAAGAGTTTAGCTTTTCACAAAATCAACCTTTTCCAATGAAAAATGTTTCATCAAAAAACTCCCAACCATCTCTTCCCAAAGGACCACACCAGGATCAGGGTCCCATTGAGATGGGTACTGTACAAACATAACACAATAGCACAGTCCCTGCTCTGAAAAGTTAATATAAACACATCACAACAGGTGGGTGGAGAACACAATGGAGGAAGGCAAGGGAAGACAAGATCTGGTCTGGTCTACATTACAGATCTGTATCAGTATAACTACATCACTTAGGACATAGGCTACATCTACACTATGGGGGTGGGATCGATTTCAGATACGCAAATTCAGCTACAGGAATAGCGTAGCTGAATTCAACGTATCTGATCCGACTTACCCCGCTGTGAGGACGGCGGCAAATCGACCGCCGCGGCTACCCCGTCGATGGCGCTTACTACTACCTGGGCTGGTGGAATACGCACGTCGATTCGGGGATCAATTATTGCGTCCCGAAGAGACGCGATAAATCGATCCCCGAGAGATCGACTTCTACCTGCCAATCCGGGCGGGTAGTAAAGACAAGCCCATAGTTATTTGGACCTAACCCCTCCCACTCCGCCCCTCCTCCCCGGTAAACAGCGCTATGTCCAGGCAACATAGCTACTGCCTCTTGGGGAGGTGGATTAACTATGACAACAGGACAGCTCTCAGAGCATCTTCATTAAAGTACTACAGCAACACAGCTGCACTGGTGCATCTATGCTGATGCAGCGTTTTAAGTGTAGATTTGCCCTGTGATAGGAGTTTAAGGAATTAGTATGGACATATATAGTCCAAGTGGTTGGACCTCCCTACCTACAAAGATCTCAAGTTTAATGCCCGTTTAGTATAAATGAGATGGGGCCATTGGCAGAGCTTTGTCTGTGAGGGCCTCAATCCTTTGGAATGCACCCTTGATGAAAATAGCCCATTGCTCTCAGTGGGAGCTGCTGAGTGCTAAGTGCACTTCATTTAGATGTCTAGGTGGGATCTGAGCTTTCCTGAAAATCTGTTCTTGGCTACCACATACAAGTTGCAAGGCACAATATCTGTGCACAAACCATGACTGAAATGCCTTCACCTCTAAGTTTCTCTTTTTTGGTAACCTTTTTTTCTTTTAAATGGACACAGATGCATGTATCAAGTTCTAGTAAGTCATTAAATTAACTATCATTCACTTTTGTGTTTTGCTTTTCAGGTCATGGTATTATTTTAACTAAACTTAGTTTCCTCTCAGCATTTTGCTGGGGCATTCATAATTTAGACTTTAAGTGTGGTCCATGCAAGATTATTTACACTTTTTTTTGGTTCATGTTAGATTACATAAACTTGCACAATTTAGCATGAGTAGACATTTGCCCTAAACTTCCTTCTGTTTCTCTTTGTTATGCCTCTAGATTCTGATTTTGTCATACCGTGTCCTAGTCATCTTGCAGAAGGTAACTTTTCAATCTCACATAAAACTGAGCTCCTCCTGATCACTTGATGATCATTAAAGATATCCTGGTACTTTATTCCTCAAGAATAGGATTGGGAATGAACAATATCCTGGCTAAATTCAGTAAGGGGAGAAGTGATTACTAACTGAATATAGTCTGCAAAATGTTTTGGAATCCTATAGGACAGTGTTTCCCAAACTTGGGACGCCGCTTGTGTAGGGAAAGCCCCTGGCAGGCTGGGCCGGATTGTTTACCTGCCGCATCTGCAGGTTTGGCCGATCGTGGCTCTCACTGGCCGCGGTTTGCTGCTCCGGGCCAATGGGAGCTGCTGAAAGTGGCGCAGGCCGAGGGACGTACTGGCCGCCGCTTCCAGCAGCTCCCATTGGCCTGGAGCAGCAAACCGCGGCCAGTGGGAGCTGCGATTGGCCGGACCTGCGGACGGGGTAAACAAACCGGCCCGGCCCACCTGGGGCTTTCCCTACACAAGCGGAATCCCAAGTTTGGGAAACACTGCTATAGGATGAAAGGCACAACATAAATATGTCATTTCTTTGGGACAGAGACCTATGGGAGAAAAACAGCCTAGAACAAGGTGGACTAAGTTGTGCCACTCTGCCTTACTGAGCAGCCTGCATTGTATCTCCCTGTTTTTGGTTGTGCGTTATCATTCTGGATTCTAAGAATAAAAGTAATATTACATTGCAGCCTACCAGCAGGAGTAATTGATGTCTTTATCTAACTTGCCTGTGTCTATGCCATGACTGTAACAGGACATTTTTTGTTGTGTTTGTACACAGCCTAGCACTAAAATAAACTAAATTATAAATTATTATTAATAGTATATTTTTTTACAATGCAACTGCCATTTTGATTTACCCTGGGGTAAATAATGTGATGCCCCTTATATTTAATTGTAAACCACATGGAAATCATTATAAAACCACAATTGTCCACACCAGTAACAAGGTTTTTGAGGCAACTTATTTTTAATTTATTTTCTAGGTGAATAAAAAAAAATCTTCCTGATTGGAAGGCCCAGTCCTTCAAACAAAGCACTTGACTTCAATTGGAGTTCCATGCATTGAAGGTTTGCAGGACTGGCCTCGACGTCAGAAATATGTTGTTGGCTGGTAGATGATTATTATATAGAATGCTTACTGCTTTGGCTTCACAAGGATCACCTGCCATTCTGGCTTCTAAAAGGGGCCACCAGGCTCCCTACTATCCAGTTGATTCTCCTGATGAGTATTAACTGTCAGCAAATGCACTGATCATTGTTTAAAATTTATACCAAACCACCACTTTTTGAGCCCCTGTGAAGCTCTGCCCTAGCTAAAGTTCATGTAAGGAAGTTCCCTTAAGAGGAATGCCTGATTTGGGACCTGGGTCTTTAATTCTTTAAATAAACCTAGACTTTTGGTGAGGAAAAACTGGAATCTTCCATTAAAATGTCTTACAAGCCAAACCACTTTGGGGAGCTCAAATGCTTTAAACAAGAAACCAAAATGATCTTTTCACTTTGTGGATGACATGGGTGTTCTCACCATAAACTGGCTAATAACCCCCCCCCCCCCCCGAAATGCATCTGCGAGCCTCTAAGATTAATATTGATATAATGTCTCTATATTTCTACTTGGCACCTGTAGAATTGTTGTACTTGCCCATTAGCACTCCATTTAACATCAGAAGCCAGTTAATAAATTCTTCCTTCCTGCATAGGAAATTGACTAAAAGACACAAAATTAGCTTTTAAATTTTAAAGAATTAAGATCTCTACAACTTACTTTTTTCTTTATTATATTACCTTGAAAATGAGTGTCAAGCTGCATTCTCAGCAGTGGTATAACCTGGTAAGCTCCTCTGTCTTTCAGCCTTAGCATTTCATGGATAGTGTGGGTGAACAATGTGTATCTTTTCTCAGCCCTTGCCCTAAGGCAGTTCTCAGGCAAAAAACAGGCTTGGACAATTGTCTAGGCCTAAGGCCTGAGAGGTCAAAAAGTTCAGGCTTTTGTACTGTGATGCTTCTTGGATTTCTTTATACTCTTTGTCTGGTAACAGATAAATAACTAGGGCTTTTATCCTTCTTCTGTTGAACACAAAGAAGTACCATCCTGAAAAGGAAACAGACTAAGAGAGAGATACCTTCCTTCGTGGAGATTTTATATTAGCATTTTTATTTTTAAGTCCAAAATGACAAATTGTCCAGTTTCAACCATGTGTTTTTGACATCCTTGCAACGAAGCCTGGATATTGAAATGCATGTGTAGCACTGCATTACACATATCAGTACACATATCTACATCTTTTTGAGCGAAGAACTGAAACAGAACCATGATTCAAACTTCTCCTAGTATAGGAATGTTGAGATTTGGCTCTGGGTCTAATCCTCACAGCTCCAAGTCCAGGGCATTAACAACTCAATCTGAACACTCCACACTTCAGAAAGTTTGGGTTTGGAGCCAAATCTACAGCAAACATCCCAGATTTTGTACACTTATCCTTCCATCACACTGCAGTTATTTCAGAAATCTTTTTCATAACTGTGAATCTGTATCTATAACATGTTGTTGAAGTTTAAAACTAAGGGCTTTAAAACTGTGATGCTTATATTAAACAGAGGTTGAAGGATAGGACTGGATGGGGGTTGAAGGATTCAACAAGTCTGGGGTTCAGGTTCAATGTAATAGCCACATAATAGGTTTATAATTTGGGGGTGCCAAGGTTTCTTCTCTTCTTTAATCACAGTTTGTGTTTCGCTGTTTTATTATAACGTTTGCTTAGCTTGTTGTGGGTTGTTTTCTTTATGGTGCTTTCTCTGTAGACAAGGGTCGAATTCTGCTTATCTCACTCCTGGGAGTAATCCCATTTACTTTATTGACTAAATCCCAGACACACTTAGCTCACACTTCCTTTTAGCCCAGCTGGAAGTTTGGGTTAAAGGAAGAGGGCTTTCAAACTCACACTACTCCACGGCCATGTTGTTGAAATCATGGACATACAGAACCAGGGTGAGGAAAGCTGTATTGTATAAACACCATAATGCTTGACACATGACTAAATGATATATCCTGACACGTTTACAAAACAAAATGAAAATCTTCATTTGTCTTAAGGAACGGGAAGTGCTCCCACGCGTTTAGACATCTGCACACTCAACATGTGGCAATTATTGTGCTGAGGAATTGGAGCACTTAACTGCTGTGGCAAATTAAGGCTCTGGTGATCAGTACCTTCCCTCCGCTGCAAACAAAGCGATCTGTGGTCTAAGGGCCACTGAAGGGGAGAGATGTCTCTGAATGGCTTAATCCCATCAAAATAGATTTACCTCCAGCCAGAGCTGTATCCGTTGTTTCCGCTTCCCTTCCCTTTCATTTGACTGTGCAGTGCCACATATCCTAAAGCGTTTCTTAAGCCCTGTTATTGTGTGTTTGCTTAAGTACTGAAATTAAATACACATAATAAAGCCATCTGCAATGAACAGAATTATTAACTGGCGTACCATATTGATATGAGAATGTTGACTATACAAACACACAGTACACACACCGATCTCCAAAGAATTTGGCATTTCTCAAACTTTACAGTGTGCTTTTGAATGTGTCCCAAGTTATTTGTTCCCAAGGGATTCTTATTTACTTATGCTGGAAACCACACTAACAAGGTTGTCTCATAAAAATGTTTCAATCTTCTTGTGAAAAGGTCTTCTCTTTAAAAAAAAATAGTAATGCAATATACTCATCTTTTAGTAATTTGTTTGGGAAAGTGGTCAAATGGGGATTGTAAAATTACTACGAAGATGATTTATCTTGGATATTCGGTCATATCAGTTCCACATTAACCCTTGGTTGCTGTATATTGCATAGTTGTCAAAGTATGTGTGGGTATGAAATGCTTCAGCACAGGGCTGTGATGACCTGGTATTATCTCTCAGGATTTCCCATGAAAGCAAAGAAGAAACGCTAAGAGGCAATCAACATTGGATTGTACCTAGCTTCTATACAAACATGTAAGGATCGGATTATTAATGCCTTCTCAGGCAAACCTATGTTTGTCTTTATTTCACAAGCAATTTTCATATCAGGCTGGAAATCAGAAGAAAAAGCTCCACTAAGCCAAGGTTAAAATGAATTTAGCCTTTGAACTTTTAGCAAGGAGCTAAATTAAAGTTTAAACTCACTTTTATGTAGTGATCTCTTTCGACAAATTAAGGCATACATGCAGACTTATACACATGAACACAGCTACAAATCATATCCCTGGGGAAAAGTGTTACTAGGATTGCAGTGAAGTGCACATTCTACCTTTAATCTATAAAGACATCATCGTATACTTATAATTTCTTTGGTAGTAACTGAAGAATGCACTGGATTTATTGTGTTAAATGTCTGCTTTGAAGCTGAGACTGTTTCTATGGATTTTGACTAGTATCATTGAGGACAATTCAGCCAGCAATTTCTATTGTTTATTTATTTTATCCTGTTTATTATGGTAGTGCCTAAGGGCAAACAGAGGACAGGGGCCTATTGTGCTAAGCACCATACAAAGAGAATAAGAGACAGTCTCTGCCCCAACAAGCTTGCAATCTAAAGAGACAAGACAGAAAAGGTAAAGGACAGGAATAGAATAAACAAGCAAAGTGAACAGTGAGATGGCAGCAAACACCATGTTAATTCAACAAGTTGTTTGTTATTTAAATAATTTTTAATGTAATGCTTTTGATAAAAGAGCTTGGTTAAGAAAAAACCCGGTAAATACCACCAAATGTTTCTTGGAAAAGGGACAATAGGGCCATTTTAACCCCAGGGAGGAAAATGAACAACTTCAACATTTGGAATGTTCTGATGGAATTATTTTCCTGCTTTTTGACCAGTTCTAATAGTCAGTATTTTCTACATTCTATTGCTAAAACAGATGGTGACTGGATATATGGCACCAGATCCTCATCCCTCTGTCCGGCTGTCTTGTGCTCCATAAAGTAGCTGGAAAGCTGCCATAACAGGGCAGTTAGCTATCCACACAAAATAGGGGAACAAATGAGGGAGCTACATTTGTTAAATCTTTTGTCCAATGCAAATAGTTCTTACAGCTCTAATTACAGATCTTCCTTTTGAGCATTAGGTCCAAGATTGAAAAGCATAAGTTCTCTCTCTTACTAATCCTTGCCCCATTCCCTGGCCTCTTTACATGTCAGGGAAGTTTCAGCAATGGTTTTAAAAACTCAAACTTTCTTTTTATTCAGCCCTATATTGCACACTTTCTGTTTCCTTTCTTGTTCTTAATCCTAAACCCTGTCACACTTGCTGCTAGAGCTGGAGTGCCTCGTCTTTTACACGATGGACAGGAACAACAAATTTCATTGAAGATGTCACCACTAACACTTCTTTAGTTGACCAGTAGAAGGTGCATTGTGAACAATGTCTCCCCCAAACACCTGTGACACAGCCAGTCTCTTCTAACTGGATGATTTGTTTTCCTGAGTATAAACAATAGGACCGACTTGACCTGGAGGAGGGACACATCGCCTGCTGACTACAGCTCTTACAAGTCCCCATACAGCCAGCCTTACCCTCTGCCTGACTAGCAGGTGGGGTTCTTTTTGTTTCTCACAACATTTCAGGCCAACTCATTTTTTGTTTGTTTTGGGTTTTTTTGAGGCGGGGAGGGAGGGAGTTAATATAATGCTTTGGGGCTACTATGAGCTGCAGAGAACTAGTCTTCTTGTAAATCTCCTTAAGTTGTTAACTGGGGAACTCTTATCTTTTTGTTAACATTAATGTTAACAAATCATGTTCGCAGGCCTGAGAAAGCCCTCTTTGGACCTACTAGATTTGTATAGCAGTAAGTTGTTCTTCCTGCTGCTGAGAATATATCTTAGAGCACCGGCTACCACAGTATGCATTCAAACATTGCCAAGCAGGCAATGATCTATAAGCCAGGACAACTTGCTCTAAAAAGATACACTGTGAAGGAGCAGGTACATATCATCCATTGTACCAATAACCTGTTGATTTAGCATGTGGGGTTTGGAGAGTACCCTCCACTCCCTCTTTCCCAGATGCAACTGGAGTGCCACAGGATTATTTATAATTTGTATTTTATTTTAAAACACAACAGGTAAATATTTTGTTTTAAATGAAAAGAAGAGGAAACCACCAAATAAGTTAAGGAAATGACATTCAGTCCTTTAAAATTCCTCTGTTGTACTTGGGGTTTCGATAGGATTTCCAAATAGTGGGCTATATTACAGAATGTGTGTGCTGCAATTGGGAATGAGGCAAATGGATTGAGATTGAAGTGTAAAAAAAATACCAAAGACCTTCATTTAATCGTGAGTATGAAAAAATAAGAGTATCACAGAATAGCATCAAGCCCTGAGATTCATAATTCTGCTTACTTCCCAATTCTCTCCTTTAGATTTGATTTCCTTTTAATGTTGTTGTTCTTCTGTAATCAAATGAAAGAGTAAGATATTTGCCCTTCCCCCAAAATTCAGAGCAGTTAGTACTCTATTACCGCTTAGGAAAACGTGCCAGAGCTTGCTTGGACCATGAGTGATAAGTATAATCTATACTACACACATTTGCCCAAAAATTGAGCCATAGTCTCCATTTTAATTGCATATTTTATATACATATTTGATTGCATTTGCACAGCTGAGTACCATTTTTGTTCACAAGCAAATTGAGTGGATGAGCAACCAACTGTCTGATTTGTGCATGCAAATGTGAGTTTGGTATGTGCAAAGGACAGTTGTGTGTGCCAGCATGGAAATAACTATGCAAATGAGATGATATAATGTGATCGTGGTTATGGTGTTAAGTGTTAAGCTCTATGCAAACTAGATATTTCCATAAACCTGAGCAGACTCAGACTGAACTATCTGCTCATGGCTTTAAGAAAAACATTGAGCCTTCACTCTAACCCAACCGCTGACTCAGTGTAAAAATTCTCTTGATTTGGACTTACATGTAGGAATAACTTATTAGTTACTTTGATTCACTCTATCATATCTGAATTATGTAGAGTGACCCTAGTGATAGGTTGTGAATAGGCCTCAGAAATTCTGATCCCAGTTCTTCATTCTAAACTAACTCACTGCTCTTGGAGACACAAGGTGGGTGAGGTAATAACTTTTATTGGACCACCTTCTGTTGGTGAGAGAGACAAACCCTTGAGCTTACACAGAGCTCTTCTTCAGGTCACTGATCTTTGTCAAATCGCTTAAGACATTATGTTGCCAATATTTAAAATGAGTATAACACATAATAACCCCATAGGAGTCTTGTAATACTTAATACATGTTCGTAAAATGATTTTGGGTTAAAACCACTATAAGTGCAAAGTCTAAATATTACTAATCGTACCTTATTGAGTTACGCCAGCTTTATCTTGGTATAAGTAAAAGGACTATTCAACCCATCTTTTTTCAAAAGTAAATTGAGTGGTACTGATATAAAACCAATGTGAGGAGAATCAGGCCCACCAGATTTTTAATTTTCTATTTAAAATGCTTACTTGCATTTCCTCAATAAATGTAATCTATTTTAACATGGGAATTCGCCTCTTTAATGATGCATGCTTCCTTTTGGCTGATGTGGGAGCTGAGTATTGATGTGTGAGGGTAAAGATTATGTATATGATTCCATGGGATTGTAGCTGAGTGGAGTCTAGAGGGGTTGCTGCAGGTTTATGACAAGGAAAGAAATTCCACAACCACTCTTGACTGACTTGAGGAAAACTCTATTTAAAGCTGACCAGAGGCAGCCATAAATGTGCCATCCTATTCCGTTATTACTGTGGGGTTTCCCTGCAAGGGTAGCATGTATATAACGTCTTCCACTGAAAACTGACACCAGTCAAGTTTTATATGGCTTTTTTGCCCATAGCAGGAGCTTTTTCTACAACATGGGCTCAAAAGCTCTGCTGTGGGCAAAAAAGCCACGTAACACTTGACTGGTCTCAGTTTTCAGTGGAAGAAGATGTAAAAGATGAGTGTGAAAATGGTTTCAAGCTAGGAGAATTGTAATGGTAGACTGCAATTAATTTTTCTATCTGAAACATATTATCTGTGTCGGAATAGACTGTAAAGTTCCTTGGGGCGGGAACTGAGGTCCAAAATCTGATCTCAGTTACACTAGTGTCAATTTGGAGTATACCCGTTGGCCCTCTCCCATGTAGGAGGAAGAGACATGACATTTATTTAATTATGGTCAAAACCTCAGATCCAAACACCTCTACATTTGAACTGGGAGTCAAGCTTTACAACTTGCTTTTATCTCCATAATAGCCCGAATCAAAAATCCAGATTTGAACATGCAGAAATTTGGGATCAGACATGGATACGGATATTGTGAATTGGGTCCATCTCCAACAACAATAATAAAAATGTGATAAATCAGGTTCAAACCTCTCCCTAAAAACTTCCAAAACAAAAACACTCCACTACAGACACTTGTCCCTTTAGGGAGGAGATGAGAGAGAACAAACGCGTGGCAAATATTAGGCGTGTTGCTTAATACACTATTAGAAGATGCTCTGATACTATGGTGATGAGCACAATATAAAAACCTGAATAGAATAGAATGCAAAAGATTCAATTGAAAGATCCCCGTTGACTTCAATAGGCTTTGGCAGATAAACAAAGGGTTTCAGCCAGGGTTTATAAATATTAAAAATAAATATATATTTTTTTAAAAATCCACATTAAATCAAGTTCTGAAAAACAATGTGGATTTTGTAATCAGATAAATCAAGGCAAAATATAATTTGCCTTTTTTCTTTAATTCATGAAGGCTCATTACATTTGTTTTTGATGGCATGGAGCACCCTTTTCATAATTGCGGTATAAGAAAAAATCCACATCAGTTCAGGTAATATACAAAAATTAAATAAAATAAAACCCTCTTAAGTATTATCAAGCACTCATCGCATATCCCAGGATTAAGCTGTGTGAATGGGCAACAGGAAAAACCCAGGAGTATCGGATTGCAGGAAAGAGCTGCTATTTATTTATTTATATAATAAAAAGCTTGTAACCGATTCCAAAAAGCAGCCCCCTGTTCTGGAGTTTGAACACAGGAGTAACAAGATAAATTCTCTAAAATTCTAATTGGAGAACAGTTGACTTAATTGGTGCCCATTTGGCAGACAATAGGAAAGGAGCACTGGTTGGGTCTGATGGCACCCTGGGGGGATATAACCTTGCAACAGGCCAGAAAGCTCTCAGGGACAGATTGTTTCCTGAGAAGAAACCATGAGACGAAGGGCTGGATTAACCCTCCAACTGTCAAGCTTTATTAGTAGTAATCAGGCTAGATATATCAAGGGTTAAACACAGGAAACTGAACTGACAATGGAGACATATGTCTCTTTAAAAACGAAAGATGGAGAGGGAGAAAGAGTTGAGGGGGAGGTGCATACACCAAAATGAACACAACTGGTATTCTTTCAGGTTCAAATGAAGCATCCATTGGTCACAGATCTTCATCTCAGTGGTGTTAAATGTCGCATCTTCATGGCTTCTGAGTATTTATCATGTTTACAGGTCACATTTTCCCACTTCCTGACTCCTTCCTTATTACAAACCTAAGTGACTGTTGAGACTAAAGTGCTGCTTTCCTCTTAGTTAGCGTGCTGGCTTTCCAAGGTTAGATTCTGTACTGTACTGAGTGGTGAGTGCTCACTGCTAGGAAAGGACACAGGGTCAGATTATTTTAAAGATCCCAAAAGATGCAAATTGTTGTTTTCAAGAACCCATCTGGGCACCTAGGTACCTAACTCCCTAGGCATCTCGTCACTTTTGAAAATCTCACTTGGAACCTATTTGCATCTTTGGGCACCTAGATATCTTTAAAAATCTGCCTCCAGAACTATAAACATTACGGAGGAAGTTTTCAAAACAGCATACAGCTTCTCCCATTGAGCCCTGTTTTGGAAAGCCCAAATCATTTTAGTACCTGAGCTCTTTGGAAATGTGTTTCGCCATCCAGAGCAACCTGCAGCGCTCTCTCTCTCTCTCTCTCTCTCTCTATATATATATATGATGATTTAAAATAGAAACAATTAACCTCAAGGTCAGGCATACCCAGGCAGTTAATGCCCACCTGGATTAAAAGCCCTCAGGCCTTCAACTCCTGCAGCCCGCTATTAATGGCTGGAGATTCCCCTCCTGTCAGGAATGACTGTTCAATTATAAAGAAGGGACTGAACTAAAATTCTGTCTCTGACACTGCTTATCTCTGAATTTTGGAAAAAGTCAAATTTGAATTCAGACCCAATCTTTGCAGTTCAGAAGCATCTCTGTTTAATTATAAAGCTAATGGGATACTTACTGACCATGAAATCTTTTCCTATTGGCTATTGCGCTGGTTGTTAACTACTAGAGAGTCACCTGTATGTTGGACAGAAGTGTATCCATGGCAACATACAGGTCAGCACAGGGAAAAAGGTAATTACTCTAGTTATTTCTCTAGGTTCCTCAGCAAACTTGCTACCAAATCCTAACCTAAATAAGTGGCAGGTTGAGCATTTCCTGTCTACTCATGTCCCTGAGTTAAAGGCCTGGAGTTTCCCCTCAGGCCTTCAACTCCTCCACGTGTTTATCACTACCAGAGCACCCCTCAGTCACTATTGCTTAAACACCAGATGGTGCTCAGGGAGCAGTTCACTGATGGTCTGCTCTGTAACAGTCCTTTTCTGCCTTGAATTAAGGAATTTTCCTGCCAACTGGAAGCCTTCAGCAAAGCTAAAGGAATAATTAATATTTTCTTCATTAAAAACGAGAAAAAAAATGTAGTTGGGGCATATGAGGGGGCATTCCATCAGAGTTTTTTAAGCCAAGCTAGCAACTCTACATTGAAAACCCGCCTGTAGAGTGTGAAGCAGCCTTGACCTTTAGAATCGAAGGTTGCTGAAATCCATTTTGATTGGTGTTCACCTATCTGCCTCTGCCTCTTTCCCAAAATGTCATGCTTATGGGGAAATTTGGTTATATAAGAGATGAAAGATCCTCATAGGCAAAAAAAAAAAAAGTACCTGTTTTTCTATCTGGCCTTTCAATTCATATTCATTTCTAGCCAGAGCAGGAATGGGTTATGAGTCTTTACCATGCAAGAAAATTTTAAGTTTGAATGGGAGTATTGGTATGGTATCAGTCAGGAAGTGATAAATCCAATGGAAAATTTTAAGATTAGGATCGAGAGAGACTGTTTAGAACAGATGAAATTCTACTTGTGACATGAAATTGAAAGGAGAAGCAATCTGTGAGTGGAACCAGATTTTATTTAAAAAATATATGATTTAATTAGACTTAAGCACAATATAAAGAATGCACCAACTCAGTTGTATTGTCTTTATTTTCCCCTGCCTAACATTTGAAGCAAAGTTGGATCTCTAAAATTCAGTCCTTATAATTTGCATTCTAAGTGTACAATTCTGACTGCCACTTCCCATCTAATAACTGTTCCTTTTGTTTATCTATAATCCATCCCTGTCACTGCATACCTGTAGTGCACCTTTATCGCTAGGCCTCGTATCTGCTGTACTGAACCCATTCAGCCCTGGGGCTTGTCAGTTTTATGATTCATGGGTATATTTTACCTAAGATCCTACAAAGAAGGTCTTGAAGTAATTTAAAAAAAACAGGTATTTCAGATGGCATGCTGTGTGGAAGAAATCCCTTATTGACTAGTCTAATCTTGTATAATGTAATCTAATAATAAAGCCTATTCCCAGAGGTAATGCTCAGTAGATATTATAGTGTTAAAACATGTTTTATGCTGTGTTCTGAAACATATTAAGTATAACAGAATTGTCCAGCTCGCTCCTGTGTACCAGCTACTAAATAGGGCAATAATGCTGTCAATAAGGTAAAGTGTTACTATCATTTTAGATTTCTCTGTTGCACGGGATTCAGTTATCTTCTCAGCAATCAGTTAACTGGCCACTCATCAGAAGAGGCTGCTTGTAGATTTCCAGGTACTGTCTGTGTATTGTACTGTATATTTCCCTATATAATAAATAGACCAAATATTCCTGAACTTTAGGGGAAGAGATTCAAAATCAGATGCCAGAGCTGAGTTGAATGTTTGATTGGCCAAAATTGGGGGGGAAGGGAATTACTTTCAGTTTGACTCCAAACATTATTTATTATTATTATTATTATTGCTATTGCCAGCAAATAGACATATCCATTATTGACCCAGCTGCAGGTAGGACTCATTGTGCATACTGGTAAGGTGGCCTTTGGGCTATGCACTGCTTTTTTCCTGGGGATTGTGCTTCTTTCTGCTTGCAGCCATGTGGTAGAAAAAAACAACAAACAACAACAAAACAAAACAAAACAAAACAAAACAAGCAAGATTCTCCGGGGCAACAGCCTATTGTAGAAATCTTGTGCCACCCAGAAAAGGGGCATCACTAGGGCTGGCAATTTTGACATAAAGATTAATCTTTAATACCTGGAGGCTCCAGGACAATTCTGGAGGGCTGGCAACCCTAGGCATCACAAGAAAAAAATACAGTCTGGTTGTCAGCTGAGGGACTAGCACACAATGGGTGCCATCCTGACTTCACTGAAGTCTGTGGGAGTTTTACCATTAACTTCAGTGGGGCCAGGATTTCACCTAACACATTGGGCCAGATTGTGCTAGGCCGCTAGCCCTGTGCACAGGGGAGGACAAAGTTGCATTGAAACTCCGGTCACAAATAAACTTGGTGTGAGCCCTGAGGTGTAAAGTGTGCCAAAGTGAGAAGCAGGGATATTAAGTGCTTTAAAGAATCGTGCACTCTGAGCTATCTCCCTGCATACTGGGCCACACTGAGGCTCCATTCCTTTCAGAATTCACCATGAGGTAGTATGACTCCACACTGCCCCCTACACAGGAGTGCAGGTAAAGCACACATTTTAGCCTGTAACAGTTACATGTAGGCTGAGATGTGTGTGCCTATCTGCCTTACACTACTTACAGAGAGCCTTATGCTCTCTTTCAGTTCACAAGTTTCCTTTCAGTGACTTACAATTGTCTCAGAATATTTAGCATTTGAAATTATGCACTGAATAGTTTCCACCAATAATGCACAGACTGCAGCTTGTTTACAAGCAGTTCATTGCTAGTAGTCAATACTCAAGCTGTATTGGTTTGTTTTGGTTGCATGCATAGGTCAAGTGGTATTGTTTCTGCTACCTGATTGGATAAGTGTGCCTCGTAGAATCACACTTTTTCAATACATGTGTTTTATTTAGGAATTCATAATTAATCATTTTTGCAAATATTCTCCAACAATCACTTAAATATATACTGATTTCAAAAATTCTATAGGTCATTTAACTGAGAGGAATTTTTATGTAGCAAGAGGACAGAAAGTGGGAGTGAATTACAGTAAAAACAAATTCAATATTTTATTCATGTGAATATTCTTGGAAAATAATTGGCTAAACTTGTTATAAATGCACTGCAGACAAAAATATGTTGTGGCTACGTAAAATCATACAAAGTCTAAATTTATTCAAGCAATAATGATCAGTAATTGATTTGGGGATATATTAAGTGCACAATCGTAATTAGATGAATTCATTAATATAACTACCTGTTTTGTACATACAGTCATGATAACTGCATGTACAATTGCATGCATAAGACTCCATCAGGCTAATCAGGCTAATAAAATAAAAAGGTCCCTGCCAAGAATAAGTTTTGTTAGTTAAAAAAATAGTTAAAAAAATACTCAAAATATTTTAAATGAGAACTTGCTAATTATACCCTAATGTTGCATTTATATTAGTCCCAAATACAAAAAATTAGGAATTAATATAACATGGCAACAATTGCAACTGTGTCTTATACATGGATGTAGCAAGGGGAGCACTCTCCCCTTGAGTACTTCCTTGCAGTTGGGTGAGGTACTGCAATCTTCCCCTCCTCCGGCTCTGTAGGTTGCCAAACTTGCTAGGCAGGTCTTCAGTGATTCAGTCCTCTAGCCAAGTCATCAGGGCAACAAAGGGCTCAACAAACTGTCTGTCCTCACCAGGGTCTTCAACCTCCATCCCTGGGCCCTGTACATCCAGCCCTCCACTCAGGCTTCTAAAGGAGTCGTTTCCCTTTCTCTCAGGACTGACCACTTTCCCCATGGGGGAACCCAGGCCCGCTCAATATTCCAGGTTCCAACCCATTGATCCCTTAAACAGCAGCCACACACCACTTCCTTTAATTCATTATTGCTATATTCCCCTGGGCCTCTTCCCACCAGGTCACTTTAGCTCCACCCATTACTTTAGGGTTAGAGTTCCCAAGTCTTTTTGCTCCCAGATTTAGCAAATGCAGCCCATCAAGTTCCTCTAGTCACAGCACCCTTCTTTACCCTTCTAGTCCCAGCCGGCTAAAAGTGACTTGCTAAACCCCTGCAGCTCCTTGTAGCTGAGCCTGCTCAGCTCTGATTGGCCGCTTCCATGACGGCGCTCTAGGCAGGCCTGGAGGACCCACCTTCACTGCTCCTTTCGGGGACATATAATAGGACCACAAGGTCTCCAGCAGGGGGCCACAAAGAGCCAGATACCCCCGTCACAATGCATAAATGTTCATTTAATTTAAATGTAGATAACTGTTACATCTATTTGTGTTATCTATTGCATACCTGCTAGACTTCACTAGATACAATATATTAATGAACAATTGCTATTTAACATGTAAAAAGAAGAACAGGAGGACTTGTGGCACCTTAGAGACTAACAAATTTATTAGAGCATAAGCTTTCGTGGACTACAGCCCAAGCCCCCCAGCACAATGGGGTGATGACCTGGTTGAAACAACCACAATATACAGTTATGTAACAATATTAATATAGCTATTTTGATATTTGTGTTGTTAATAACTGTTATATATTTATGGAACATGAAAATGCTAGCAAATACACAGCCTCAATGTGTTTTGCAAGTACTGCAGATATATCTCTTTAGAAGTCATTATGTGATGATATTCAATTGGTGCTTAACATGTAACAATTGCCTTATTACCTTTAAATTAAATCCTCCTTGAGCCAAATTTAATTTAAAGTGTGGCCTAAATTACTCACAGGACTGACAAATGTTTTGATTGGAGCATTCCTAAATTATTTATATTGCTTTATTATTTTTAAATGGATAGATTTCTTTCTTTCTTTTTTTTTTTTATTTACTGATACCTAGTCACATGGTTTTATATGGGTAAGTGGCATGACAGGGCTGTCAGATGCTTTCTCATTCTAATCCAGAGCTGCTAATATTGCTCAGAAACTTTAGCAACCAGACACAGTCTTAGCATCCTTTGATCATTTCATTTCAGGATTCATTTTATGCAGTAGGAGTTGAAGTCTTCTGTGAATAAGGTTTATAAGACATCTGTGATTGACTAAATGCAGGGCAGATTCTCAGCTGGTGTAAATCTTCATACGTTATGTACATCAGTTGAGGATCTGCCCCATTATTTTGGGTTTCCTCGTGCTAGATTTTTTTGAAAGGGTGCTCCTGGAAATGATCTCCTCAGTACATATTCTATTCTATCAAATGAGGTACCAACAGCATAGTCTGCAATTGCAGCAAATTACTCTAATGTGATTATTATTAAAATATTCCTTTGGATTCTTTGTACAAAGTGACTGTTCCTCATCAGAGGGAAAACACACAGGTATGCTCTGTGCAAGTGAATTCAACTCCTTAGTAGTCCGATTCCCTGAAATTCTCCATATTGATTCGTAACCTTTGGGGGTGGGGGAGGACTTAATTCTCCATGGTTTCTGATCACTTAGGCTTTTCTGGGCTTGGGTAACACAGCATGCTACATGTTTTCCTAACAAATTGCATTCGGACACTTTCCGACACTTTCATTATTTTAACTCAGGTAATAATTAGTCACTGTCAGAGCTAGGACTTAGGTTGTGCAAATCAGAATAAATTTACCTTGCTGTAGCAGCAGTCACAAATGAAGCAATAAATTAGAAATAGCAAATTGTTACGGACTTAAGAGATCACCACTCAGAGTCGCTACCTGAAATCCAGGAAATTCTATAGCACTGCCAAGATTTCCTTGAGAGCTTAATTTTTCCAGATAACTTTGTAACAAGCCCTGGAGATGTTATACACGTGATGTTCCCTGAGACAGAACACTGAGACTCTGCTAGTGCAAAAAAACAGAATGACTGCAGTGTTTCTTATTAAAATGAAATGCATGTCTTTTGAAGGTCTTCAGGGTTCAGAGTCTTTTCTAACCGCTATATCCTTACTGTTTGTATAGATTAAATACACTGTGGGTAGTTGCAAAGCTCCATCTAATATGAGGCTGCTACATACTGCCTTGTAAAATCCATTAAAGTCCATCACATGCACTGTCTCAGTAACATGCGGCTTGTTGTCCCTGGGCTGCTTCAATGAAGCATAGAGTGCCTGCCTTGAAACTTGATTAAAAGACTTCATTGAAAGTAAGGGAACTAACTAATCAGAATGCAGGGGTTGCCATCATGGGACTTGAAAAGTTCATTAATGCCCCCACTATGGAAAATCGGATGGGAGACGATAAAGGTGCAACAGAAGTGGGGAGAGGAGGTCACCCCTTTTCTAGATATTATCTAGGGCTTAGAGCAGGAGACTGGAATCTTGGGCTCTGTTTCCCAGTTCTTTCTCGGACTTGCTGTCTGTCCTTGAGCAGAGCACTTAGGCCTGCATTTTAAAACTTTTGAAAATGTAGGTCTGCATGGCTCTGTGCCTCAGTTTCCCCATTTCATAACTAACTCCTGGAGGGAAGCAGGTATTTGACTCAACCCTCTGAATCTCTTTGTGATGGTGATCTGTGGGTACACATCATGCACCTTCAAGCGTTCCAACTAGGCAATCACATACTTCACACCAGCTTGTTAAGGGCCCTTTTTAGGGTTCCCACCATAGTGCCTGAAGAAGTGGTTGGCTATTGTACATCTCCCATGTCATCAGTTCTTAGAGCTGCTTTACATCACAACCTTAACAGGGGAGTGATAGTGAACTCACAAGCTTGAAGAGTCAATCTCACCAGTGTTAATTCTCTAGTGAACAATAATCATACAGCTTCACTCAAGAGATCCTTCACTAAGGAGTTGATTTATGTGACCAGAGTATATGTGTGTTTATTCTCCTTGTTCAACAGAAACCATAAACAAAATTCTTACAAATTACCATTATGAATTGCATGGTTAGAGTATTGTATGGTCTTTTTTCACACACTATATCTTATCTAAAGTTTATGACTGCAGGATGGTCTACTTTTTCTGCAGCAACTCTATAGATTATCTCCATTACCAATTACAGAGAATGTCTTTTTCTGAGCCTTGTGCCTACCCATTTGTTACCTCCTTAAATGAATGAGGGTCTTGATTACAGGCTTCTTTGCTCAGGAAACCACCATATTTGCAAACACAAATGCATATATACACTCTAATGAATAACGAAGATTATTTATTGCATGTGCTTGAAATAATGGTTGATTTTGGAGTGCCTTTCATAAAACCCACATCAGAAAGTGTGTTATGTCCTGACATTTTCATTGCAGTTCAAGTAAAATAGTCTTTGGAAATTGTCTTGCTACCAAATTGCAATCATAAAGGCATGGCTTCAGACTCTGAGAATCACTTCAGATTGTGAACTTCTGGATAATATATAACATAAAGAGTTTAATTGAATCAGCCAGTTGGGTTTTTGCCCAGAAAAGTGGAAATTTAAATGCTGATGCAGCTTTAGCTTCCAATGACACCAGTCAGCACTCCTTAGATTGGATTGTAAATAATCTTATTTTAGGATATGCAGTATGATAGGGATAGACTTGTCTGTAAACTTGCTAGCAAAAGTAATTAAATAATTCCATTGTGTACTAAGACATATGAAAAATCACTGACCCCAAAGAAAGATTTGATAAGTATTTTCCAGCAGCTACAAGAAAATACTAAATTTTTAGCAACCCTTGTCTTATTTTAGAGCTGCTGTGGCAAATCACCTCTAACAAAATAAATAAAAACTCAGCAAGAGTGAAATCCTGACCATTCCTGACCCATGTTTGAAGATATTTGTGGCAAGTATCTTTCAACCCAACTGGATGTTGAAAATTCCTCCTTTTGGGGACCAGAAATTCAAGCTTGGTTCACATGCCACATTTGGAAGTTCATCCTTCTTGATTTGAATTCTGACCATCTCACATGAGATTTTTCAAGCACTAGTTAGTGGCTGCTAGAGACAGAAAAAACAAATTTGGAAAGATCTCACACAACATCCTGAAAAATGAATAAAATCCACCCAAACTAAATTAAATAAAGCAGAGCTGATCAACATATTTCATTCAAAACTTTAAAATGAAAAAAGAAATGGCCTTTTTGGGGGGTAGGGGAATACAGAGAAGATTTTCTTTTTTCCATTTCTCAGTTGGTTAATTAAAAAAAATCTCAACGTGAACCACAAAAACATTTTTGTGTTTTTTAAGTTTTTGCCTTACCCTGCCCCCATTCCTCTTCCTTTTATCCTCCTCTTCAACCTTTTTCATTAACAAAGAGACAAGAAGAAGAAGAAGAAAAAGAGGTTGGAAACGTAAAAACTGAAAAAAAAAAATAAAGAAAGGTTTTGGTTAAAAAAAATCCATTTTTAATTGAAAAATGAGAAACAAATCATTTTTTAAATGGCAAAATTCAGGAAAACAAAGAAGTGTGAAAATGTTTAATTAAATATGACTACTATCTTTCAGCCAGATCTAAAAGTGTTTTCTGAGGAGTGGTGCTACCTACTATGAGCAATATCTGGTTTAAATCAGGTGAAAAACAATCACCGCTCACAATAACCTCTGACATAGGTAAATATACAGTACTTATCATTTTATATCTTGGGCACAGACTGGTTATATTACTTCTCCATGGTCTCATAGAGTACTAGTGGCAGAGATAGAACACAGAAGTTCCAACTCCCAATCCCTTGCACTATCCATTAAATACCCTACCTACCTACCTCCCATCCTAATTATCATCAGATTTTCTTTATGATATTGACAAGGGTTATGGCTGAGTGGAGGCTGTTAGATGATGTTCTTTCTTCTATAATCATTTTGTTGGTGTTAGGAGTGAAAAATTACCGCAGACCAGAGATGTGTTACATTATGATGCACCAGTGGCATACATAGCTATAAAGCCAGCCCATTGGGCCACCAAGGAAGACGTCCTCCCCATTGCCCCGTCACAGCACCAGCCACTGGGTTTTGGTGCAGGAGAGAGGAGTGTAGCTCGAATGCTGCTGCTCTCTGGCTACTCTTAGCTTCTGGGGTGGCCCCTTAGGACACTATGCAGTTTGTGTGAATTAGACCAGCTTTGAAGCTTCTTCTGACTTATGCTGGGGGGCTGGCCAAGCCTACAGTTGCTCCAAAGTAGGGGACGTGCAAAGGTGACTTAAAGCAACCTTGACCCTCTCATTGCCCCATCTCTGCATCAAAAGTAGCTCAGCTGGAACAGAGATTTAGGGCTCCTACTTCTCCCCAAAACATATTAGCTAACAGCTCTACTTCAGCTCCCCCAAAATGTGAACATATATCCAAAATCAACTTTGCAGATGGATTTTACTTCCATTAAATTCCACAGTGAAAAAGCCATATATTTTGTTTAATTCAATTACGGGTATACAGCATTTGCAAAAAAATAGCTTCATATTTGGATTTATGGAATTATTTTATTGAAAAAGAATTACGTTACATATTTAAATCCCTGGTGGCAACTAATGTTTTATTAAACACCGTCTAAATCCAGCTGTGACCATGCAATAAAACCTCCAAGGGGCAAAAAAAGAGAGTATTTTATATTTGATTTCTGCATGCAACTACTCACTTGCCTAAATTTTGCCCATATGCCATTCTGTTCTCCTTGACATTGATGTTTAATATATGTTCAACATGCTGCACCCCTGCTTAAGTGTTCAGAAGGAGCATAGCAAATTACATACCACCTATAAAATTCCATAAAACTGGGCCCAAGGTCACAAAACAAAACCTTGTGCTAATCTATTATATAAATGCACTTAATGGTGGTTAAAAAAATACACAGGAAGCCAATCCGTAGCAGGAGAAGTTGATTCCATTATAGAAGTTTAGGAACTAATGATGTGACTCCATGGACAGATATTCACCCACTGTAATTAGCTTTAAAGTAAATCCATTTGTTTGGATTTTTTTTTGTCATCAGGACATGCATTTTCACTCTCATGTGCCCAGTGTCTGAAAGGTTTACATTACATAAAATTAGGACTATATAAACTGTCTGCTTCATCTCTTTTATAATATGATTGCCCCTTCCCTTGAATAGGGTAGCCTAATTGATAGCCTCCATTGTATGCAATGCACGTCAATAAATACGGAACATGAATGTGAATCAATATTGTGTTAGTATTGGGATTAAGCAAGCTATTTTCTGCTCTTTTTTTCCTGAAGAGATGAATATGAGTAAATAAAATGAGTGTTTGTCTGAAATTGTTTCTGGGGATTAGGTTTTGTGTTTTCTGTTCAGGCACAGCACTGCAAGTGACTCTCTTCTCACTACTTCGGCCTAGTGCTGACAATAGAAAACTCAGGCATGATGCTTGAGGGGAAACAGGAAAACCCTCCCTTTCTCCTAAACAAACCAGCTGCAGTTACAGAAGTTAAAAGGTTCAACTTCTTATAACTATTTTTCCTTCCCCCTCTAATTTATGGGAGTCTAATTTATAGGGATATTATTGACTTCTTGATTTTGTTTGTTATTTTGTGGTATATACAATGCCAAATCACTACAAGATCCAATATCATGCCACAGTCCATAGGCATCTTATATTTATTGTGCACATTTTTATAGCGTGGCATAACACAGCTCAGTGATAAATGATCACAGAGACCATTTTAGACCTGCTCTTGATACTACAGAGCTTCTCCAGAGTGACTGTCAGTGGGAGATGAGACTGGAAAAGGAAGAATTTAATGTAATTAAAAAAAAGAAAAAAAAGTCCTGGTTGTCACCAGCTCAAAGTTAGGCCCTGGGAATTTGAAGTCTGAAAGGTAGGAGCTTATGAAAAAGTCTAGGCCATTACACTGCTAGTCAAAATCGGAGTGTTTCAAACGTAGAGAAAGATGAGTCTGCATCATGAAATGCACCACGCTAATTGTGTAATGTGCACATTGGGGAAAGGATCTCACCTGATTTATGTAGTGATCAGAATTCATTATTCCAGAGGTGACAGGCTAGTCACTGACTCTTTGTGCTTTCAAGCCCTGGCCAACACTTCCTGGCTTGGATACATTGCCTTTTGTCTCTAAGCAAACAATTTATTTTTCAAAATCACCTAAGTGACTTATTTCAGAGTAGCAGCCGTGTTAGTCTCTAAGGTGCCACAAGTACTCCTGTTCTAAGTGACTTAGAAGCCTAAGTCTCATTGAAAGTCACTCAGACTTAGGTGAGGCAATTGATAAAATTTGAGCAAAAAAAAAAAAACAGTGGCTCACAGGTGGTCATTTGTTGGGTTCATAAAGCTATTTCTCGATTTTAATTGAGAAACTGACTTTTGTCAACAACATTTTGTGGTAAGTTTGTTTGTGCGCACGTGCATGAAAAAGTCATTGGTTTTTACGCACACACACAAATCAAACACACTGTGTTGTGGAAATGCACAAAACTATCAATTTTTTTGCCCAGCAGCAAAAATGATTTCCCACCCCACCCCACCCATACCCAACTCACAGTGGATGAACTATTGTTTCCTTAGATGGATTTCCTACAGTCAGTTCAAATGGTGGCTTGATGGCATGCTTATGGCTAATCAAGTCTCCAGTTGGAGGGGATCTGCTTAATTTTCTGTGGCATCTTGCATCATAATATGTCACATCAACTTGGATGAAACAGTGGATGGGTTACCATTAAATAAGGCATCATTCTTAAATGAGTTGGTTGAACAGTCTCTAAAAACAAACAAATATCAATGACTTGACCACCAAGCGTCTTAATTCTTTTATGACTAATTATTATTATAGTGATGCTCTTTCCTTCAGATCTGGGAGAGTGGGGGAGAGGATACAGTTTTGCACCAAATAGTGAGTTTGCATGAGTGCTTTGAATTGTAATCTACACTGGCCGCATCTCTTGCTCTGCCTAGTGCATTACCCCCAAGTACCTTAGAAATTAACAAGCCAGCAAATTCAATCAAACTTTTTTTATTGGCCTCCCGCCCCTTTCTCTTTTGTTGCTATAGTAAAAATGTTTCTACTTTTCTACATCTGTCTGCTGTTACCAACAAAACAGTGGAGAACAGGAGGTGATCTTTCTGTTTTCGTTCCAGCAGCCTGGCTCTGAATGAGTTTAATCGGCTGAGAAATGCGACTGAAAAGGGCTTTGCTACCCTTTCTAACGCCACTGAGCTCAGGCTTTCTGTAGCCTAGCGAGTGACACCCTATGCCTTATTTCACTGTGGATTATTTAGAATGCTTCAATTGTGACTTTTCAATGTGGTCCGGGACAGATCAAGGCAAAATCTCCGACAAGAAAACAGCAATGTGAATATGATGTGACTGACTGCCACACAATAGACTAATACCTCTTAATTTGGACTTTTAGCAATCGTTTACCATCCGTATGCCCTTGAAGATTCCAAATCCATTCTTACAGAGAAGAAAAAAAGTCTTTTTTCTCCCAGTATGCTTGGCGCACCTCCCCCCCATAACTGGAGAGCATCGATCAATGACTCCGTATGCATTTAATAGCTTTATTTCAAAGCACTTTACTCTTAAAAGCACATCTCAGCACGGCATACTATTGAAATACTGTGCAGGTGTAATTAAATGAGCCAATTTTTGGTCATGTGTTGTATGCAGTGTTCTTTGTTTGCTGTTAGAACTGGCAAGATGAGGGTTGGTCATTTCTTATTTTTAGTTGGGCATGATTTTGTTTTTGTCTTTTTTTCTTAATTAAAATACATTATTTAGTTAATGTGAAATTAGTGCTGGTTAAAGATTTTCAGAGAATAAAGTCCTCATTGGAAGTATATATCACAAGGACTAGCAGCACAAACTTCTTGATATGCTGCAAACCAATTGTGTGTCTCATTAGCATCAGAGGGGCAAACTTTGTGGGTGAGGGGGTTATTCAGTAGACCTTTCATGCACCCATCTTATGAGACTTTTCTATGGAGATTGCCAGAAAGTTGCCTATTAATGCCAGTTATGGTGCCTTTTTTTTAAAGATATGGTCCATATCCATTAAGAACTGGACTGAAACCATCAACTTATTTCATATAGGTCACCAAGCAACCATCAGATAATGGCTTTTGTTTACACATAGAGCTTGAAAAACACTGCAAAAAGTATTTGAGAGTATTCATATGAGTAAAACCCATGAAATTCCTTCGAAGGTATTTGCTATCTTTAATAGTCACTTTTCACTAACAATCAGCTGCAGAAAGAGAAAACACTCATGCTGGGCCATTTTTGAAATATCTTTTCAGTTTGGGAGTCATCCAATCATGAAGAAGAAACAATGCCATGTGTCACAGATGACCAATCAGGCATCACAACTAGGCGATTATGAATAGGGAAGACTCAAAACAATAGTCATGGTGAATAGTTTGAGGTCAGTCCACTTGCTGAAATATGTTCAGAGGAACCATTTATTGTATAATTTGGAATGATGAACATATTTGTAAAAATCAAAGTCAGTCTATGGCTAATTCATGAACAAAAAAGAGGACAAATTCATCAGATAAATTGTTCACTGTGGATAGTTAGCTGAGCTCCAACCTGGGATAGCATTGAACCTGGTGACCTAGAGGTGTAGAGCTGAACAGCCCATCACCAATCACATCTGAATCCAGTGTACCAGACTGTCTATTTGAAAATTAAACAAAGACCCTACTGCAGTAATTGTGTCACCTTATGTACTAACAGTAATTTTCCTGGCTAAGCTCAATATCTGGATGAGCAAATAGAGCAATTGCCTGTTGTGTCACTTCTCTTTTCCAAAGCTTTATATCTGTTCAATTCTTTCTCAGTGCTTTCCTACTGCTCTTCACAAAAACATAGCAAAGCTCCTTATAATAGGCAATAAACTGCACAGATGGCTGAACCGTCTGAAATTAGACAAGAACCAGAACCTTCGCACAAAACTTGAACCGCAACTGAAGCAAACAAAACAACCCTTCCCCCAAACATTGTTCATTTTGGATAGGCCTGTTCATTAAAGCTGGTCTGAAAATGGTTTAATTATCCCCACAGAAAATTTTGAGTTTTTGTCACTATGCCAAAAGCCAAACATTTTTGGTTTTCCAGTGAAAATCTGAAAAAAGTAACACAAAGTAGGCACATCCCTCCCCTCCCGCACCCCCACAAAGAATCATTTGATCAAAAAACCAATTTTCCATCCAAAAAAACTTTTGACAGAAAAACTGAAGACTGCCCTACTGACCACTCGTGGTGTCAATTTATATGAATGGCCATTTCAGCAGCGTTTGTAAATAATCATAATTCCATTGACTCCAATGGATCAACGCTGACTTCTCCTGTCTGAGGATCTGGCCCAATTAAGGGAGAAGGAATGCATGGTGTTATCTAGACAAAATAAAATAAATATCACTGCTCCAAGACATTTACAGCATATAAAAAAAAATCTGGCTCTTTCTATCAGCCTCCTCATGGAGGGAGGAGAGGAGGAAGAATGAATGACTCCAGCTACATGGTGGCTCTCTGAGCCATCCTGCTAGTATAAGGCACAATTAACCAGAAAAGCTAAAGAAGAAGATGTTCTACAGTGCATCATACTGCTGTACCAAAAGAAGCAGACACCCCCCATCAGCCCTTCTTATACACTGCAGCATACGCATGGGGGATCAGCAATTCATTGGACTGGCAGGCTGGCATGAATGCCACAAAGTTCAGGCAGGCATATTAGCCAAGCTTTTCCATTCCTCTTTAGCTTGCAACCAACTGCTAGGAAGTGCTGGTCTGCTCAAGAAAACATAGCAGGTCTGCGCAACCTGCAGAGGCCAATCTATTGGCTCCTTCCCCAAGATACAGCTAAGGAAGCAAGGGTTAATTCAGGACCTTCCAGCCTGACTCATCCAGTGGATTAGAAGGTGGATAGGAATCGGCAGGTAGGAATTGCCAAAGCAACTAGCATCAGATACAGCAGAGGGTGAAGGGACTCCTGTGCTTTCTGAATTCTTTCTCCAGTCAATGGTCATACAATATTTCTGGATCCCCATTTTTGCCTTGTTTTTGATTATTGAGGGTTGAGTCTGAAAATGTTTGGCTTGGATGAGCAGTCCAATGCATGGATTTTTGTGTGTGCTTATTTCACCTCCTTTGGCAGCAATTATTGGCTTTCATCACTAAGACTCTCCTTAGTTATAATTGCCATCTCCTTTGACGTGGTTAACTAGAAGCAAATATTACTATGTGTTTAATGGGCTTTCAGAAACTGCTAGTGGTCCAACTTTCACTTTGTACAAAAAAAATGTTGATCTGTGATTTTGACTGCTGGTTGAATTTAACTCAAAGGTTTAAAGAAAACACGTCACTCAGGCTCATAGTGCATGAATTGAGGTCCTTCTGCCACCAAACGCCCGTCTTTCCACACACTCATTTCGTCAAACATCCCATGGCCCCTCCTTTCCTCTCATGGGACCATGGGAAAATATTTCTCTTGACATGAACTCCTGAGCAGCTAGCACTTGCATTTTCTTTCAGTGCACATTTCATTCAGAGTAGTGTTGCTTTTTCAGAAAATATTTCTTTAAGAAATTAGGAATGATCTTATTTTGTTTGTCATGGTAGATAATCAAACTTGTTGCACTGAGAACATGGAGATTGTGGGGTTGGGGGAGAGGGATGTTTTAATTTTAATTTGCTTTGATTTAGGGACCCTCTTCCAAAATCACTTAAAATGCTTTTTAATATGTAATTCTCTGCCTTCTGATGGTTCTGCGGGATGGCGTTTATGGGTATGGTAAGGAATGTTCTGAAGAAATGTAAAGCCAAAAGGTTTTATAGCCTCCTATATAATAGCAATAATTAATTAATAATCCTTGAAATTTACATAGTGTTTTCTATTCAAGGATCTCACAATGCTTCCATCTAAAAAAAAAAAAAAAAGTCCCTAAGTGAAATGTCCTCCCCATTTTATGGATGGGGAATCTAGTGCACAGAGAAGTGAAGTGACTTAAGCCAGATCTCCTGAATCCTTCAACTGTGCTTTAACTGTAAGGCCATCCTGAATCAGTTACCCTGTAGTTCAGTTAGAAGTAATGATAAGAAAACTGGCTCAGATAAACAAGCGGTGACCTGAACTTTCACCCAGAACTCAGACCTAATTTGAAGCACATTTATTTGTGGCTGACATTCTCAAATTAGTTTAGGTAACTTATTTCCCCTTTCCCCCCTCACTTTCACTCTTTTGTGCTTCCTGGATCCCTCAGGAACTGGAAAGGGAAGTGATGAAATGCCCACCAAGCCTACTGAACGGTTTATACACGTGGAAGAAATTCTTCCCTGAACAGTCTGAAAAGGCCTAAAGCCAGATTGTTCAGAGGGCAGCTAAATCTTCACTTTCTTTCTCCACAGTCCTTCTGCAGATGGATAATATAACAACTGGTGTCTGTCACCTTTCCTTTGAAGCTACCGTTGTTGTTGAAGTGCAAGTATTGGCAAGTAGAGTTAGCTACACTTTAGCAACACACTCAAGAACAAGGACTACATCCGAAATGATATAAATCAACATTTTATTGGCTTACTCAAACTGAGGAAGTGGCTCTTCAAGTCTGCAGTAGAAGCACACTTTGGGCACTTCAGTTACTTCCCATTGCATTATGGGGTGAAGGCAGGGTTTCTGGACAATAACAGGAGGAGGAATATTCACAAAGATAAGTCTTTAGGAAATGGATATGGGGTCCCAGTTTACTAGTCTTCATCTCATTGAGGGCAATAAATTTCCCTGAAGACTCTATTGGCAGGGTATCACTGCTGAAAATGTTTGCTGCCGGCAACACTATTATTTTCCATGAGAAACACAGTCCCGTGAGAAAGCACGTTCTCACTCTTTTTCTGTGGGAAACACCAGCAGAAGAAGGAGCCCAAATCCTGCGAGACTGTGCAATTGGAAACAACACCAGAAGCCCTCTTGTTTGTGTAACATATTGTAAAAATATTGAAGGGGAAAGATATGTTTTCATAAAATTATCTCAGTGCGAGAGCTCAGTTTTAAAGAGCCTCTGGATTTATATCTACCAGCTAAATTTCCCAAGGAGGTTCAGTCTATTCCAGTTGTCAATTTATGATCTTTAAAACATTTTTAAAATTGACTGAACCTTAACTACATCCCACCTCATCTTGTACGAGCCAAGTTTTACAGATGCCATCTTAAAAATCAATTCAAAGAACAGCCATAAACTTGAAAGCTTCCTATTTGAAGTGTATATGGCAGAATGCAATTTTGTTTAATTTTAATTGACAGAGATGTCAGCCTCAGAGAATATTTTAGAATATTAGCAGGAACAGTAAACTCGTGCCTTGACACTTTTATGATATAATGGTATAATTCTCTAGAAAAAAAAAAAAAAACCACTGTCAGGATTTACACAAAAGTAGTACATGTTTTACTTTTTCCTCAGTAAAGGAGTGACAAATGTATTACTAATTACACAATTACTTTATTATGTAGAACCAGTCATAAAACCCTTGCTGTGCACTCAGCAAATCCTCGCTTCATGGAAATGGAGGTTTTTGTTTTCTTTTGTTATTCTCAAGTGAGGACCTCCATCTGCGGAACTTAGTCCTGTTCACCAGTACAGGGTTTCTCAAACGGGTCGCTGCTTGTGCAGGGAAAGCCCCTGGTGGGCCGGGCCGGTTTGTTTACCTGCCCCATCCGCAGGTCCGGCTGATCGTGACTCCCACTGGCCGTGGTTCGCTGCTCCAGGCCAATGGGAGCTGCTGGAAGCGGTGGCCAGTACGTCCCTCAGCCCGCGCCGCTTCCAGCAGCTCCCATTGGCCTGCAGCGGTGAACCACAGCCAGTGGGAGCCGCAATTGGCCGGACCTGCAGATGTGGCAGATAAACAAACCAGCCTGGCCCGCCAGGGGCTTTCCCTACACAAGCGGTGACCTGTTTGAGAAACTCTGCACTAGAGTCTGTGTATTAATGTAAAATTTATAGCACAATGCAAGCCATATTTGTTGACATGGGGTAGATCCTCAGCTGGTATAAATGGAGCTATGAACTTTTATTCCTGCTGAGAATCTACCCCCTAGACATGTTAATCGGTTATCATGGAAGGCCTAAGTATATTCACTTGAACTGGTTGTCTCAGATTCAGACTACTGTATGTTAGTTTTTTTTTTTTTATGGTGCCCACGTGCCACGGCAACAGAGCACCACATAAAAATACATAAATAAATGTATTAAAGTATTTACATAAGTCATGTGGAGGTGCCAGTCTGATTCCAACAGATATAGAGATGGGCCTGAAGTGAAAGTCTGTTTCTGGAACCTTTTCTATCACTTCCCTCAAACATTAAGTATGTTCTGGATCTGAACCTACATCCAAATTTTGTGAATGCTCCCACCTTTATAATAGTCCAAACTAAAACCCTCCCTCCCCCATACCAAATATTGTGGTGTTTGAAGTCCAGATCAAAATTCTATACCTTCATCCCTTTTCTAAACAAAGACATAAAGGGAAATGACTTGGGATAATGTGAGTAATAACTAACTTTAATGGAACTACTTGTGTGCTTAAAGTTAAGTATGCCCATTAGTACTTTGCTGTATTGTGTCTAGCTGCTTAAGCCAGGTATGTCAGTAAGTTAGTGAGCAATTAACGATTATGGATGGACAAGCCAGTTGGAATAAAGAAGAACTGGCCAGAACCTTTGCCCTTCTTTTGAGACAAACCCAAAGCGAAGGTCAAAAGAGTTTGTTAAGGATGTGCTTTTTCTGAGTAAACTGGCAAGACTTTTGAGGTACATCCACCACTAGTAAAGATGTTGGCATTGTGTCCCCCTGGAATTCCCCTAGACATAATCAGAGATGAACTCGTTTTCCTATTTGACAGGCATGTGCCTGGGGCTGGAATGAATGATAATGTGGTATGGCCAAAGCTGGTATTCTGTGATCATGGAGCTTTTAATATGGGGGCAGAGGAATCAGGATTAAGGTTTGCAAGCTGCTAAGATGCTAAAGACCACATATAGCTCCCATGACTTGGTTGTTATCAAGCGTAAAATCTTTTGAATACATCCTTAAATGGCAGCACTGTCCTAAACTACTCTCCTACATAACACCTTTCATAGCTTTAAGCTGGAAAAGGTTGTTGTGATGCTGACGGACCCAAGTGCCAACTCATGCCAAGGTCCCCATGTCTCAACTGAACACCAACAAATACACAACTGGAATCAGTCTGGTGCACCTGTATGTTAGTATTGTTAAAAGAGGTCTTAGAATCATAAGGATATTTTTAGTGTTTAGACTTTATTTAACTCTTTCAAGTTGCTGCATGCTTCTGTGTCCTGTATTATAAGGTAATATTTGAGAGGTTGTGTTGTGAGCCTCTGTGACTGTGTAAATCACTAGACAGGAGAGAGACATTAATTAGTGTGAAGGGCTGATCTTCAACAGGTGTTAGACCCTTCCCAAAAAGAAAGGTCCATCCATACCAGATGGACTATTGTGGGGCTTTGCAACTGGAATTTCCCTATGTACCATCAACAAGAGGACCAAAGACTTTTGTTGTTATTCTGCCTCCTCCCCGTGACGATGAGTCATGCAAAGGACTCCTCCCATCAGTTGAGCTTTGCAACCAAAAGCATGTGGGAAGAAAGGAATAAAACTCATAACAAGAAGGAACAGATTATCTCTATGCTGCTTGAACCCTGGGGAGCAAGATGTTTCTAGGCATAAGCAAGAGATCCCCAGCTGTTTAGCCTGGGTTAGGCCTAACCATCAAATAGAGCTTGCTGATGATAGAAGCTTTTATTACCTTTCTAAATTTAAGATTGTAATCCATTTGTGTATCTGTGTTTACCTACTTTAACATTGTAAATAAATTATCTTATTTCCTTTTCCTATTTAATAACTCCTTATATAGCTTATTATAGGTTGGCTACAAGCATCTGGTGTGAGAGATAAGGTGAAATTGACTAGGGTAAGGGACTGGTCCTTGGGACTAGGAATAACCTGAATATTGCTTCAATTCTTGGTGTAAGGGACTAGCCATCACAAAGGTAGGCTCACCTGGGTGGGGAGATAAATTGGAGCATACAAGGGGACTGTCTGTGACTACATGTTAAGGCTGTTATAATACCTGTGGAGTTCACACTTGATAATTGGTTGGTGAAATCTAAATATAAACTCAAAATTAATTTTGGGTTTGTGCCCTGGTTCTGAACACTCTGCCCTGACGTCAATACTCTTGAGTCACTGTAGGCAGTGTTACAGTTGGATTTGGCAGTATTATTTTCAATAACATGCCAAAGGCCTTTGAAATCAATTCCCATTAATTTCAAAGGTCTTTGCATAGTAAAAATAATGCCTAGATAAAGCACTGTAATGAAACTGCTGCCTTAATTGCTCTGACAATCTAAGAAGAACAGTGACTATTTTATTCTGTAGGACAACATCGCACAATTTAAGCTAAATGAATGAAACTCAGATCAGTTTGGATGTTTGATAGGCAGCATGGTCTGGGGGAATGAGCATGATTTTCAGCATTTGATACAATAACTTCTATCTATCTATCCTTCAGGATCTAATCAAATCTCTCTCACACCGTCTCTCTGTGGTATTTATACCAATCACTGTTATATCTGGATGCTGAGTGCTAATCCCAGCTCTGCCACTGTTTTAATGAGTGGCCTTTGGCAAATCCCTAGCCGTAAAATGGAATACTGAGAAGATGATTTAGTTAATATTTGTATGCCACTTTGAAAATGTAAAGTGCTACATACTATAATTATTTGGAGCTTTGGCACAGAGAAGCCCCCACAAAGCTTTTGATGCTTAAACAAAGTATACCCCAAACTCTTTCCCTCCATGTCATGTCATGTACCCAAACATTATTGCAGTGTCCAGTGCCGCCGTCTGCTGCACAGAAAGATCCAGGTGCAGGATCCCCATTTAAATGATGCAAAACTTGATTGTTTCACTTATTATTATTCATTTATTATTTATTCTTAGTAGTGTGCACTATGTGCCAGATACTTTCCAGACTCTCAAGTAGGATGGTGCCTTCTCCCAGGAACTTATGCTCGAAGGATATTTTTTGTGGGTTCCCATTCAAGTTTATATGAACCCAAAATCTGAATGTGGGAGTCCAGCCTAAACCATTGAATATTACATGGCTTCCACCCAAACCCATTAGTTGCCCCAGGAATGCCCAAAATTCAGCTCAGGTTCTCCAAAGGGTTTATGCCATTCTGGAAAATTATATATAGTGTTATCTTCGGTCAGGATTTTTATTGCAAAAGTTTGGCACTGCTCACTGTGATGGGTTTGAGCCCTTTGGGGTGTCACCAAATGTGCTAGGAGGCCACTGAGTCAGTCTGTTCTGCCAGCCTGGGTCCCCTTTACCTGGCCTTGCTGGGTGTCAAGGCTGTATCCCCACTTTGAACTTTAGGGTACAAATGTAGGGGCCTGCATGAAAACTTCTAAGCTTAACTACCAGCTTAGCTTTGGTTCGCTGCCACCATCCCAATGGATTCCTTCCCTGGGAAGCCTTGAGAGACCTTCACCAATTCCCTGATGAATACAGATCCAAACCCCTTGGATCTTAAAACAAGAAGAAATTAACCATTCCCCTCCTTCCTCCCACCAACTTCGGGTGAATACAGTTCCAACCCCCCTGGGATCTAAAACAAGGAGAAATTAACCATTCCTCCTCCTTCCTCCCACCAACTCCTGGTGAATACAGATCCAACCCCCTTGGATCTAAAACAAGGAAAAATTAATCAGGTTCTTAAAAAGAAGGTTTTTAATTAAAGAAAAAGGTAAAAATCATCTCTGTAAAATCAGTATGGAAAATAACTTTACAGGGTAATCAAACTTAAAGAGTTCAGAGGACTCCCCTCTAGTCTTAGGTTCAAGGTACAGCAAACAAAGATAAACACTCTAGTAAAAGGTACATTTACAAGTTGAGAAAACAAAGTAAAACTAAGACACCCTGCCTGGCTTTTTACTTACAAGTTTGAAATATGAGAGACTTGTTTAGAAAGATGGGGAGAACCTGGATTGATGTCTGGTCCCTCTCAGTCCCAAGAGCGAACGACTCCCAAACAAAAAGCACAAACACAAGCCTCCCTCCCCCCCCACCCCAAGATTTGAAAGTATCTTGTCCCCTTATTGGTCCTTTGGTCAGATGCCAGCCAGGTTGGTCCTGTAAGTAACAGAAGAATATATGGCCCATGACCCAAAATCTTTATATTATAAATCAGACACAGTCAGAACAGCATAGGTACATTTTTTACACCAGTATAGCTCAAATCTTTGGCTTGACAGTGAAAGGTGTTGTGGTTGTTGTCGTTGTGGGATAGACAGATGGAAGATAAAGGGGGCGAAATTAAAGGATCTTCCAAAAAGAGATTTTCCCCCTATTGAAAATGCAAAACAGGCACCATGAAGGATTAGCTGCTTGCTTGTAAAATGTCATGTTTCAAAATTAAGTCATTTTTAGCTGTAACTTGGCAAAGTGATCTCTGTTTTTTTGACACTCTATAACTCAGCCATGACTTCTAGCCTGCTCTGAAGAGAACGCCACACCTGGACTGGCATCTTCTATGCCAAGCTTCAACCTTCTGGGATTTGCATTGAATTTATGAGATTATCGCATCCTAAAATGCAGACTTTATAAAATGAGAGTAAAAATAGTCAGCACCATAGCTAAATAGTAACACTTGGTGTAGCTGAAAAACAACATTCTGAATAGTAGGTGGCACTTTTTTCCCAGGATCTATTTTTAAACATATCCAGTTTTTCTTCAATGGTATGAAAAGCATCAGCCCATGGAAAGGTCCCACAGTCTATAAAATGCTTGTGCTTATGCAAAAATTTAGTTAGAGAACAGTAATTAAAGTTCCAAAATTGAGAAAAATAATCCCATAAAACTCCTGTCTTTGTGATACTGTAACACTTAAAACTGCTTTAATCTTTAGATAGATAGATAGATAGATAGATCTCAACCAAAGCCCATTGAAGTCAATGAAAGTCCTTCCATTGACTTTAATGAAGCTAGAACTTGGCCTACAAATAATGTGTTAATTTACACATTGGGTTTCAGCCAGATATAATTTAAAACAGTTTAATTATAGATTATCATTCATCCTCCTTGGTGCACTGCAGAGTAAAAGCTTTTTTGCTACACTGCTCTGACCCATCAGGTTTAAGGCCTACGCTAGAACCTCACCACCCTTGATCTGTAACTGTTGGGTGACCTTCCTATTAATATCTTTTGTCCCTTATGTTGCCACTCTAAATTCTTTAGAGTTTTTTCCCCCTGATTTCTGGCTCAGGGTTTCTGGAAATAAGGTTCTAATACAACTGCTGACAGCCAGATCCTTCACACTCACAGGACTACGAAGCATCACTACATATTGTAGTATGAAAAAATTTAACGCTGAACTGGGATTTTGAAGAAAGTGATATCAACGTGACCATCCAAATTCTACTCTCATCTGTGAACACCCAATTTGACCCATAGCTTGTAAGTGATTTTTTTTCAGACCCACACTGCTCCCAACAGGTTTACACAAGAAAAACAAACAAACAAACAAACAAAATGTTTAATAAAGGTTGCTGAGCTGAGCTGATTTTATTTTCCTGTGATGAGCAGGCCCCAGAGAATTTGGAGGTTTGGATAAGGAGGCAACATTTTAGGAAGCCAAACTGGACAAGTACTTTCATAAGAACAGCCTTTCTAGGGAGATTTCTGGCAATTCCTACTTCTCATTTGATTAGAAATATTATGAAAGTCATTACTGTGCCAAGGAATGTAAATGATACATAGGCCTTTTCCTGGCTTAGCGCTTGGAGGCAAATCTCACACCCTATGAGTCCTTCCAGCTGCATTTATGTACTTCCAATACCAGGCCTGACAGCTCTTGAGAGTGCAGAGATGCATGTATATAAAAGATAGTGGGGAAAAGAAATTAGCCAATTTTTCAGATTTCCAAAGAAGAATCACTGGGGATTCAGTTTGAGTTTGGGATAAAGGTTTGGGCTGTTATTTTGTTATCCCCCCCCTCCCCACACTATAGCCTATCCACCCGGAAGTGAAGCTGTTCTGCCTTCCAAATTGCTAAGTTACCAAGTATGAATTTTGTATACCGGCCTACTGTCCCCTCAACAAGCCTGCAGGAATATTAAGAACATAAGAATGGACATAATGTATCAGACCAAAGGTCCATCCAGCCCAGTATCCTGTCTACCGACAGTGGCCAATGCCAGGTGGCCCAGAGGGAGTGAACCTAACAGATGTGATCAAGTGTTCTCTCTCTTGCCATCCATCTCCACCCCCTGACAAACAGAGGCTAGGGACACCATTCCTTACCTATCCTGGCTAAATGCCATTAATGGACTTAACCTCCATGAATTTATCTAGTTCTCTTTTAAACCCTGTTATAGTCCTAGCCTTCACAACTTCCTCAGGCAAGGAGTTCCACAGGTTGACTGTGTGCTGTGTGAAGAAGAACTTCCTTTTATTTGTTTTAAACCTGCTGCCCATTAATTTCATGTAGTGGCCCCTAGTTCTTATATTATGGTTGTGTTTCCCAAACTTGGGACGCCCTCTGCCCACGCCGCTTCCAGCAGCTCCCATTGGCCAGTGGGAGCCACGATCGGCCGAACCTGCGGATGCGGCATGTGAACAAACCGGCCCGGCCCGCCAGGGGCTTTCCCTAAACAAGCGGCGTCCCAAGTTTGGGAAACACTGTTTATGGGAACAAGTAAATAACTTTTCCTTATTCACTTTCTCCACTACCTCTATCATATCCCCTCTTAGGCCTGATCCACACTAACCCCCCACTTCGGACTAAGGTACGCAAATTCAGCTACGTTAATAACGTAGCTGAATTCGAAGTACCTTAGTCCGAACTTACCGCGGGTCCAGACGCGGCAGGGAGGCTCCCCCGTCAATGCTGCGTACCCCTCTCACCGAGCTGGAGTACCGGCGTCGACGGCAAGCACTTCCGGGATCGATCTGGGATCGATTTATCGTGTCTAGCCCAGACGCGATAAATCTATCCCAGAACATCGATTGCCTGCTGCCGGACCCGGAGGTAAGTGTAGACGTACCCTTAGTCTCCTCTTTTCCAAGCTGAAAATATTGTATGAAGGAACTTAAGAACCACTGAAAGGAAAATGCTATGGAATTTAGAAGGAGAAGAAGAATTGGAAATGGTCCTGATTTTCAAATGGTCTGACTCTGATACTTACTCACTTTGAGGAACACATCGCTCCACAAAGAGTCCAATACATTTCAGAGCTCTACTTCAGAAGTAAGGTGCTACACAACATAAAGATGGCAAAATTTGGCTCATATTTTGGATTCAAATGCAAATACTAACTTCTTCAAAGTCTGTATCAGACGTGGGGTTAAGTCTCAAAACTAACCAACAAGCCCTCTCCCAGGTAGTATTAATTGTAGCTATAAAATATGTTAATTAAATTAATTATGACTAATTTTATATTTTTAAAGGAACACCAAAGCACACTATATAGCAGAAGGGCACCAATTCATAAGAGGCCAGAAAGGTAAGCTAGATAAGTTGGATCACTGAAACAACAGAAATAGAAAATCCCTCCTTTATATTTATGTATTGCCGAAGGTTCATTACATGCTGTATCGAAAACATAATATTTTTGCAATGACACCTCTTCATTAAAGAGTCATTTTAAAGGCAGTTGATGGGTTCCAGGTTCATACTTTTCATCTAATATAAGGATTCATGAATTTGTATATTAAATTTCCTTTCCTGATGAACTGGTAATCCTTAAATAAAAAGTCCCATTGGTACTGATTCTGATCTCACTTAAATAGATTTACTAATATACACTGATATAAGTCAATGGAGTTACTGTCCATTGTTGTATAACCCGTGTATGGGAAATCAGGTCTAATGGGACTACTTGTGTGTACAAGGATTACAGGATTGGAATCTACTTTTATTTAATATTTTGGAAGGTTATATGCCTTTTCATGATTGGACATAATTTTCCTTAGCATAGCTTTCGACAGAGGTGAATTTGTCTCCATGGCAGTATGCTTGATATATTGTATTGTTAATTTAAAGGCTTATTAATGGAAATTGAGTATATTAAACTAAGCATGAAGCCTTCAATGTTTCATAAGTGTATTTGTCATGTTTAAAATACATATTAGGTTTGAAAAATAAAATCAGGTATTGTACATTCAAAAGAAAAAAATTAAGGTGATTAGTAAAACGGCTGGAGAATAATGAGACCAGAGTTAAGTTTAGAATATTAGAATATTTTTATTTTTATTGTAATTGTTAGCACGCATATTTGTGTTATGCATTATATCCATTTGATTGTCATGTGTGTGTTAGCACATTTATATTATGCATTATTTCATTGGTGTGTGTGTGTTTGTGTCTGTGAAGGGTTCATGACCTTTATTAAAGCAGTCAATATGGCACACACAGGACAGCTTCTAAGCCTGGCATATATTTATACTTATACTCATTTGGAAACTAAAGAAGAAAAATCAATTGGAATTTGCCATTTGATTGTCTTTCACCTTGATTCTTTGATTTAAAGTAAGCAGTTAAAGAATTAACATTGCCCCAAAACGACAAAACAAACAAACAAAAATCCTCAACCTGCCAAACAAACAAAAAACCCCTCTAACATTATTAGGCCTTCCAAAAGTAAATAAAAAGTGGTAGTGCTGAGAGTGAATTGCTGCAGTGATTCCAGGGAGAATCCTGATTTTAGCACTGCTGTACCAAATTTGTCATTTAGGAAAGCTCTTGTTCCCTTTATTGAGTTCCACTGTAGCGAACAATTTCTGCCTGCATCCCTCGTGTGTCCTTTTGGTTTATTATCTTTCACTGTGAATTGAGCATCCACAATCAGTTTCACAGGAAGTCTAATTTCACTCACTGCTTATACATATGAGGAGGCCTTTCCTCTCCCCCCGCTTCCCCCATCTCCCAATGTTCTTATCAAATGAAGAATTGTGGATAAGGGTTAGGTGCAGATAAACATGAGTGTAGCACTTCCAGAAAGGTCATGATCCCCCCCATAAGGTGCTTCTTGTTATGCCTGACCTTCAGATTTTCATCATCAGCCTGCCTGACAACTTAATAATGCAGAGGTGCAGGATTCATTTCTCCCCTCTGAGAGAGCCAGTACGGGACGCCCTTTTCCCTGATTATTTCCCTGCACTCCCTGCTGCCCTTTATAAGCCAACCAGAACTCCATCAATCATGCTCTTCTTTCCTTTCCTCCTCAGCCCCCAGTCCTGAAAGCTCTAAAGCTGCAGTGTCCCCTTTTGTCTGGTCTCGGTACACGTCTCCACCGACTGAAAACACCCTTAACAAATAGCGATTCACCTTCCTATTAAAAAAGCGAAGGCGCTCGAAGTTTTCCCCTGCGTTTGAATGTATTATCATCATGCACCATCCCTCTTAATAGACTCTGCTAAGTGAAGGGGATGAGAGTAATTTCAATGGCAGTTAGAAGTTTTCCCTGCTTTGGTTTTTATTTATTTATTTTAATTATTAATATTATTACAATTATATAATTATTAATATATTATATGTTGTCATCCTGGCTTCTTTCTGCTTTTGGAAAGTATTTAATGAAGTATTCTTTCCCCTCTCCTCCCCCAGCCCTGTTGGGAGGGAGGCTGTCCTGCGTGGGGACTGATAGCTCGCTATTTTCAGAGTCAGGATTTTCGGAATGAACAGTTGGGAAGAAAGAAGGCAAGGCGCTTTTGGAATGGGAGGATATGGATTTGGAACAGATTTTAAAAGCGGTCATAAACCCAGTGTATAAAAGATGTGTTGACTTCCCCCCTAGCCTCACTAGTGCTTTTCCAGCAAGTGATTCCTGGAGCGATACCAGGCCGGCATGCACCACAGGCATCTGGTGAGAGAGCAGTTCAGTGTATTCTGTGACAGAGAGGAGATCTTACAAGGCCAGTGTATTATTGCCTAAGGCAGCTGCCATTTCTATCCTTGAGAGGGTAAGCATCCCCCAGTAAGCTACAGCTCAGCTGGGTGTGAGAACAACACCATATCCAGCAAACATGCTTGGATCACACACTGACCAGTGGCAGCAGGATGCAAATCTGTGCCCAGCTGGAGACAGAAGTTAATATGTTAGCCCAGCTCACCCATTAGCCGCTGTACTGGATCCGTAAGAATAATAAATAAATAACTGAGCTGTGTGAAGCACAACAGAACCAGTCATTTGCCAAATATCACCGTCAAGGCCGAAATTAATTTTCGTAACCCCCCTCTCTGGCTGGCTGGGTTGGGAGCTGTGCCATCAGAACTCCTAAATTCACGGATTTGTGTTTTCATCTGTATCTCCATCACCCCAAGGATATAAAAACTTGCTTAGAAGCGGAAAACACAACTCCCACGCTATTTATTCCTACAAACAGTTACAGCGGGACTAATTGGGAACCCCCTGAATAATGCTTTACCATCTGAATCATTTCATGTATCGCAGATTTGGGAAATCCCAACACAGCATCAGGGCTTGCAGTGAAATATGGATCTGGATTCAGGGCCGGTGAACACTAAAGATACCTTCAGTGCTTAAAACATTCCTTTTTAAAAGAGATTTGCACTCAACTGAGAGTGTAGTGAAGGGCGCAAACGGCCACCAGAAGTGGGCTTCAAAGGCGGGCAAACGTGCAGGTGTCTAAAAGAGCAGTGAGCCCGATCTAAAGCCCACTGAGCTAGTGCGAATCTTTCTATCAGCTGCAATGGGCTTTGGAACAGGCTCAGTAAGAGAAAAGTGACTACAGCTGAGTGGATAATTTATCTGACATACGTCACCTGCTTTTCTGCTTGTGAGATGTCCACCAGGGGCTGAGGATTTCCTTGAGTTTATCCATTATTCAAAATCATTGACTGAATAACGTTCTACAAGCTATTCTTCACCTGCTGATCACGCATGGGCAGTTCTTTGTGATGCAGAATTTGAGAAGTGTGTCCAATCCAAACTAATCACACAGGTCATGTTATTATTTCTGTTCCCCAATTGGAAGGGCATAATTCTTGGATTCTCATGCAAATCACTACTATTTGTGAGTTTGACATTAGTTTACCATTAATATCCCGTAGTGTTGGCCTACACTTCCAAACATTCACGCTAGGATTGAGCCCAGGATAATGGAGTCACCTTGGGCTCTTCCAGTGCCTTCCCCCTCCCACCTGTGCCCAATGGGTATAGCTGAGAATCTATCCCCATAAGTAGAATTCATTCATTTTACTAAACTGTTCTGGGTGAACTGTATCTCTTTCATGGATAGGAAACTTCAGAAGTCAGAAGAAAATTGACAAATCAGCTTGCATTATGATGCAAATATATTATTTGAATAAACCACAATAGAAAGAAGTTCATTGATCTGCTGGAATATACTGCCTACCTACTTCTATCCCACCTTAAATCTATTCATTCTCATTAGTTTGAAACTCAGATTATTTAGAATGACATGCTTTGTGCACTGAAGGTGACAATTTTAAAAGCAGACCTGAACAAAACATTTTATCCAAATGCCTCTGATATGTAGGAAACCATGGATTCAGATCCCCTTCAAACTTGGTTCCCTCTCTACTTTAAACGTAGCAGTAAGATACATTTTACTAACCCTAGTTAAATAAATACAATACAATGTATTTTACTAATACATTCGTTTTGTGAAAGTATCATTTCATAGCCAATTGCAATCACTGTCCTCATACTGATGTAATTCTGGAGTGACTTTATGGAAATCAGTGGAGTCACATGGGGGTAAAAACTGGTGTGAGCAAGAGCAGTATCGGGCCTCCAATATAAACAGCAGTAAACTACAGAAAGCAAGATGCTCTACAGGGAGCATGGTAGAGGCACAGAGAAATGTAATGGGGTCAGTTTCAAGCCCAGGAAAGCTGGGAGGTTCAGGCCTTGATTCTCCTTGGAAAGAACAATACAAATGATATGTCAGGGGGAAAATATTGCGATAGAATTTGAGTTTTGAAAAAAAGCTGCAGAAAAGAAAGAGGGAAGGAAAATGGAAAAACCATGAATGAGGAAAATAAGACAACAGATGGGCAATGGGGAGACAAGAGACAATGGGAACAGGGAGGGGATCAGATTGAGATCATGGCAAAGGAGAGAAGAGGGTTAATGAGAGGAGAGAAAAGTTAACTAATCTGGGCAAAGAGGCAGGATGACAGGATCCTGGTCAAAGAGTAGACTGTACTAGTGGCAGGAGCTCAGCGGGAAGGAATGTGTGACGGGTTATACCCCCTTTCGGGGTGCCACCAGATGTGCTGAGGTCCCACTGAGTCTGTCCTTTCCACCAGCCTGGCTTTCCTCACCCTGTTCTTCTTGTGCTAGGCTCTCAAGTCTTTCCTAGCAAACACACAGGTAAGGCCACACCCAGCTGCAGACACAGACTGAAATCAACTCTGTGTGGAAGGATTTAGCTGGGGGAATGGCCAGAACTCACGTGCACACCTCCTTTGGGGTATAAACCCAAAATAATATTGTCTTGCACTGTATAGACAAATCTGCACAGAGCAAGCTCATAAAAATCACCTTCTCCCTCAACATGGAGAGATATATGCTCAGCTTTCCTCCCCCTTTCACCTCCCCCCCCCCCCCGGCAGATATGAATTACACAAACTGGGTTTTGAAATAAACAAGAAATACATTTATTAACTACAAAAGGTAAATTTTAAGTCAATATAAGGGATAGCAAACAGAACAAAGCAGATCACTGAGCAAACTAAGCTTAATACACTCAAGAAACAGTTTACAAAATGTAATTTCTCGCCTTAAATGTTGTTTTAGGCAGGTTGCAGAGTTTCTGTAGCCTAGAGTTCCAGTTATTTCTCTTTACAGCCTGGACTCAGCCCCTGCCTTTCCCTTCAGGTGTTTTTAGCAATCTTCCTTCTTGGATGGGGAAGCAATGGACAAAAGCCCTGGTTGCCTTACTTCCCAGCCTTAAATAGAATTTACATAAGGCGGGAATCTTTTGTTTCCCAATCTGACACCCCCATGCCCTCTTAATGAAAAACCACTGAAAGACCAAGATGGGGGTCTAGTACCAGGTGACACGATCACTTGACCCTGTAGTGTCAAAGCAGCAACCCCGGGAGCTTCTCAGGAAGGCGGGAGATTAGGATCTTCCAAGTCTTATTGTTCTTTCTAATGGCCCATTGAGGCTGATTGCCTACTGTCTGGTGGGCGTTCCCCCAAATACACACAGTTGTAATTGTTACATAGTCAATATTCCTAACCTCCAATACAGAAATGATACATGCATACAAACGGGATAAACACATTCAGTAGATCATAACCTTTTCAATGATACCTCACATAAAACATATCTTAGTTATGCCATATTCATATCATAACAATATCTCTATGAAGAATATGGGATGTAATGTCACAGAATGACCACCAGGGTTCGGAGTCAACGTCAGGGTCAGTAGTAAGGCCAAGGGACAAACCGAAAGGCAGAGCCAGAGGCAGGCTGGGGATCAGGCCAGGGTCAGTACTGGGTATCAGGGCCAGGTGGATGTTCTGGGATTCGAGCAGGCATCAAGGTCCAAGTCAGAGCAAAGGTCAATACCAGGAGTTCAGAAACAGCAAGTGTGAGGTGATCATATGAGCCACATTGTTACCTGGACACTTCCTAGAATGTCTCTTGGGTTTATATAGAGCTAGGAGCACTTCCCTTGAGGCAGCACTTCCTGTGGTCTATGTCTGCAGTGGGTCATGGCTAGGGGAATGCAAGATTTGTTATAGTTGCCACAGGGTAGCAGTGTGGATGTGTTTGCTGCCTGGCAGATCTGTGTTTCAGACCTGCTGGGCTTTAAGCAGGACTGGTAAGCAGAGAGAAGCATAAACAGGTGAAATATGAATGAAGCCCCAGAGGTGAGGTAGAGACAGGAAATTTGTACTGCCCAGCAGAAAGAGCCAGTCCAGGGCATTTGACCTGATAGAGAAAGAGTGGGGGCAGGAGTTCATTTTTAAATTTGATACTAAAATGCTTCCAATTGACAACTGTAATCTGGTAATAAGGTTTCCCTGAGTTATTCTCTCCCCTCCCAAACCCAGCTATATTTGAAATTCATAACCTCCAGCAAGTTCAAATCCTTCAAATCCTATGCTTGGCCTTTCTTCTTCATTTCAATCTTCATCAGCTGCATTGGTGGTGCCAATGTCCGTCTACCGCACTTTGCCAAGGCTTTGCTACCAGGACCGAAGCAGACTTCAATGCCCCCTTCACACTAACAACTAAATGGACCTGGGTGGGAGTTTTACACCTAGGCCTTGGAAGATATGTGGCCGTCGGTGAGTGAGGTACCGAAGGTAAATGCATACAGACAGGGTCAGACAATTCCTTGGACTCGAGTTTCCTTTATCAGGAATTCCTTTATCAGTTATGCAAGGGGGAAATTGGTTGCCCTCCATTGATATTTGCCAAGCGAATATGAGGAATATTCTGGATCTGAACCAAAGGGCCATGGGAAGAGCCAAGCCCTTTCAAATTGACTTGGCAAGGCAGGATTCTCTCGAGGAGCAGAGAAACTAGAGCGATATCAGTCAGAACAGTAAACACCATATGTTTGTCTCACAGCATCTGATGCTGGTGAAGTGGACAAAGGCAGAGAGGTTGGCAGAGCTGATAAATAGGCCAGTGTAAATCAAGACACATTCACCTTTCCTCCCTTCCCAGAGGAGTTCTACAAGACATGAGCAGCGTTATTGCCCCTAAATCCAGGAGCCCCTGAAAGATGCTCGGTGTTTTCCATGCTGATTATTTACACAAAGCCTTGATTGAAGGAACTGCCAGTTGCAGAGAGGTGTCTTTTTTTGAAATGTCATTTATTAAGGTACGAGACCCTCTTCATCTAGAGAGAAAAGCATGAATAAGAGAAAGGAAGAGACCACAGAGCCATTCAATATGGAACATTTGGTAAAAAATTTCAAACATTTTCTTTCCTTCCAAAATGTCTGTTTTCCAAAACCAACATTTTTTTAAAAAAATTTCTATTTATCTAAAATGTTCCTTTTTTTAATATGGCCCCTTTCTTCCCCCTTCTCTGCCATTCCCCCTGCCAGCTCCCAGTCCCTCCATATTTCAGTGGCAAAATAGAAAATCATGTGACAGAGTCACAATTCCTTCCCTGATCTTTTCCTGCACCAGCATAGCTGAACACTGCCCCTTACTGAGGGCAGATTGCAAGGTGACAGTCTATACTCTAGTGGGTTCAATACTTGTGGCTTGAGCATACCAGTATTATTTGTGTAATTTTCAATGGGACAGATTGTCTTCAAATCATTTTCAGGCATTTCTGAAAATATTATGAAGACAGAAAAAACATTATCACTAAGGAAACAACCAATTAAAAAGCAAAGCAGCCAAAAAACCACAGACAAAAATTCAAGTATTTTATAAGGATGTTTGTTGATCGCAGGAAAAGATAATTTAGCTCAGGGGTCAGCAACGTTCGGCACGCAGCTCGCCGGGGTAAGCACCCTGGTGGGCCGGACCAGTTTTATTTACCTGCTGACACGGCAGGTTCGGCCGATCGCGGCCCCCACTGGCCGCAGTTCGCCGTCCAGGGCCAATGGGGGCGGCGAGAAGCGGCGCGGGTGAGCGATGTGCTGGCCGCGGCTTCTCGCCGCCCCCATTGGCCCAGTGGGGGCCGCGATCGGCCGAACCTGCTGCGTCAGCAGGTAAATAAACTGGCCCGGCCCGCCAGGGTGCTTACCCCGGCGAGCCGCGTGCCGAACGTTGCCGACCCCTGACTTAGCTACTAGTTTGATAGACAAGCTCTTCAAGTTCAAGCTGAACTCAAAGCTTCTAAAATATTTAATATTTTATTATCACGGACATATGTTGGCAACTTTGGAACTAGAAAGGAAATAACTGAATTAGAAATTTTACAAGTGTGGTCTCTGGCACTTTTTACTCCAAATATTTATTATTTTGTTCAGAAAGCTAGCACTTTTTTAGCCTCTAGTTGCACCAAATCACTCTCTACCATTTCCTGCTGAGATCCAACTCACTCCATGGGTTGATCTGAAAACAAAATAGCATACCACATCTCCCTGGGTTTGAGAGTGGTTTAGAACATAGATGTACCTGAAAGGACCATCATGCAATCTTTGAATAAGCAGAACTCTCATGGAAATTAATGGGAGACGTAACCACGAGAAGTTTGAAGGATCAGTCCTCTTACTCTTAAGATATCCCAACAGTATCTTCTAGTTCAGACAAGCTTTCCATGGGTCTTACTGGCTCAACCAATGACATCCTCTCCTTTGGCTCACCTGTTGACTGTGAGAGAACCCTTTTGAGCTAAGGCTTCTGCACACAGACAATACCCATGGAAAAGCACTATTAAATCAGCCAATGCAGGAATGTTCCTGATAGTATATTCTACACTGGTGGATCCATTCTAATTTAAAATGTACACAATGAACACACAGCGAGTCTAGCTACTAAGTGGATGATTCCACTTATCGCTAGAGTGCCTGGCCACTAACTGCGAGACAAAGCAACAAACAGGTCTAGGAAGAATGCCTCTTAGACAGAAGACAATTAAGAATCTCAAAATTTGTGGTGCCAAGCAAAGAGTCCATAATCACGTTGCTTAATGCACTTCTGGAATGCACTATGGTGACAAGTGCGGCATAAGAACCTGAATAGAATAGCTGTCACTGAATGGAAAAAAAAGTGGCCCCATTGTATTAGATGATTTGTGGTTTGCAGTCAGCAAGCATGATCATGAGGATGGCTTCTTCAGTGAAAATGACTGTAAAAGAGACAAGTTTTCATCACTATCACTTGTGATCTTTCTTTCAGTGTTAATAATGTAATCCGTAACATGAAGAAGGATATCGTGTCTATGTTCCTTTAAATCAAGTCTTATTCATCAGACCGGCCCTCTTATCAATTTAAATGCTTTCTTTTTGTGATTTACTATTTTTATGTTAGAATTCCTCTCGGCCGAAGACATATGAAAAATCTATATTTTGTCATTGCTTTTTTGTTATATGTTTAATGATATAATATAAAGGAACCTATTGTAATAAAGGATACCTGTAGCATAAATACCCTACACTAAGACACTTTTATCTCAGTTGCAAAAATCTGTACTCATATAACACTCTAATATGATGGATATGAGCTCAAAGAATAGCTCCAGAGCAGCAACCTTTGTGCTAAATTAGCAAAAATAAATATTAACTTCTGAAATATGTGAAAGAAAATCTTTAATGCAAAACTCCCAAATTATTCATTTTAAAAGATATATTGGTTCATAACCCAACTAAAATAAAAATGTGCTACTAAATGTTTTCACAGGCATAATTCTGGACATTTTACCGTATTTTGTAAAAGAAAGAAAGGAGACCCTTTGTTCGAAAGTAGGAATTGAGATTTGTGGGTGAAGAGCATGGTCTATTTAGGACTGAATTCTCAACGGAACTCTTGAATTCCCCTTCACACTACTTTAGCAGGTCCTCTGACCCTAGGTCCTGCCCAGAGAGCCACTCCCACGTTCCTTCTTTCCAGTAAGGTAAAGAGTAGAGCTGGCTGGTCAACAAAATGCCATTTTTGAAAATTTCAGAAAAACTTCATTCCCCTCTCCTCCCATTTTGATGACATTTCCATGAAAACTTACAGGGTTTTTTGAGGAGAACCAAACCCATTTTATAAAAATGATCACAGAAAATTGAATATTTTTCAGTTGTCTGGTTTTCTGTCAACCCCCCCCCTCCCCCAACCGTCATTGAAAATTAATGGGGTTTTTTTCTGTAAAAATGTTTGGTTTTGATGAAATGCCATTTTTTCTTTTTTTTTTTAAATTTGATCTTACCCTGCAAGAGTGTCAGCAAAGCCTACTTAACATTTTCCATCATGATAGCTACCTGCTAGCAGGGTTGTTTTTTTTCCGCAGACAAACTATATTATTATCAGCAATGCTCTCATCTAGACCTCAGTGACCAGCTTTATAACTACCTTTACTGTGAACATGGCAACGTTCCAAGTTCCCATTGTTTTAAAAAAAATAATATAATGTAGTTTTCCATAGAATCGAGTAGGTCTGATCTGTTCTTACAAAGGTTACTAGGGACCTAGATATCAATAGAAGTTTGAGCTTTCACTGTCATCAGTTGTGAAGATTTCATTCTTTTGACTCAAAAAGTGACAGTGACACCAAACCAGACTTGTCCCTAATGCTACAGACGACTGATAACATTTGTGTCCATGCTATCGGGAATTCACACTTGTCTGCCTGTGTGGTACTCAGATAAAGTTAGAAATGAGTAGCTGTATCAATCGGTTTGCTGCTAAAATAATCACCCACTGTTTATTTTTCAGCTAAGTCAATTATGCAAGCTGGTGCATCAACATTCACTAGGTGCTGATTGCAGATAAATTGGCAGGCGTTTAAGTAAATATATGAAAAAAAGGAGTATGCACCTGTTTTAAAGAAGGCAAGATCGTAAGGAAATACTGGAGATATGTTGCAGTAAGCAGAAATGCAGCAGTTTGGTGACTATTTTTCATGTTATTTGTGGTTGGTTTGGTTTGATTTTTGAAAATGGCTTCATTTAAAAAACAAAAACAAACCCTTTCATTTTAAATGTAAAACTCCACAGTGACTTCAGTTACTATTGCCTTTTGGATAGAATTGATAAAAGAGATTGGATCCTCTGCTTGAGGAGTGGCTTCAAATATAACGATTTGTGAAGGGGTAAAAAGTAAAAAATAGTTTTGAGCAGTGTAATGAAAAAGGGGGTCTGATTAACCAGTACATTATTCCAGTTTGATGTCAATGTAGCTCCACTGAATTATTATTATTTGTACCTACATGCTTAAGATCAGGGGTCCCATTATACTCCGCACTATACAAACATATTGGGAAAGACAAGCTCTGCCCCAAAGAGCTTGCACTCTAAGGCTCTGTCTACACCAGGGATCGGTAACCTTTGGCACGCGGCCCATCAAGGTAAGCCCCCTGGCGGGCTGGGCCAGTTTGTTTACTTGCCGCATCTGCAGGTTCGGCCAATCGCGGCTCCCACTGGCTGCAGTTCGCCTCTCCAGGCCAATGGGGGCTGTGGGAAGTGGCGGCCAGTATGTCCCTCAGCCCGCACAGCTTTCTGCAGCCCCCATTGGCTTGGAGCAGTGAACCGCAGCCAGTGGGAGCCGCGATCGGCTGAACCTGCAGACGTGGCAGGTAAACAAACCGGCCCAGCCCGGCCCGCCAGGAGGCTTATCCTGGCAGGCCGCATGCCAAAGGTTGCTGATCCCTGGTATACACTATGAGCAGGCTGCTAGGATGTGATTTCCCTGCTCATGTACACATACTCGACGTAGCGTGATGAGCCCTAGCTCATGAGTATAAATAGCAGTGTAGCTGCAGTAGCACCAGCAGCGGAGGGATGGCTGAGCTGTGCTGAGTACGTACCTACCGTTTCCAGGTAGGTTTGTACATGACTCAGCAGTGCCTCTACTGCTGTCACCCTGCTACCGTGGCTACACTGCTACCCTTGTGCTAGCTTTCACTGAGCTACTGCAAGTATGCATACACAAAAGTGGAATCACACCCATAGTTTGTAGTGTTGATACAGCCTAAGTAGAGAAGACAATCAAAAGATGGGAGGAGGAAAAAGATGGGTGAAGGACATGTGCAAGATCCCACAGCAGGGCAGTGGCAGGACCAAGTTCCAGGTCTCCCAAATCCCAGGCCAGTGCCCTACCCACTAGACCACACTGCCTCTGTGAAATTAATAAAAATACTCCCGCATAAAACGGAAGTACAGGTCTGTCGCATCTTACGTGCATTTTATATGCGCGATTTCAACTTTACGCGGTCGGCAAAAACAAAAAGCAAAACCAAAAAAAAAGAGAAAAACAACAATTTTAATATTATATCTGTAGTGTGGGCGATTTTGCCCGCCATTGAACTCAATGGGATTTTGGCTATACCCGGTTTTCGCTTTACTCGCTAACCATGGAACGGAACCCCTGCGTAAGATGAGACAGACCTGTAACAAAGTAGTGACTTGGGCCTATGGGTTGATATGTGGTAAGTTGCGTGGGGGGGTTAATATAAAAGTTAAGCCATATAAATCAAGGCTGCATTCAGTGGGTTTATTCCTGCCATGCTACAAAGGGTTAACAAACTAAGCCACTAGGACAATGGCATTCATAGACAGTTCTCCTCATTCCCCAATCTCTGCTTTATTAAACACTTGATCAGTTGGCTTAAAAATTAACCATATGGTGTTGTTCGTAGGCCATGGATTGAGGGCTCAGGTAGGGCATGATCTCTTGAGTCGATCTGGACAAATGCTTTCAATGATAGTATCACAGTGCTGTCTTTACTGAAATAACAGCAGAAGAAGACAAACTAATAGGGTTGTAACCTATACAGTTGCAAATAAAAAACAGGGTGTTGTCCTAGTAAGTATAGGGAGATGCCCCACCATAGTAAATGAATCTGGGGACTGTAGTAAATAAAACCAGTGAAAATAGTTGTGAATGGCAATGACTCATTTCCTTGCTCTCCCTGAGTCCCTTAGCCTCACCTGCTAACTCCACAAGGAGAACTGGGTCAGGGAGGGATAGCTCAGTGGTTTGAGCATTGGCCTGCTAAACCCAGGATTGTGAATTCAATCCTTGAGGGGACCACTTAGGGATCTGGGGCAAAATCAGTACTTGGTCCTGCTAGTGAAGGCAGAGGGCTGGACTCAATGACCTTTTGAGGTCCCTTCCAGTTCTAGGAGATAGGACATCTCCAAAAAATTTTTAGTACTGCAAAACAGCATTTTTGAACATTTATTTGAATTCAGGACAGTAGTTCACTCCATCCATGTTCGTGCCACCTTATTATTTGCTTTATACAAACTCATGTGCAAACAGTTTTTGGTTGGATGAATGTTTGGGGGTGAGCTGGTTTTTGCAGGAATGCCTGTATTTGCCTTCAACCAAAGGTGTCTTGCACGCATTCAGTAGTCACTCTTCTCCCACATAGAAAAGGTTTAGTGATCCAATCAAGAATCAGAAATAACACTATGTGATCTAGATCTCCAATCATGCACCAGTCACAAATCATCAATAGTGAGAAATTAAAAAGCTCATAACCAATCTGTAGGCTGAAATTTGTTCACATAAACCTAATTACTACTAGAGAATACATTCAGATAATTACTAGTAGAGAATACATTCAACAAGTAAATTCTGCATGAAGATGGGGGGGAGGGGAATGGATACATTAATCAAATAAATTATTTGCTAAATGAATAATTCAACCAGCTTATATAGGTATATATCATTTGGTAATGGATGGAGTGTCATCTAGAGCAGTGTTTCTCAACGACTGGACCATGGACCGGTGCCGGTCCCTGAGATCTCCCTGACACCGTTTAGGAAGACAGCAAGCCAGTCTGTGATATCAAAAAGGTTGAGAAACACTGATCTAGAGCACAGAAGTGGTAGTCAGAACTCTTTTAGTTTATTCCCAGTTCTACTTCTGACTCACTGTGTGACCTACAGAAAGTCTTCATGAAGATATCTCGATGTGCCTTGTAGTTTGTCCATCTGTAAAATGGGTATTACAATAATACTTTTCCTCCTCATGAGGCTGTTCTGGGTCTAATTAGTGTATGGAAAGTGCTCTGAGATTTTTGGATGAAAGGTGCTATATAAGTGCAATGGATGATGATCTTTCAGGGATTTCTAGCTCAAAGAAAAGCAAGAACAAGGTCTATAAGGCTGATTTTATCTAGTGAATGCTGAACACTTCCTGTGAATGGTCACTCTAAGGCAGGGGTCGGCAACCTCTGGCACACGGCTCACCAGGGAAAGCACCCTGGCGGGCCGGGCCAGTTTATTTACCTGCTGGTTCGGCCGATCGTGGTCCCCACTGACCGCAGTTCGCCATCCCAGGCCAATAGGGGCGGCAGAAAGCAGCGCGGGCGAGAGATGTGCTGGCCGCAGCTTCCCGCTGCCCCTATTGGCCTGGGACGGCAAACCGTGGCCAGTGGGGGCCGCGATCGGCCGAACCTGCCACGTCAGCAGGTACATAAACTGGCCCGGCCCGCCAGGGTGCTTACCCTGGTGAGCCGCGTGCCAGAGGTTGCTGACCCCTGCTCTAAGGCTTTCCTGTGTCTGACTTATGTATAATGTAAATCAACATAGCTACAGGTAAACTGCTAGATGGGGAACAGTTGTTAGTTCATGGGAAATGGATTGTAAAAACTTCACTCCTTTGACATTAGAAGAGAGTTTTAAATGGATTCATTTCCGGTTCAAATCACTGAGAAATCTCACCCAATATTTCATCACCATCCTCACATGTCTTTCTAGCTCCACAGGGAACTGATTACCCTGAAAGTTTATGCAAAAGATGCTGCTATCAAAGTTTACCAGAGAGTCTTGATTCACATGGGAAAGCAACGAGAACATCTCCTGTACTTACTGGAAAGCCAGTTCCAATAAGCAATTGTCCTGGGTTCTTTGAACTTTAGAAGAGGTGGAGGTACAGTCATATAGAAGATGAACTACTTCCCTTGAAGGAGTTGAGCACATATCTGTGCAGATTGATAGAGTCATAAGTCACTAGAAACTAACCTGGGTACAGCCTGAGGTAAAGCTGAAAGCTAAAGTCATTCCAGGTGGGCTGGCAGAGAAAAAAACGCTAGACATTCACATATGAGGTCATAACTTCTGTTCCATTGCAGTCCACATATAAATATTTTAAATTTATATTTTTAGAAGTTTTAAGCATCTCTATGAAATGCATTTAACTTTAGATTTTATTTTAAAATGACTCCTGACTTAGTGAGGTGCCTTGCTCACTCAGGGATTTCAATAAAGCTCTCTTGACCAATCAAAATTCATGAGTCACACCGTGTGACATTGAAATGCCTTCATTTGCCATAAGTGCCTAGGATGGCACGTAAACATCTGGAAATAATGAAATGTTCTCCTCCCGAGTTGCAGAGGAGGGAAATTCTGCATTAGACTAACAATTGTGTAAATTGCAAGGGGGAAGGGTCAGCTTTCTAAAATTACTGTGGTCAAGTCAAGTCAAGCTATTTAATGGGAGGCTCAGATCCAAGATCAAAATTATTTTACAAATCTCCTAGCAATTTCATCTAGGAACAAGCATGGCGTTTTGTTTTGTTTTATAGTGCAGCTAGCCAATAGACAGCACATTCTCATAGCTAAAAAATAAATCCCCTTTCATGAGGGACACAAAGCAGGTGTGCTCAATAAGAATAAAACTGTTCCCTGTATTTGCTGAAGTAAGGTAGGAAAGTCCTTCCCAATGGGAAATGGTTGTAAATCAAAAGAAGATCAAGAAACAGAAAAATTCTAAGCTGAAACAATGCTTTCAACGGCTCCTCATTGAAGTTCTTCCTTCCATTAACTTTATAAATAGAGCTTCTATTCTGGGGAGTAGGTTAATTTCATTTTGGGGGGTTATTTTTAGCAACTTTTGAGTTCTATGAAGATGTTCAAAAATCAAGATGGTGAGGTTGTGTTCTATCTTTGATACTGCAATGAGAAGAGTGTTTTGGGTTACCTCCCAAAATTCTTGTCTAAATAGGATCTACTTTAAGTTTTATTATATATAAACTAGGATTTATATGTTGGCTTAAGCATTGTAGCCTTGTTATTGAACCCCTGGTTTAGCATTTTAGTGCATTTGTTCTCTAGTGTGCTTTAACATAATACTGTTTACTACTTTAAAGCACACTAGGGAACCTTTAGTGCACATTAGCAAGGTGTACACTGACCAATTAATGTGCAATACATTATTGCATTTTAGAAATCACACACCTGAAGTCTGCATTTCTATTCCATTTAGACAAGTCCTTAGATACAAGTAAGGACAGTGCCTTTATAAACAAACTGGGAAAGGGGTGACGTCAACCCAAACAGAGTAACCATTTCTGGATAAACTATTTTTTTTCTGGGATGCTTATTGGTTAAAACCTAAAATCAGAAGCACAATCATAAAGTACAATCCTTATTCTACAGGAAGTGATATTTGGTCAGCTGTCCAGGAATCAGAAGAACAACAACAAATAAAGGAAACCAGAAATAAAACAAATATGGAACTGACAAGACACATGATCTACTTTATTGGTCAGTCATTCTGCCTTCCATTGTATTCCTTCTCCCATATCTTGTTTGTAAATTACACATGCATTGTTAATCATGTTTTCTGTAAAACATCTCTCAGATTAGGTGCTATGCACAAAATAACTAACAGCCAAAGGGGTGTGAGTGGAGGGTAACTCATCTGAACATCTGAACCTATTTCAACCAAAATTATTAATTGTGATCTCATCAGCTAAATAATTAATGGGGAGGAGGAACATGAAGAAATCAACCTGGTCGTATATCTGTCTGTCTTTTTACACTTATGGATTGGTCTGTTTAACTAAAGCCTGTTTCCAGTCCCATGGAAGTCAAGGAAAGTCTTTCCATTGGCTTCAAAAGAAAAGAATTCTATCTAGGGGACTTCTGAAGTGACATGACCCTAAAACTGAGACGTGCAATTCAGGAGGAGTAACTGTGGTAAATATTAGTAACAGGGTTTGAATAAATTCACATTCTTACCTAAAATCTATTTGAAACTCTTGGGTAGGCTGAACATCTTATAAGAATAGGGTTTCCTCACCAAATTTCTGCTAGCTTCTGTTTTTAGTGAGGTCAGACATAGCTTGAGAAAAGTCTGTTTTCATCATATTTTGGCACTTGCCGTTTTGGTGCTGGCTAGAATATACAGGCCAGCTCCTGAGCTGGTGTAAAACAGATTTACTGAACTGACATCAGTGTCGCTACACCAGTTTGCACTAACTGGCGATCAGGCCCTGAAAATGCAAAGACATGCAAAAGTTTATATTGTTTACACACACACATATTTTAAAAATATTTAAATCAATTTAAAAACGGTATGTATGTGTATATATATGGACATAATCAAAAACTGCTGATATTAATTGTTTTAAAATTATTGTATAGATAAGGTTTGTTTTGGGTTTAGATTTAAATGATGAAAGAAAGTTCAGAACCGTTCTTATTTTAACAGATTTGGTTTACTGACACCTACCAAATTCAGCTGTAATATTAAAAACATACCCAGTACAGATGACTAGTTGAGGCCTGGTTTAATAGTCCAAGCATAAAATTGGGAATTCCTAAATTCTAATCCAAATTCTGATAGTGATTCTTTCTGGTTTCTGGCCAAATACTTAGGCTTCTTTTCTCAGTTTACCGTTCTTCAGAATGGGCATAATAATACTTATCTCCCAGAAAAGCTTTGAGGATTTATTCATGTTCAGAAAACATTTTGAAGATGACAAGTTCCAGGTGTTGTTAGTATCGTGTTCCCTTTTTTCCTCAACCTATTTTCTATCCCTCCAGCAAAGTAACATGAAACAACAGTCTTGAAATGCTTTTCAGTTTCCTTGGCAAAATCTATTGCCAAGTCCAGCATCTGTATTTTTTAACATATTCACACTGGGTTAAAATTATGCGCATAAACATTGCTAATGTATTTGCTAGTAGGCTGTGTGACACCTTATTCCTTTAAAAGTTTTCATCTCTTGCCATGGTCTAGGAAAAGTCTCTCCTATCTGAGAGGGCTAGTTAAGATGTATCTTGCGGTTTCCCCGTATCTTTAGTATGCAGGGAGCGCAGAGATGGAGATAAAAGGAGAAATGTCTATCTTTGAGTCCTCTGCAATACAGAATAAGTTATCAACCTACTAACATGCATGTCTGAATAGACTCCTTTGGCAGGAGGGAGATTTTATCTGTCCTGACATGTGAATTCCTCCCTCATGTCAATCCATGAAAGTACTAAAGAATAAACTCTCTAGTAAAATGAATGTGGCATACCACTGGGACTTAGAGAGCATCATATTTTCCCCTGGCTACTTTTTCTTTTTTTAATTCTCCAACTGAATCCTTGATATCCATATAAATTAGTCACACTGAAGAACTACTTGAAAATCCATTGCTTTAATCTCACTGGCTAGGGAAGGTGGCTTACTCCACTAAGGTCTGGGAGTTTGTTGTCTTTCCTCCCCCTCCCCCCTTTCTTCAACACTGCAATGTGCCTTCACATCAACCCACACACAGAAGCGGCTGAGTTGTGTTTGTGCTAGAAGCTTTGCAGCTGTGCAAGTCAAATGAGCAGGCACTAGTTTTGCTCTCAGATCTGGTAGGCCCCAAGGTACAGATATGAGCAGCCAAAAATGTCCCATTTAGCATTGTGAAATGACCAGCCATGCATGACGAAAAGGGATGGGATAGTTTGAACGGAGCAAGACAGCATTGCACTTAGGCTGATTGTTGCACTTGGGTGGGAAGGGAGAGAGAGAGAGAATGAAGTCACTTTGATCTGTTTACCTATTAGTTATCAGTTTCTTTTTCATGTAGAAGTTGCTGCATATTCATATGTCATTTAGGAACTATTGTCTCACTACTTCGTTCAACATCCCAACCATTAAGGCCTTGATCTTTGATTGGGCCCTTTGGCTGTATTGTAATAATAACAAAGAAAATATTAATAATAAAATAATAATTAATGTTATGATCATTCTTTTTAGGCTGAAAAAATCAATCAATGGAAAAGAAAAGGAAAGAATTTGATCTGTGTCCTTTTGGTCTCCAGTCTTTATCCTTAGATCTATATGGCCTACTGTGCATAACAAAAATACTTTTGTTTACATTATAAGGTGTTTGAGGCATGGACTGTCCTATTAGTTATGTCTTGTACAAACCTGTTGGGGCTTAACTAACTGATCATTAAAATAATAAATTATAATTATTATGACTTTTTTTCTAATAGTTCTTTACACTATCTCTGTGTATAACTGTTTCTGAACTTGTTGCTAGATTCATATATAATATTTCTGCATGCTGTAAGACCTCACTCCCATTCACTTTCCCTTATTTTTACTTTTTGTTTACTTATTATTTTCACCAGTTCTCTGTGTGGTATCTCAGATATAGTTATAGTTTGCAACCACTTTCGGTGCAGCTCATCCTCGGTTCCCCTTCATGTCTATTCATATCTCCAAAGGTTCACTTGAACCTCAGTAACACAAATGAAAATGCCAAGTTTCTCCTGGTTTGGATGCAAAACCATAAATAAGCCCCGAATTTGTGTCAGCCACTTCTCATTCATGGCTGTGCCCTGTAACCACAATTGAACTTTGGCCATTCCTGAGGGATCAAATCCTGAACCAGTGACTTCAATGGGAGTTTTACCATTGACTTCTAAAAGAGCAGGGTTGAGGGCCAGCAATCCCATATCCAATATAGGTTAGAGCATAAACACATAAATGGGAAATATGTGGTGGTACTGGGGCCCAGCCTAGAAAGTTATTAGATTAAAAGATTTATAGAAGGGACCATTATGATCAACTCCACAAGGGGCCACTATGGTCACCTCTCTGACTTCCTGCACCAGACAGGCCAAAGAACTTCACACAATCATTTCTACATCAAACCCATAACTTCTGTTTGAGCTTTTTTTTTGGAAAGATATCTAGTCATCATTGAAATGCTTCATGAAATGGAGAATCTACCATACCCCTTTATAATTAAAGGAGGAAATGGCAGAGCCTAGAGCACCATCACAAAATTATGGTGCCTGAGTCAACTGCTGGGAAAAGGTTTGCTAAGGAGAAAAGAGCTCTTAGTTTCTCCGCCACCATCAGAGTGTGGTTATGTTCTGTGATGGCAACTCGCTCATTTCATTTAGACACATCAATTCCACCAAATGTGACATTTTCAAATGTGTGACTTCAGGTCTGTTCAACTAAACTAAGACCAAGTTTGTCGCAAAAGCTAGCAGATGGACAAAACTCTTTCATTTTATGGATCAAAGCATTTCCCACTAGATTAAGGCTTTTCATTTCCAATATTGCAAATTCTCCATTTCTAACTCAGAAAAAAAAGTCTCAAGTGTCAGATTTGGAATATAGGGAGGCGGGATTTTCCTGAGATCTGAAAGCTGCCAAGTGAAGGAATCATCAGCTTTTCCAAAACACAGATGTTTACCCTCTAACCCTCTCCTTTACCCTTGAGTGCCAAATGAGAAGGCAGGAAATATAGCAGAGGCAAGTACCGTTGAATGAAATTAGTTAAAAGTAGTGGTAGGAATGCAAGACTGGTCTATTAAAGAAGTAGGGCCACACAACAATTTAAATATAGGGAGGGAAAGAAAAGAACATTGATCAATTGCCTCATATGAAAATATACATATACAAATTGCACAGTAAATAGGCTTGATCCTGCCTTGTTATATGCAAGTATATAATATATACTGGCAGAGTAGCTGATAAAATCATCTACTTGTTTATGTGTGCAAAGGAGCCAATTTGAAAATATAGGAGCAGAGGAATTGCCATATTGAATCAGACCATTGGTCCATCAAGTTCGGTATGCTGCCTCCAGCAGTGGTTTAATCTTTGTACTTCAGAGGAAAGCAACCCCCAACACACACAAAGGACTTAGCCAGTCCTGTACATCAGATGGGGTAGAGGGAGGACATGCTCTTCCTGACCCTGGAGGCAACCAATTTATGTCCCAAAGAATGAGCTTGGCTTGTCCTTATCTTATGTATGTGTAACTATTAACGTCATTATTGGTTCAGAGTAGAGCTACAAAACAGTATTCACGAATATTTATTCAAATAAAAGTCACTAATTCACTTTGACATAATTTGTGACCCTTTTATTTTCCATGAACATTCAGATGAGTGAGGGTTTTGTTTACGGAAAGCAAAAGTCTGGCGTAGTCTTGCCAATAAGTGTTTGTGTGAAAGCTTGTTCCAGAAGTGGCTTAGCCAGCTCCTCTGTCGGGTTTATAAATAGTTCAGTTATCCAGCCAGGGGACAGAAGCAAAACCACGTGACACAGGTAACCAATCAGTGTGAATATTGAATTACACATATTGAATATGGACTCAAAGTAGTGGTCTCAGCAAATAATTCATGAGCATGGATAGACTGAACTATATTTGCGTAAATTGTTCATTGAATAATTTTGAATATAAACAAATGCATCACAAATCAAAGCCTGTGCATGGGCAATTCTTGAAGAGAAGTTCTCTTAGGAACTATTCTCTGTGGATAGTTGTCCCAGATGAGATTGTCCAGCATTTTTGAAAAAATCATCCACGGTATTTAACATGACCTCTGGCAATACAATCTGGGTTTGAGGCTGGATTCCGTGTAGAGTGGTGAGTCTCAGTTTCCTGCCTGTGGTACTAGTTAAAAATGCAGGGGGCAGCTTGAACATACACCAGTGGGTATAGTGGATGCTCATTCCACTGGGCCTCCTGGCCTCCACTTTCTTTCCCTCCCCTGCCTCCAACATACCCCCTCCTCTCACCCCTTACCTGAGGAGGTGTTTTTATGGTGCAAACCAGTTTTATGCTGGTGGCGATTTCCCCTACGCAAGAGGAATTCTCTTGTGGCAATCTCTTGGCCACCTTAGATTTGCTTTGTAAACCCCACTCCTGTGTTTCTGAATGAGAAGGTAGGACTGACCTCATAAAACTTGCAAAAGAAATTGGTACTGTCTCTAGTTCAATGGCAGATAAAATTTACAGAGGATTCTTCATTCTTGTTATTAGGCTGAAGTACGTGAGAAAAGTTGGAGAACTTGCAGATTTAACTACAAATTTAAATTTGAACCCATCCCCTCACTCTTACCCAAAACCAGGACATGGGTTCAACGACTAAGAGAATCTTCCGGATTAGAAATATAATGTGCTATTTGTATCACAACAGGCCACAAAGCTATATGTAAAATGTAACTAGACCGTGTCAGTTTCAATTTGCAGAGATCTGTGCAAACCATTTATCTGCTTTCAATTCGTGCCCTTCGAGTTTAACATTGAGTTTCAGATTCAAACAAACCCCAACATCTAGGGGTTGACCAGAGAGCAAGTGTGAAAAATCGGGACGGGGTGGGAGGGTAATAGGAACCTATATAAGAAAAAGACCCAAAAATCGGGACTGTCCCTATAAAATTGGGACATCTGGTCACCCTACCAACATCCGATGTGTAATGCAGCCACATTTTGAATGTATTCCACACAACCTGAATTGGTCCAGGTTTACCTGAAATGTAGCCCACGCTGCCTCAGAACACAGCCTGGCCACTCAGTCCAGACTCCCCGACAGTGCTGGGAATCTCAGCGAATTATTGGGTGAACCTGGCTTGAATGTCAAGTTCCTAATGCAACTGGGCAAGTGGCATTAGAACTCATTGAAATTTCTGCACAGCGGTCACCCCCATGTTTGCAGAAACGAACGCACCACGATGCGGCTGGGCTCAGAAGATTTGAACAGAACCATTTTGAACAGGTTCACACTTTTGCCCCAGTTCCCTCCCTCCCCACTCCCGCCTCCTCTCACCCAGCTCTTTAAAGCAACCTTATCAGCATGAAGATCACAATGCACCGAACAGAACTCAATGTGATGCTCTCCTGTTAGATCAATTCCCATTACAGTTACAATTTGTTTTGTATCTTCTTTATTTTGCAGCTTCTTTTTTTAAAAAATAAAACCTGTCACATTCCTCCCCCACCCCCTCCCCTAGGGCCTCCGCTTGTGCCTGTGCGTAAGTCCTGGGGTCTTGGGTGTCAAATGTCAGGCCTTGTACTGAGCTGTCAAAGAGGAGAATAGGCTGAGATGATTGATGACTGGAAAGCCTGAAATCCAAACCTCTGCTGCAAATGCTTCTTTTACAAAAAAGCTGGGGCAACCCACAGTGGCTATATTCAAGGTCAGCTCGCATACCATTACACCCACTGCTTTGGGCTTCTAACAAGCCAAAGCATTCATAGAGGATTTCTCTCTGTCCCTGTCTCTCTCTCGCTTCTCCTCCCTCCCCTTACTCTCCTGGCAACCCCCTGCCAAAATTTTCAAGCACTTAATCCCAATAAAAAAAAAAAAAAAGGCCTGGCCTTTTTTTTCCCTCTCCCCTTTTCCTTCAGGCTGCATTTGCTATGAGGAGCCACGGGCTGAAGCTTTATGCTGCACAAGTCAGATGACAAGATTATTAATGGGAGCACGGCAATGTCATATCTGATTTCATGCATATTCATGAACAGAGTCATACAGCTGGGACCATGCACCATGGAGAGAGAGAAAGTTTTCCACCCCCTCCCTGCCGTGAAGAATCTGATCACGGAGATTAAGAGTCCTTCTTTGCAAAATTCAATTGTACTCTTTATGCGTTAAGAAAAAGGGGAACCGCTTGCATGTTAATAATGATGTGATACCAATGTGGTGCAAATATCTTTTTTTTTTGTACCCTGTCACTAAATTCACTGAGTTCCTGGCCTGGATTATAGAAGTGCTATAAAAGAAGGTGGAATGACACCAAAATTAACCCTAACGACCTAAAGGTATTTCCAGAGGGCGGGGAGGGAATTGTAAATACTATAACATATGTCTTAAGAAATTGCATATTGGACGTAATTATCAGAAAAGCTTTATAAATAACTGTATCCATTTTCTGCTTTGTGCATAGATATGTGGTATTCCAAAGATGAGAGAAACATCATGTAAAATAATAATAGTAATTGACACTTACATGGCTAATTTCATCTGAGCATCTTCAATACACTCTGCAAAAGTGCAGACCATCATTCCCATTTTTCACATGGACAAACTGGAGCACAGACTTATTAAGGGGCTGATCCAATGTCCATTTACTTGAAAGATTTCCATTGAACTAAAGGGGCATTGGATTAAGCCCATAGTAACTTGCCCTAAGTCACAGAGAGTAGCAATGTCATTATAATGGGTAGCTAAAGTCAATCTTAAGTACTGTACGGAGAAACAACCTATCTCTCTGTAATACACAGACAAGAATTACAAAAAGACAAACATTGGTGCACTTTTTAAAAGATCTCCTGTGTCACGCTTCCATTTTCAAGATCTCTCCAAATTATCAATATTACTGTTGAGGCCATGTAAGAATTCAACTATATTATAGATATTGCAATAATCCCAATAAGAAAAAAAATATTATTCAGGTACTTAAAATGTCCCATTCAGGTAGGCCAGTGTTTCCCAAACTTGGGACACCGCTTGTGTAGGGAAAGCCCCTGGCGGGCCGGGCCGGTTTGTTTACCTGCCGCGTCTGCAGGTCCGGTCGATCACGGCTCCTGCTGGCTGCGGTTCGCTGCTCCAGGCCAATGGGAGCTGCTTGAAGTGGCGGCCAGCATGTCCCTCAGCCCATGCCTCTTCCAGCAGCTCCCATTGGCCTGGAGCAGCGAACCGCGGCCAGTGGGAGCCGCGACTGGCCGGACCTGCGGACGCGGCAGGTAAACAAACCAGCCCGGCCCGCCAGGGGCTTTCCCTACACAAGCGGTGTCCCAAGTTTGGGAAACACTGTTCTAATGACAGGTTTCAGAGTAGCAGCTGTGTTAGTCTGTATCCGCAAAAAGAACAGGAGTACTTGTGGCACCTTAGAGACTAACAAATTTATTAGAGCATAAGCTTTCGTGGACTACATCCGAAGAAGTGGGCTGTAGTCCACGAAAGCTTATGCTCTAATAAATTTGTTAGTCTCTAAGGTGCCACAAGTACTCCTGTTTTTTTTTACTGTTCTAATGGAAGCAGTGACCACTCCTGGAGTCATTGAAAACTAATTCTGAATAAAGCACTGCATTACTATTGGAAACAATTTTGTGTTGGACCCAGTGAATAGGTAGGATGACATTAGATATCTTTCCATCTCTAATTGCTACCATTTGATGCCAACAACACATTCTGTCATGAGGATGCCAAATAAGTCACATGTAGTGTGTGCTGTTCAGTTACCAAATGATTTTAGCTACCTGCACGACTATTGCTACACACTTTTTGGCATGAAGTCACAGCACTGGAAAATCTGGGCAGGCTCATTCTCTCTGGAAAGGGAGGTTTTTTTAGTGAGTTGACCTCAGAAGAGTGAGGATGGATGTGCAGAGGTCACTGCAGTATTCACAGTATTTTATGTGCTCCTCATCTCTACATGCAAACTAGCCCCACTAAGAGCAATTGCAATGTACCTGAAATATGGCCCCAAAGGTTACAGTGTAAGAACCAAAATAGACAGCAAGAGAGTTCTTGTAATTCTGGTTGTTAGTGTCAATGAGGTTCTAGGTGGCCACAGAGGAGTGTGGCCTAGTGGCTAGAACACAGGACAAACTCAGGAGACCTGACTGCCACTGGCATGGCTGGGTTTCCTTGGCAAGCCATGTCATTGCTTTGTGCCTCAGTTTCTCCATTTACAAAATGGGAACAATGATACTGACCTCCTTTGTAAAGTGCTTTGAAGTCTACTGATAATAATATATATAGTGCTTTTAATCATTGGTATGAAGGTGGCTGTGAATTTGTCATAATAGGCTATTAGATGATGATGACAGTTTCTTGAGCACTCCACTCAAGCACTGGCATATCATATTGCTAAATATCAAACCTTGTTTTAATTTCTGCATTTTAGGATATTACATCCTATCTGTAATCATTTCTCAAGTAGTGGGTAATTTAAAGCACTAAAAACTGCCATTTTTCTCATTCAGACAAGCAAAGCAAAGAAAATAAAATCAACCAGTAGATATTAGAACAATGGGAAGAACATGACAGTGATATCAGAACAGAGGAAATAACATGTTAATGACATTCAATATTCTCCCTGTGTCGAGTCATCAGCATTTTTATTGCCACTTTTCCTCAGAAAACAGTATAAGAATTTATTGAGTCAATCTGTCTCCATCACCTGTGATATAATATTTTATTCAATAAGATATGGAATAATATTTATCCTTCAACTCCAATGACTAGTTTTAAGAAGAACAACAGCTTTTTACACAATAGTTACAAATGTAGGAGTTTGTCTGTTTTAATGTCTGACCCAGAGGCCATAAAGACCTTCCATGAGGAAAAGGGACCTAATATTCCCTGAACATTTACGTCACTGTTTTTTCTGGTTGCTTGTCCTATCTGTATTCTGGTTTGTGAAATCCCATCCCCACCCAATGAAAAAAAGAAAAGAAAGCACTATGTCTTACTTTAAAAGGAAACTGAGGCCAGGGGAGGTGAGCAAATCATGCCAAGATTTGAACCTCTCCCACTGTATATGTAGCAGGAGCCTCATCCATTGGGAGGTGGAGTTTACCAAGATAACCAGTTAATTCCAAGATGGTTGTGGCAACCAGGAGGACCTGAAGCCTAGTTTCAGAAGCTAAGGAAGGGGAAGAGATAAGCCAAACGGGTCAAAGTATGACAGTCTGAGAGAGAAACAGTTTTGTGTTGGGTGGAAGACATGAAGATGGGCTATACCATGTCAATTGTGTTAGGGCTGAAGCAGTGACTAATGAACTTCTTTTAAAATTCTACATTTGACCAGAATAACAACATATAGAGACGCACATGCATATGTGTGGGTTTCTACACGGTAATGGATAGAAGCAATATGTGTACAGCCCATTGTAATGTAACCACTGCATTGCATGGTTGCTTTCTGAGTTTAAATTTCTAGGTATATGCTGCATGCAGAGGCAAGTGCCATTTTGTGAGGTAGAACTGCTGCAGCCTACTACTGAAAGGCACATTCTGTGCTTTCATATGTGGCAATTAACCGTTTAGTCTCCTGTGGGCTGTAATATTTTGGTCCGATTTCAGTTGTTGGGTTTAGTTTGTGGGTGCTGGGCAATGCTGGTGGCCTGTGACATACAGGAGATCGGACTAGAGGATCTGGTGGTCCCTTCTGGCCATAAACTCTACAACCCTGAGGGACCAGTTCTCCATTTTCGCACTACTTTGTCAGCAGAATGTGGCTGAAATCTGGCTATTCTTTGCCAGGGGAGAGTTCCCCTGATGGAGGGGAAATCTCCATTGGTGTAAAGCCTTAGTCTGCCAGTACCACTCCCTACAGCATAGGGGGCTTTTCAGCTCCACTTTGCTGAACTTTGGCTGGCATATGCTCTCTTTAGAGTCATGCTGGCATTTACAGAAGCTCCTAAGCAGCTGTAATATAGGTTGGCGGACAACTCAGACCAGACCACAGAATCAGGGAGCTGGAACCAGTGCTCTGACAGGCCCCTCCATGTATCCTACACACAAGGTGGAGCTAGTACTCTGGTGAGAATTTGGCCCTTTAGTATTATTTTAAATCTAAAATCAAGGTTATTTGGTCTGAAAGTACAGAGTGGCTGTTTGTGTAGGGAAAGAAAATGATTGCCATGAACTATGCATCAGAATCTCTATCCTATTTCTCTCCCCCTCTCTCTGCAAGGAAGGGCTGGATACTCAATCATTTTCTATCTAAAGCATACAAAGAAAGCCATGTTTCCTGCCATTTATCCAGTTAGTTCCTGGACTTCTATGGTAGGTGCTCCCCTGGGCCCTCATTGGGCCATGCAGTTGAATTGCCTTCAAGCTAGCTTTTAGTTTGACCTACATGCACCCCAATTACTGTCTCCCAACCCTGAGCTCAAACTGCACATGGGCCTCCTGTATCTTTACAGGCAGATCCGCTACCTACAGACTACTCCATACAATGCCTTCAGACTGCTGCAGTCCCTTTTCAAGGGTGCCTGACCCAGCTGATTGGCCCAGACCTGAGCAGGTGACCTGTGGAAAATCACCTGTTTGCATCTGGGATAGAGTTGAGACCCTCCTCTGGAGTGGCATTCTCATCATCCAATGAGAAATGTGCTAGCAGAAGAAAGTCAGAGTTGGGATTTCTGCCAGCTGTCTGAACCCCTTTGCCAGCCCCCTAGTCAATCAGGGCCCTGGGTACAGAGCTGGCCCCTTCACAGCCATATTAATACCACTTGAATGGGGGACTGTATGTCTGTATGAATCCTCCAGGCTTATGATGAGAGATTCAATAACTAGACAGGATAAAGCACTAGTAATAAATAGAGACTAGGGAACAACCTGTATTGTCAGGGAGAAGAAAGTTGTCCTAAAAGCTCTTTTATGTTCTGAGTAGAGCTGGGTGAATAATTGGGTTATTTTCAGTTCATCCAGCAAACTCAAACATCAGGGAAAATATTTGGGTTGTGTCTGAAAATGTTATCAAAATCCACCTCACACCAGTAAATCAGGGGTGCACCCCCTTTGTACTGTGTAGCTCAGTGGTTAAGGCATTTGCATGGGATGTGGGAAACCCTAATTTGAATCCCCACTGTGGAGCAAGACTTGAACTAGTGTCTCTGTTCCCGGGTGAGCATCCTAACCATCAGGCTTTAGGCTAGACTGGGAGCAAGTGGGGGAGAAAGTCTTTAGTCTCTCCTGTCATATAAATAAAGTCTTCAGTCTCTCCTTTGTATAAATAAAGACTCATCGGGTCAGAGAGAGAGAGAGAGAATGACTCTACAGTTTGATGATTATGGTAGGAAAAGTTCATTCAAATCTTCTCTCTACCTTAGCAAGAGGAGGGATTTGAATCCACATCTCCTATCTCCCAGAGGATTGCCTTAATTATCAGGCTGTGTAGAGTCACTCTCATTCTCTTTGTATGTATATATATTCATTGGCTTAAAGTGCAACATAAAATCATAGAAGATTAGGGTTGGAAGAGACCTCAGGAGGTCATCTAGTCCAACCCCCTGCTCAAAGCAGGACCAACAGCAACTAAATCATCCCAGACAGAGCTTTGTCAAGCTAGGCCTTAAAAACCTCTAAGGATGGGGATTCCACCACCTCCCTAGGTAACCCATTCCAGTGCTTCACCACCCTCCTAGTGAAATAGTGTTTCCTAATATCCAACCTAGATCTCCTGCACTGCAACTTGAGACCATTGCTCCTTGTTTTGTCATCTGCCACCACTGAGAACAGCCGAGCTCCATCCTCTTTGGAACCCCCCTTCAGGTAGTTGAAGGCTTCTATCAAATCCCTCCTCACTCTTCTCTTCTGCAGACTAAATAAGCCCAATTCCCTCAGCCTCTCTTCATAAGTCATGTGCCCCAGCCCCCTAATCATTTTCGTTGCTCTCCGCTGGACTCTCTCCAATTTGTCCATATTATTTCTGTAGTGGGGGGGTCCAAAACTAGACGCAATACTCCAGATGTGGCCTCACCAGTGCCGAATAGAGGGGAATAATCCCTTCTCTCGATCTGCTGGCAATGCTCCTACTAATGAAGCCCAATATGTCATTAGCCTTCGTGGCAACACTGTTGACTCATATCCAGCTTCTCATCCACTGTAATCCCCAGATCCTTTTCTGCAGAACTGCTGCTTAGCCAGTCGGTCCCCAGCCTGTAGCAGTGCATGGGATTCTTCCGTCTTAAGTGCAGGACTCAGCACTTGTCCTCATCAGATTTCTTTTGGCCCAATCCTCCAGCTTCATCAAGAGAGATTAAAAGTCACTCACCTCAGATTAGCCTCTGCATGATGGTTAGAGACCTGAATTCAAGTCCCTGCACCAGCATGGGGATTCAAACTTGATCTTATTGCCTCCCAGACAAGGGCCTTAACCACTGGGCTAAATATTATCAAGGGGACTGAATTGACACAGGCAGAGTTTTCTGAAGCTGACCCTGAAAAACTTCTCACCTGCTGAAACTATCAAGTCAGATTTGCAGTTAGTTTTGGTTCGAGTGAAACTGCATTTTTCAGCAAATAAATGTGCCCAGCTCCACTCTCTAGTTTCTATGATTCCATGTAAACTGACAGGAAAAGTTAGAAAATGCAGCTGTTACTGTGTTACTACTTGCCGGTTTCATCCCCAGGAGCTCAGAGCCCCGGCTGCAAAGAAGCACTGATTCATTTGCTACTAGTACTGCTCACCAGAAAATCCCCATCTCCCCAGTCCCAGAGTGTGAGGGAGTGTGCCAATGGGTTACTGCCGACTGGTTTGAACTAATGTGGGCGGGAGGGATAGCTCAGTTGTTTGAGCATTGGCCTGCTAAACCCAGGGTTGTGAATTTAATCCTTGAGGGGGCCACTTAGGGATCTGGGGCAAAAATCTGTCTGGGAATTGGTCCTGCTTTGAGCAGGGGGGTTGAACTAGATGACCTCCTGAGGTCCCTTCCAACCTTGATATTCTATGAATGCCAGCTTCAGTGCATTTTTCTGTTTCAGGGTTTTCCATAGTGCCCATCACCATTGTATCAAAGCTCTGGGCAACAGGTACAGTCAGACCACATCTGCTTAGCAACAGGCAAATGTCAGTTCCAAACACATCACATTAAGTCCTTGTCCCTATAGTCACATCCATCTGAACTTACTGCTAGTTTATTCTCTATAACTAATCCCCTATTAAATAGCCAGTGGCAAACGTAAACCTTGTTTTTGAAGTTGCTCTTCATGGACTAATGAAAATGACATCCCCACAGCCTTTCAGTGCCCGCTCCACAGCAGTGTTGAGTGACACTCACTCTGGGCTCCCTCGGATCCTGGCAATTTGAGGTCCATGGTTTTACAACCCCACTCCTGCAAGAAGCTGAGTGCCTTTCACTCCCACTGTGGTCAGGAGCTGCTGAAGGCTTAGTGAAAATTGGCAAATCGAAAAGCACAGTGAATTCAGCTTCTTCTGCCTCTGCAGCTGGAGCTGCTGGGAGGGAGGACCCTGTCACTCAGAGAGAAGCTGTCAGAGGCCCTGTAGAATGCCCATTGAGGTGTGCTCTCTCTCCCTCCCCGGCAGTGTGGCTGCTTGCCAGCATATTGCACTGCCTGTGGGCATCTAACGCTCCCTGCTTGGCTGCCTCTTTACTCACCTGGCCCCACTGGATCTTTCTGATTTCATTCCTGCCTTCCCTTTAGGCACCACACTTGTCATTGTTACACTTTCCACTCCCTGTTGGGCCTTCCTCTCATCTCCCTAATAATTCAGAGTAATTTCAAGTAATTTGGAGGTTTAGTTTGAATTGTTTTTCTTTTTCCTTTTAGTTCTGTGGGAGTAGCAATGTGTATTTGGAGAAAGAATGATGGTATTTCTCTCTCTGCGTTGTATGTATGTGCACAATATGCATGTTATATAGAGTTATACATACATGGTATCTATAGCTGTGTAGTTTCAGCTCCCTCCTTCCCCCATGATACTGATCTCCCACTGCTTCCCATTCACTTGGCACCAGGGTGTCTAGTTTTATCCGAATGAGCTACTGAACAAAGCTCATGGCTCATTTTTTTTATACTGGGAGGGACGATATAGAGCGTCTCATGACTAACTCACCATTGGGTTTCTCCTTGATCTTGGGTGCACACACTCGGACACCACACCTCTCTTTTTACTGATGCATAACTACATAAATCCATTGAAGCAGGGGAGAGTTTGAAAAAAACCGCAGCCCCTCCCTGCCATACGGACGGGACGGCTCTGAAAATATCAGCCCAAACATTGGTGAAGCCGGGCTCACCTTCCTGAATATTGGTGGAGCACAGGCACCACAGGCCCATATAAGTCATCGCCTATGCAAATATCCCACTGGCTAGGTTACTTATGAGTCCCTTCTCCAAATGAGGTAGAACAGGACCTGAACCTCAGTCCCCCACTTCCCCTGTGAGTACACTAACCCCTGGTGTATTGGCGGTTAGAAAAATTCCTGGCTAGCTCTAGAAATGATAAATATTTTTTGAAAAAAACAGGTTTTGTCTCTCCTCCAAACGAACACTTGCTATGTACTCTGTGACACCAACTACATCGATGTGCTGATACCTCCATCCCAGAAAAGTCATGACATTTATTAATGTCTTTTAAAGTCCACCACTGCTTTCATCGGAGCTTCTCAAAGTATTACTAGTAAAGCTGCATTTAACTAGTGTCGGTTAAGAAAAGAAAAGAAAATGCTGCAACATTATGTATGCAGATAGAGGGACAATGAACCCATCTTTCCCTGTGTGCTCAAAATACAGCAGCGACACCCCTCGGAGTGTACTGAAACCTCCTACTGCCTTTTGCTGACACCCATGCTTTCCCTTTCTCTTTTGCTCCCTGAAGTAACTGTAACAAGCAAGATAACGCCTCTCAGGTAAACACATGGCAGCTAGTGGTGCAACTGGGTGAAATTACAGGCCTCTTCCAGTGCCAACTGGCACTCAGGCACCAGGAGCATTTGAAATTTACTAAGCCTTTTTCAAAAGATGCAAATTGCTAAATCAGTTCTAATGCCAACTTGGCTGCTTCCCCTCAACCAAAGAATTTAATACAGCAGAGGTCCCTGGAGGAGAGAAAATAGATTAAACCCCCCTTAAAACTTTGGTAGTCGGTTTTACATACTGTGAGCCTCAGGCTGCTACTTGAATTTCACTTCAAACGTTTGCTGCAAAGTATCAGCTAATTTTTTCTATCCGCCTGGTTAGTCTTTAAAGGAGAAAATTTCATTAACAAACCATGGATATAAAATATGAAATCAGAGATCAGCTACTGCAGAGGAGAAGCCAAACATCACTAAAAAGGATTAGTTTCTTTCACTGTCTAGAAATTTCTCATGGAAGACCTTGGCTGCCCTTTTGATATTAAAACTTCCTAACAAGTATTACACAGGAGTTTTAAATTAGAACTCGCTGTCATTGGGACAGTTGTAAACTGTTAAATATGTCCCTTTGCAGGCTGATCTCCTGAACAGTACATGCCTGCCCACTGGAAATCAGTGGAGAAAGGTGGGTATTTGTGGAAAATTGCCAACTGGACCCATTCATTTTTGCAAATTCAGCAATAATAAAGAGCACTTCAAATAGCCCTCTAGTTCCATTTTTAGAAGCAAACCATCAAGTCAAAATAGAAAAAGGTTTGATCAAAAAATGTGACCTGTTGGGCTTGATTCTCCTCTCACTTGCAGTGGATTGGGTGGAATTACTCTTGGTTTACACTGGTGTAAGAATTAGGACCATTGTTTTCAAGATTGCCGTCGAAATAACAATCATATAAGCTATGGGCTACATTGTGCATATAGGCACCACCCTAAATAAGGAGCAGCTGAACCATCCCACGTGCCTGCCATGCCTTTTGGAACTCCTACGTCACACAGTGCAGGGTAGAAGAATAATTTGCAACACACCTTAATAGCATCCAGCATTCTGCATCCACCATCCATTCAACTACACTGGATGGGATAGGAGATCAGAGCCATGGCTCTGTCTGTTTCCTGACCACATTTTTCCATGGGGAACATCTTGATATTGTATCCAAATCAAAATACATTGTTTTGGGGCCAAAATATTTCAATTTTCGGGCATTGAATTTTTTGACAAAATATCAATGTTTTCTGTGAAAGGCACACACTTTTCATGACAATTTATGTTTAGTTGAAAGTCCAATTTTTTATCAAAAAACAGTTTCCACAGAAAATTTTCAACTATCCAGGCTAATAATGCTTTTAGGCACCTGAGTCTTCTCTCATTTAATCTGGTGTAAAATATGAGGTAAATGAAAGAAGAATCAGGTCATTTATTATTAAAATGGAACTATTTCGTTAAACCATATTTATTTTTCAATAGTTGTGCAGTGCTTTTTTGCCTTATATCCTTCCTAAGGAATGAAACTTCACTCTATTTCAATTTCATTTTTGAGTTCTCATGCTGTGGGACAATGTTGCTGTCTTGAGCTCCAGTACTGCAAAAGAATGTTTAAATAAGTATTCATTGAAAAGATTTCTGTGTAATACTTTTGTTGTTTTGTTTTGTTTTAAATATGAAACAAATGTTGGACCTGAAGTACTTGCTTTGGTCCCTTAACAATTGAGGCAGCTAATCACAATGTGCCCCTGGGAAGACCTCATCCAATAAGAAAATTTGACATTCTCAATGCAGCTTTTTTTCTACAACAATGTCATTACATTTTGTAATATATCATCACATCTGTTTTAGTCTCTCCCCATTCATGAAGTCATAATCTCCTCAAGGATGGAAACTCTAACAAAGCAAGATATATCCCAGTCAATTGCAAAGTCCTCATTTAATCTCTCCCTCCCCCACCACAAAAAGTTTTTTCTTTGTTTGTTTTATGCCATTTTCTGACAACAATAATCCCCTTTAATTGCTGGTTCTGTCAGTCACATAATGGACCTTTCCTTCTGTTATCTGACCAGTAGAGCTCATAATTAGTGTTTAATTATAGTTTATACAGCTACTTTGGTCTAAGAGGAAAGAGCTGCTTTGTTACAGTCAATGAAGTATTAAAAGCTATGTCCAGGGTAGGGACGGGTTTATTAAACACTTGGGTAAGCAATAATAAACTAACATTGATCGAGCAACTCGATAGCTTTCTTTTATGTGTTGGTTAAAAAAAAATCCAGATAGAATTAAAAATAACTCGGCATGGTGATGGAATGTCCTCGCTAATAACACCCAGCCGCTGCCAGGGTCTCTAGCACTTGATGTAACTCAATCTTCCCTAAAAGAAAAGAGTATTTTACAAAGTATGCAGCAGCATCACTCCTACAGTCTGAAAAAAGGTAGGAGGAAAGAATTTAGTAATGTCCATCAGTCTGTTCAGAACCAAGTAAAGATGGATGATGCTGAACATGAGCATGTTTGTGAGGGAATTTGCTACCACTAGTGGTAAATCAAAAGGATTTGTTTGTTTGTTTTAAATTCATTTGGTTTTTGTCCACTTTTTCATGGAAAAATTGGAGATTCTCAAGCAATTATGGAGTTTCTTATCCTTCTGAAACAAAATCTTGATACAAATACAAATAAATTTCAGCTGTCAGCAGGTGCCCCCGCAACCATCAGCTGTCTGAAAAATATTAGTCTAGGCTTAGCTCTGATGGGTCTTCTAGGCCCCACAGACTGAGATGGAATGCCAATATGTGAAGCCAAGGGGAGGGAGCCATGTCAACTACCATCTATAAATAGTTATTCTGCAACTTACTACCTGGATTCATACCACATTCCAACCTCTCACCACACCATCCATGTGTACGTCTTGTGTACGTCTATAAGATTGACAAGAGACACAGGGGATTGACAAGATGCACTTGAATCAAGTCACAAATTCAGAGTCTAAAGGCCCTTTATGGGATTTTTGTCATGTTTAATTTTCTGGAGAAGAGAAGGTGAGGTCCTGTTAAAGATTGAAAGTGGGGTTTTGATGTTCTGGAAGACTTCAAATGAGAGAGAAATAGTTGTATGTGATTTTAGATGGGATCCAGATCTCCTAAATCATGACCAGCAAGAAGACAAATAAAAATGCCCTCCCACTTCATAGTTTGCTTGATATTTAGATTGGGAACAGAGTGCAAGGCACATCTAATATTTACACCCCAAATATTTGTGCAGGGAAAGGGGTATATTTTGGGGGGTATATTCATTGCTACTCATATCCTAAGCCACATTAACTTAATCCTTTTGCAACCTGCTTCCCACACATCCCCTCATTCCATACACCCATCCATTTCCCTTGAAAATGTGGTGCACTTTCCACCTTCAAGATGCGTTTAGATTCTCCCTCTTTGTAAAGTGAGCTACATTGCAACCCTTCCTTCTGGGGAAGAGAGAGCAAAGAAAAGAAATAAAATCTTAGCAAATCCACTACCAAAATTAAGCCACTAAAGAAGGTCTTTCTGATGTGACAGCAACATCCTTCCTTATTTAGTTGTGGGGAGACTGGAGTCCAATGAAATGTCTAGTCTCAGTGTGCCATCAATTTATTCCTTTCAAAAGTTTTATTCCTGTATCAGAAAGGGGGATTTCAGCATATCTGAAATATATTGCTAAATAGATTATTTATTCATATTATCAGGTGGGATGTTAATTATATTTGACCTTTTTGGTGTGGGCGGTTGTAGTTATTTAAACAGGCTTAAACAGACTAGCACCGTATCGAACACTTCTTTAAGTGGAATTTTGTTCTATTTCTATTGAGCTTTCTTCTGACTCTTCCCAACTGATGAAGTCATATTGTTATCAACTGTATATATAACATTGTAACATGGTATCACCATATCTTGGGGAAATGGAATTTGCACAGGATGTCTGTGCTGAGCTCATAGATGAATTTCTATTGTCCATTATCGTTTATATCTAATATGAACCATTCTACACAGCTCGCCTCTAATCCCCACGCTTGTTAAGGAGCTTAAAGAGTAAAATCAGTTGATTTCAGGGCCTTTTGGAGTTCAAGGTCAAAGTGATTATTTCTTTTTTTTCTCCCTCTCTCTCCTTTTTTTTTAAGGCATGGATTCATCACAGTTTCCAAAGTTCAGGTCTTTTCTGGTTCCCTAATTAGAAGCCATACCAAGAGCATATCTGGAGGCTTTTATACATGAGATCAACCCCTTGCCCTGGGACCAATTATAGAAAAATAGCTTTACACATTTTAGTGTTTGAATACCTGATGTTCATACATGCTGTCATGTTGTACAGTGAAGCCATGATAAAAAATCATACCATTAACAGCTTGGGACATGATCATATTAACTTAATTTAAAATATATATAATTATATATAGTTGTGTGTATGTATATCTCTCTCTTTTTTATATATATATATATACACACATACACACAGAGATATATAATGCACTCTCTTTATATTACTATATAACTAAACAACTATATAAAGTCACACACAACCATAAATTAGAGCTGGTGAGAATCCCCCTTTCCTCGCTGAAAATGTAGACCCTGTGATCAAAAAACCCCACAACCAAATTTTTTTCAGATTTCGTTTTTTCAACAAAAACCTGACATTGTCCATGACATTTTTTGTTTGGTTGAAACTCAATTTTCAATGTAATGTAATGTGTGTGTGTGTATACACACACACAAACATCAACAGATAACATTGAGTTTCAATCAAACAAAAATTTTCATGAAAAATGTCTGCTCTCCATGGAAAATGTCAGATTTTTGTTGAAAAACTGAAATCTGAAAACATTATGTGTGTGTTTATATATATTGTGTGTATATAGACATATCTATATACACACATCCCTCTAGCATATATGTATACACACATGTATTTATGCTGAGATTTTCTAAAGAGCTTTACAGTACAGATACATATTTATACACACACATACATATAATATGTGATTTCTATATACAGAATGCAAAGCTAGATACATATTAAGCATATATAAAAGTGTATGTGTGAATATGTGTGTATAAAGCCTCCTGTAAATTAAGTAGTGGTTTCCTTTTCAAATGTAAGCAGTATTTGAATGTGTCAGAGGAAGGGTCAGAGATTAGAAGGGATTCCTTAGGATTCAGGAGAGAGGTTTAGGTTCCCCTTTCTGAGAGCCAGCAACACACAAAATGCAAGAGTGTCTCCGAAAACACCCTCAGCCTAGCTTACCCTTCACTGCTCACAACCTGAAGTTCCTTCTTCTGCTCTGACCCCTGATCATTGATCTCCTATTAACCCTTGTAGTGACCCAGGGATATGTGTAAGGACACAGAATTGAGGAGGACCTGAGTCTTATGAGAGTTTTCTGAGACTCAGAATCACTTCTAATAGGCCAGAGGGAATTTCAAATCACAACCAAATGAAGGGAGAGTTGGAGACCCCCCCCCACCCCCCAAGTTCTTTCCTGAGTTTTCTTCTGCCGCCTGAATATCGGAGACCATTGAAAGGCGCTATTTCATCTAGAAACCTATTAGGAATTCAGATCAGTCTCCATTGGCATTTTTCAGACATTTAACTTTTAAGAAAGTGCTGCCTAAGCGTGACATCATAAGTGGCTCCATGCTCTTGAAATGCTGTAAAAAGACTAATGGAGACAGCTCTGTTACTTTCCCCAGACTCGTTCAGTGCTTTCCCACTGGACAAAACACTTGACTTTTTTCCCCCTTAAGTCTGTAATGAAGACCAAATACCACTTCTTTCATTAATTAGCATGGCTAGAAAGTCAAAGAGGCCCTTTGATCCTTTGAACTGGTGCTGATATTCAGAACCCACTGCATCTAAGCCTCTAAGCCACTTGCAGTATCTATCCCCCTTTTTCTATCTGTGCACAGCTTTCAGACAAGGGTTAATACTAGGTCACTGGGGTCAGAATCTGCTGTAATCCTGCAGGAGAGTGCACAATAGAGCTCAGGCATATCACACCAATAAAAATATTATGTTACCTTTTACACATAGATTTCCCCCCCTCATTTGGTCTCCCCAACGCCTTACAGGATAGATCACCAGAAAGGTATGTCCAGGTACTAGTGTCCCCCTCCCCACCCCACCGCCCCACTGACTATTTTTATTTCACAGTTTGCCAAAGTATAGCCCACAACATCAGTGAGTGAAATTCAAGTGAAGTCATGTAAAAAGGGCCTACGTGAACAGGGCCGGCTTCAGGGTTTTTGCCATCCCAAGTGGCGGAAAAAAAAAAGCCGTGACTGCGATCGGCGGCAGCTCCACCACGTCGCTTTCTTCTTCGGCAGCAATTCGGCGGCACGTCCTTCCCTCCGAGTTGGACCCAGGGACCCACCGCCGAATTGCCGCCGAAGAGCCCGATGTGCCACCCCTTCCACTTGGCCGCCCCAAGCACCTTCTTGGTCAGCTGGTGCCTGGAGCCGGCCCTGTACGTGAAACTGAAGTGGTGCAGGGCCTCTCTAGAGATCTGAATTTCACCCTGTGTGCACATCCAAAATAATACAAAAATGAACATTTTGACAACTATCAATGGATTCTTCCCAAACACTACTTTCATTCACCAGATCATCACCTTCTGCAGGTAAATACTGGTAAACCTTATAGGGATTTAGTCTGCAGAAGAGAAGAATGAGGGGGGATTTGATAGCTGCTTTCAACTACCTGAAGCGGGGTTCCAAAGAGGATGGATCTAGACTGTTCTCAGTGGTGGCAGATGACAAAACAAGGAGTAATGGTCTCAAGTTACAGTGGGGGAGGTTTAGGTTGGATATTAGGAAAAACTTTTTCACTAGGAGGGTGGTGAAGCACTGGAATGGGTTACCTAGGGAGGTTGTAGAATCTCCTTCCTTAGAGGTTTTTAAGGTCAGGCTTGACAATGCCCTGTCTGGGATGATTTAGTTGGGGATTGGTCCTGCTTTGAGCAGGGGGTTGAACTAGATGACCTCCTGAGGTCCCTTCCAACCTTGATATTTGATGATTCTATGATTGGCAACCTTTGGCACGCGGGCCATGAGGAAAATCCACTGGCGGGCCGGGATGGTTTGTTTACCTGCAACTAGGGGCGGCTCTATGTTTTTTGCTGCCGCAAGCACAGCAGTCAGGCGGGTTTTGGTGGCGCGCCTATGGGCGGTCCGCTGCTCACGCCGATTCGGCAGCATGCCTGCGGAAGGTCCGCCGGTGCCACGCCTTTGGCATTCCCGCCACCGAATTGCTGCCGAATCCACGGGACTGGCGGACCTCCCGCAGGCATACCACCCTCACAGCGACCGAGCAGCCGCCCCCCCGCAGCTTGCCGCTCCAGGCACACGCTTGCTGCGCTGGTGCCTGGAGCCACTCCTGCCTGCAGCATCCACAGGTACAGCCAATCACAGCTTCCACTGGCCACGGTTCACCATTCCAGGCCAATGAAGGCTGTGGAAAGTGGCATGGGCCGAGGGATTTGATTGGCTGAACCTGCGGACGCTGCAGGTAAATAAACCGTCCCAGCCTGCCAGCAGATTTCCCTGACAGGCCACGTGCCAAAGGTTGCTGATCCCGGCTTTATAGCATGGCCAGAAGATCATCAGATGTGGACTTTGCTGAGTCAACATGGGGAGTGGATTATGAATCTGATGAATTTTTACTATGATCACTCCCCATTCAGTCTTCCAGAATTCAGATAGAAGCAGTGTTAGCAGATGGTCTAGTTCTGCCAGGAATGCAGGACACTGGACTAGATGACCTCTCGAAGTCCCTTCCAATCCTACGATTCCATGATTCTATGTTCTCCTGCAGATTTCATGGGCCATGACAGTGCATACAGCAGAAGAGAAATGGTTTCTAAACTAGCCAGTAACCATACCATGTAAGGCTTTATAAATCTAAATCAATGTCTGGAATTGCCTCTGGAAGCAAACAGAGCTAATGCAGGATATGGAGCTAACACCACTACCCTAGCCAAAGATTCCAACTGGTTTTCAAGGGGGGCATCCTGAAAAGCACACTACCATAATATGGAAATCATGATGAGAAGAACTGGTCAGGAAATAGTCACAAAATATTGTTTCTGTTTCTTGATGATTTTTTTGTGACCTGCTCCAGTAATGAGATCAGCGGGGAAAGATTGCAAACTCCCAGCCGAATGGAGATAAAACAAAAGTGCCTCTGGCCACTCACACTATAAGAGAACCCTGGAAGAACTCCTTATTGTAAACCTCACTGAGAAAACTCTGCCTGGGCAAGAAGGGGATATCAGACCACTTTCATCTCCTCTAGAAGATCCTTGAAAGTGGGGCTTCCTGGTATTCAACCTCTCCAAGGTGATGCAGAGAACAGCAGGGTTTTCCAAAAGCACAGGAGGTAGAGGGAAGAGAGTAGGAGGCTATGCTACCAGAGACTGTGAGAAGATGACAATAGTAAATAGGGATTAATGGAGATGCCTGGAATAAGAGAGAAGTCCAGGGTCAAGTGAAACTAATGTTCATCAAACTCAAAGCTCTGTTATACGCTGACCTGTAGAGTCCGGTTTGTGACTTCATGATGTACCCCTCATGAACTGAATTACAAGTTAACATTTGCAAAAGTAACACATGCAAACCAGACCCTACAGCTCTGGGTCCAGCCCTACTAAACTAACTAGGCTCCTTCTTCTTTGCATGAAGCACAAATAGTTTATTTCTGATAAATCAACTCTCAAACACAAAATGCAGAGATTTGTCCAGCTCTATTAAGGAAACATGTCAGTCTCCGGTTTCCAACAGGGAAGAGAATAAAAAAAATAGGAGTTTATAAATTATGGAAAGCAAGTTGACAGTGTGTCCTTATAAATATGAAGATTACCTTCTCTACCCCTCATGAATCTGAAAAGTCATAGTTTTCAAAAATACTAAAAACTACCAATTCAGCAAACTGAAAAATAATGGGCAAGTTTTGCTGACCAGGAAATAGTCTGCAATTTAGATCTTTTTAAAAAAAAAAAAAACATTTACTGTATATTTTGCCATCCAAATATTATTATGTTTACAGAAAAGCCCCATTTTTCCACAGAAAGGTCCCATGATTGACAATGTGAATATCACAGTGAAATACACTCTGATACCTGTGGATGCCCAGTGAATCTATTTAAGGTCCCTGAGGAAAATCCCCCCTCTCAGCCCCACAAGGAAATGTGTTATGTGGTCCACTTTTTTTCTTTTATATTTAGTCTCGTCTCTACAGAGTCACTGATTGTGGTGGCTCACCCGTACACGGTATCAGATATTTAGTGGCGTAGACTTTTTTGTTGTTAAACCCCTCTTTTAAATCTATCTTGGGAAGGAAACATAAATAAGCACATTACATTACAAAGGAAAGAATGGATATTCTTGTGGCGAAGGCATCGGAGTTGTATTCAGAGGGTTCTGAGGTCAGTTACTGTCTCTAGTACAGACTTCCTGTATGACCTTGGGCAAGTCAGTTAGGGACAGATTTTTAAAGGTATTTAGGTGCCTATTGATGCAGACAGGAAAAATTTAAATTTTGTCCAAAAAATTGATTTTCTGTTTGGAAAATTGAAATGACGGCTCCCTGACTGTTCCTTTGGAAAGCTCTTGGCAATCGCACTTTCTGCCGGGAGGGAGAAAATAAAATTGACAAGTGCCTTCCAGGCAGGCAGCCAGGGAGCGCTGGCTGGGCTAGGGGGGAGATAGAAGGCGGAGAGCCTGGGTGCTCAGCCTCTGGCTGTCTGCCTGGAAGGCTCTTGTTAATTTTACTTTCTGACTGTAGGGAAAATGTGAAATTGACAAGTATCTTCCAGGAGGGCTCCCTTTTCTGTTTTGATTCTCCCCAAATGATCTTTTTCTGGGAATCTCTTCTCATAAAAAAATCACAGTTTGGACTTTTCATCTTGATTTGGGGTGATTTTTTTTCCCTTAAAAACCCGATTTATTTATTGATTTATTTTTGCAGGAAGGGATTTCCATTTTCCAGTCACTTCTAGTTTTCAATAAATGTTGATTTTTATTTATCTAAAATGATTGAACCACTATTTATTCCCTCCCATTTTCCTCTCATTTTTAACCCATGCCTTTGGAAACATAGCTAGATCTCTTAGCCAAATAGCTACACTTGATCAATACGACATCCTCTTTCTGGAGGTTTGTGCCCCTGTCTGACCACTTAGGAAGGCCTGTTGACAAAGGTTTGTTCTTTTTGCATATACAAGCTCATATGGTACATGGTGCATTCTGTAGCTTGTAAGCAAGTCCAGTCATTAGGGGCTGAATCCATAATTGCCTTATACAGGCACACAAGGCTCAAAGGCAATGGAAATTATGGGCTGAATTAGCATATCTCCATCAACTTCAATTGAGCTGTATCAGTTTATATCAGCATAGAATATGGCCCTGTGTATAAGCACCAACTTCTCCTGGCGCTGTGGGTACTCGACCCCCCCCCGCCTCTACCCCGTCCTGACTCCACTCCTGCCCTACCCCTCCCATACATGCCCCGCCCCCATTCCAACCCCTTCCCCAAAGTCCCCGACCCAACTCTGCCCCCTCCCTGCCCCTACTGGACTCCTTCCCCAAATCCCCACCCTGGCCCCGCCTCTTCCCCGCCTCCTCCCCTGAGCGTGCCGCATTCCCGCTCCTCTCCCCTCCCTCCCACAGCTTGTTACGATGTGAAACAGCTGTTTGTGGCGGCAAGCGCTGGGAGAAAAAGCGGGATGCGGCGCGCTCAGGGGAAGAGGCAGAGGCGGAGGTGAGGTGAGCTGGGGAGCTTGGCTGCCCCGGAGCACCCACGGAGTCGGCGCCTCTGGCCCTGTGCATTTGTGATGCACTCATGAACCAGACAGTGAAGAATCCACACTGGAGGCTCCACCTTCTCCCTCAGCACTTAGCAGAAGTGATGACGCTCTTGGGCCCCCACAAGGGAATGTAGAGTGGTGAGGGAGGAAAGTGGGCATATTGTCCACAAAATAATGAGTGACTGGATGTGTGCACAAAATGTATTCTCATGGTCTGAACCACAGCTGGGCGGATCATTAATACTTTATCCATTATACTCCCAGCAATACCCGTGACATGACCAGGTCCTGCAGCATTCACTGGGACAGAAGATTCCTTTCCCTCAGCTCCAGCCATGTGGTTTCACCTGAGCGAAGCCCTTTTCCTTAAGCTTTAGTCATTTTTTGCAAAATTGGACCCTTAGGGAGTTTTTTACTCTGTCGTATGCAATTTTCACATTCAGTGATCTACTGCAGATTTCAGTGCGGGATAATTCAAGGCTTGTTCACACACCACTTGAGTCCAAACAGACCGTATAAGAGGAAAATATTTTAGGTTAGGCTAAAGGTTTGGGACTGGGAATCAGGAAGCTCTGAATCTTAATCCTGATTCTGCCTTTGGCACCCTCAGGGTATGGATACGCGCTGGATGCTACAGAGGCACAGCAGTTGTGATGCTGAAGTACCATAGCATAGATGATTCCTACATCTATGGACGGGTTTTTTTTTTCTATCTATGTAGTTAATAGACCTCTCAGGGAAGCAATAGCTAGGTCAACAGTAGAATTCTTCCCTCAACCCAGCGGTCTCAGTATCCTTTTGCCAGTCACTTAACTTATCTATTTCCCCTTCTGGGAAAGTTCTATAGAGTTTCATTCAGTGCTTTATTTTTATTTTTTTACTTTTTTACATAATCCAATAGGTTTCCATAGTGAATTCTATAGAAAGATTCAGAACACCTATAGAAATTATTCATAGGCATTTAGTCCAGAAGGCACCATTATAACTATCTGATCTGCCCTCCTGTATAACTCAGGCCGTAGAGCTAGACCTGGGGGTGAAAATGTTGGACAAAACATTTTTTTTCACCAAAAGATGCAGATTGGGGTCAACCAAAACATTTAGTGAATTGGTGCTGAATTTGCCAAATTGTTTTGGTCAAAGCCTCCTGTCCAAAACGAGAAAAGCTTGAAACAAAATGTTTTGACTTTTTGATTTGAATTTTACTTCAATTTTATTTTATTTTTAAAAAGGTAAAAGATCTTGAAAATGAAACAAAATGTTAAGTTCAACCCAAAGGGACAGCCCCTTCCCCCCAGCCATTTGGCTACCAAGCCAAAAAAAAAAAAATCAGTTATTTACATAAGTCTACACAGAACTTAAGCCAGCAGTTCTTGCCCTGGTCCCTGGAAATTGAGGATGAATGAGAGCAGGGGACTCAAACCACCAATCATTCAGTTCGTAACTGAACTTGCTAGACTGTTATGTCACTATTAGGCCTTGTCTACACTATGGGGGTAAGTTGATCTAAGATACGCAATGTGAGTTACGTTAGTAGAGTAACTCAAGTCGACATAGCTTAGATCTACTTACCGCAGGGTCCACACTATGCTATGTTGAGAGGAGATGCTCTCCCATTAACTCCCCTTACTCTTCTTGTTCTGGTGGCGTACCGGAGTTGACAGGAGAGCAATCTGCGGTCAATTTAGTGGGTCTTCGCTAGACCTGCTAAATCGACCCCCGGTGTATTGATCACTGCAGCATCGATCCCCAGGTAAGTGTAGGCAAGCCCTGAGACACTTTACAGGACAGGCTAGAAATATGGGAATACCAGAGTGAATACATTCTCTGTTAAATGCTATAAGATTTCACAGTGATATCAGTTGAGGTTTTTTGTTCCTAAGGATGTGGGGGGCTAAAAGTGTCCTCTGTGGTCCCCCACTCCTGGAGCCACTCTGTGTCACAACTGCCCCCTCCTGTTTAGGTTACAGAACCCTTCTATCTTTTCTCATCTGGACCTTAAGGGACCATTACAGCAGCCAAGCACAGAAGAGTCCCAACCACATCCTCTCCACATTAGACTACAGTGGATCTTTACCACCTACGGCTGGAAAAATCACCTAGAGATCAGATTTGCCAGATTTAGGGCTGGCAGAGGAGTTCCATGTAACTGGTCCAGAACACCAGGATCTGAGCTACATTTTAGATTTAACAACTATCAGGAATCCTGGATGTATCAATGTTTGTGCTTGGGCCATAGGAACCCAGCACAAATGCCAGGGGATAAACAAATGGCTTTAAAAGCAACTTGATAAGCGAGTTCAGTTTTCCTGCATTTGCTACATGTCTTAGATGGTGGTGCATTTAACACAGCATGACTGATTACTTCAGTGGTTGCTCCAATCAGCCGCTGTCAGCCAGTTGTGGCCTGGTTACTGAATGAAGAGGGGTTGGATAGGGTGTTTGGAAAATACAGCTATGCTCACCCCCAAACCAACACCAAAACCATCCGTGCTTGGATATTTAACCATCAACAATTTTCAGTTAAGCTTTTACCACAGAAATGGGAAGGGTGGGGGGGAATGGGGAGAATGTATTGCTAAGAAAATTGATTTCATTCCAGGTAATGCTTCTTCCTAGTGTCTGGACGGCCCCTACAAACAATTTGTTCCTTTCAGAAGGACACAGATTAGGGAAATACTTGGTCAAGGGGCAGTAGAGGGCACTCCAGGCCAGATCAGGTTAAGTTCTGGTCACTTTATCTCTTGTTGACGCAAAGACCCGAGGCCACGGCCCAGGGTTTTCCTGCAGAAATGTGTTTACAAGCAGGTCAAGGACTTGCAGACAGATAACCATTAGCAAAACAACTTTTCTATTGACAAAAGAGCAAAGAATGGTGTATTTGCAGATGAATTATCTTGTTCCTTTAAAAAAAGCTAAATAAAAATGCTGAATCCTACCTTCTTCTCACAAGTAGTTAGCATTTAAGGAAAGTTACTGTCTGTCAACTCGCAAAATTACACTGAGCACTTGTGCCAAGCTTCAGTGCTCGGTAATAAATCTGTGCTCAAATTTATTACTGGTCAGCGAGTGTTTGGGACTTGTTAATGAATCTGTTAACTTAGATTCTGCTTTCAAATTATAAATACGTTCCTAACTATAGCTGTGCAAAATGTTCACCGGGGAAATTCACCTGGTGTCAGGTTTCATTCCTAACCCCCAAACTCAGACAGGTTCATCAAAAGGTTTTGTTAAAGTTCAGAAACCATTCGAGCAAACCTGGGCCGATTTATGGTTTTGTGCACAAAGCATGGGAAAACTACAGCTGCAGTTCAAAACCAGGGGAAACTCAACAGATCAGGCTGATTTTTGTTTTGTAATTTGGTGTCCATTGAAACCCCATCACTCAAAGCTAAAGTTTGGTAGGTACAAACCAAAGAAAAATTTTCCAAAAGCCCTTAGAAAATGAGACCACTAGGTTTTGCATAGCTTTCTTCCTGGCCTGTTATATTTGCACAGAAGACATTAGTTCAAATAGCCATGCACCAAATAATCTTGGGTTTAAAAAAAATGTCAAAATGTTGCTCAAGTACTACTAACATTTGCTACCAGTCAGTTGGTGGTAGAACATAATAACTGAGGATACTGAGTGCTTGGACATTCTTGTTTAATCTCATCATATAAGTCTGTGAAGTATTTGATGTGCAGTTTGTGGTCTGTGAATCATGACTTTAGTTTAAGATATAAGGCTGATATTAGTCAAAAACTCAAAGTATGTGTACATGGGAAAATCAGGATGTTTGATGAGCGAATAATAAATAAAGCAAAATAAAATGAGCTAGGCTATATGGAATGAGTGGAAAAGAATACATGCATCTTAAAGTCCAACACTTTAAGATGAAGTCGGCAGTGCAAACTGAACTTGTGCATCTGAGCTGGGGGAGAGAAATCGTGTGTGTGTGTGTGTGTGTGCGCACATGCATGAGAGTTTTTGCAAATGAGGGAAATACGAAATAATTTTCTAGGACAGCCCAGAAACTGAGATGAATGTAATCATGAGACATCACGAGTGGTCTCATTAAAAGGGTGAGTCTCAGTTAGTTTTCTCTTGAGTCCCTTTTTTTGTTCTTTTGCACCCTCCCCCTCTCTCACACACACACATCACTGTTTTTTGCATCGGCAAAGGGTCACAGGGGTGCTTGCAAGCCTCTCTCCATAGAAGGCCTGACAATGTGCCATGTGCAGGCTTAACAATGAAGTGCCATTCAAAACCTCTCCCTTCAGATTGTCCCTTCCTTTTAAAGAGACAGCCACTGTGAATGAAACTATTTATTTTTCCAAGGAAGGGCTAGCTTGTCTTTTATTAACCAAGAAACAAAGTGCTATGCTACTGTGTACAGTAGAATTCGTACTAATCTAATATTAGCTCCCTTAGCCCCATTAATACTATTAATAACTCAATAGCTTTTTGCTATCCCCTTTGTTTTTATAGCAATGCTTCATGCAGGGAAATAATATAAATAAAGTCAGGTATTGTCAACTCTTCCAATAAAATGGCATTTTAAAAGGCTTGATTTGTACATGGCTATGTCACTTAAAGTGGAAAAAGTTTCTGTGAGTTCCCTTCCAAGCTGTTAAAGATTAGCTTGATGTAGATAAGACTATTCCCCAAACTCATTATCTGTCTTCAAAATGCACCTTAAGGACTACTTAATAAAGTCAAGGTTACATGAAGAGTATTTCAGTGAAAACCAGTGAATGACTATTAATAAATCTGCATTACAGATTGGTTATTTTGTCTCTGTCTTTCATCCGAACGATAGATGATCCTTCTGTTCTTTTTTAACAATAAGCATGTGTTGTTGCCTTTCACAGGTCACCAATGAATCAGAGGCAACAGCAGTAGTAAAGAGCATTTCAACGTGTTTACAATTAATGTGTTTGATACAATATAAACTATTTTTCAGGGAGAGGTCTTGTATCTCTGTCCAGTAGCAAACTGAATCATGCCTTTTCCAGTGAGTTCAAACATGTTAAAACAATCATCATGCTAGCCTTTATCTATTGCATTTTTATTCCTTGAGAAATTCTGTTTTCCTGTTTATTTCTGCATTTCTGGCCACCCTAAACATCAGCTGTTACCCCGATGACCTGCAGTGCCAAATATCAGGAACACAGAACAATGAGCCAGAAGAGAGATATTATGGAAATATACATAGTTTATTGAATTAATAAAACCGGGGCCTGACTCCACCCCGTCCTCTTCCCTGAAGAAACCACAAAGACTCCACCAAGTATGCTCTCAGTGAAACTTTATTTCAATTCCCATTCACCAATGTCACCACAATCCCCCGTGCTCCCACCTATTTACAATATTTATGGAGTTTTAGGCCCTGTCAGCAGGACCTGAGGGGAACAGAGGTCTCCCTGCTTTGAGGCCCCTGTATGACTAGACTCTGCTAGCCCTGTTCCTCCCTCTCACCCCTCTGCACTTCCTTCCTGTACCTCTTTTATCAGCTCTCGGCTGATGGCACCAATTGATCAGGAAATTACCCCCAATCAGCTTCTCCTGGGCACTAATTAGCCTCTAAGTGATCAGAGTGCAGGTTCACGTCACCTAATCTCTCCCTGCACTGTCACATCCTGTAAGAGCTTTCCATTATTCCACAGTAGTTGCCCATAACACTACAACAGGGGTCGGCAACGTTTGGCACACGGCTCGCCAGGGTAAGCACCCTGGCAGGCCGGGCCAGTTTATTGACCTGCTGACGTGGCAGGTTCGACCAATCGCGCCCCCCACTGGCCGCGGTTCGCCGCCCTGGGCCAATGGGGGCGGCGGGAAGCCGCAGCCAGCACATCGCTCACCCGCGCCGCTTCCTGCCGCCCCCATTGGCCCGGGACAGCGAACCACAGCCAGTGGGGGCCGCGATCAGCCGAACCTACTGCGTCAGCAGGTAAATAAACTGGCCCGGCCTGCCAGGGTTGTTACCTTGGCGAGCCATGTGCCAAACGTTGCCGACCCTTGCACTACAATATGTAAGAGTTGGACCACTGCTGTATAACACTGTAGTACCTTTTTTCTAAAGGCTTTGCTAAATCTCACCCTTCCTCCCATTGACGAGTAGCTTTCTCTGTTAGGAGCCCAACTGATGGAGTAGGGTGGCAGAATCTTGCCCTCTGTTTGTATTACCAATGCGGCTCCCATTCATGCTCTCTGGATACCAAGGACCAAATTGTACCCCAAGATGCCTTCATGCAATACCCGTCTATGTTAAGCATAATGGCACATGAGTGTAGGAGAGCATTAGGATTTTTCTTAATTTGCCATTTGATAAAGTATGCTGCAGAGCAAGGCACACTTCATAGGCAGGGAGCTTCATTGGCTGATTATCCAAACTTATTGAAGCCATGATGGCTGGAAAATTGGTCTGGATATCTAAAATGAGCTGGCTTTATCGGATGCTTTGCCAATACCCCCTAGCTTGGGTTGGGTGGGAATTAATGTGAAAATTGTTTTATTTTCTTTTTTGTAGTGCTTACAATTTCAGCGGAAAGCAGGAAGCAATGAGGCTACTCTCAAATAATTTAAGAAAAACAAACAGTGGAGCCCATGTTTTTTAAGCTTTGAAATTGCTTTTGGTTTTGTCTGACGCAGGAAAAAAAGGTCAGGTCAGTTTTTCATTATACACAGACCGGTTTGCCCAATCCGGAAATGTAATTGGTTATCTCTCATTCAACCAGTTGAGATCAATGTGCTCCACAAAGATGTTTCTATATGTGCCATCTTCTAGTTTCTAGATGGACCCAGACCCAAACATTTCTAAACCCTGAGAACTGTCAGAATTATATGGTGTCTGGACATTCTTCTGATAATGGGTCAAATATCCACTCACCCCAAAACACACACACTTTGAATCCCCCTGAACTCTACTTAGATCATAAGTTCTTTGGGCCAGAGACTGTCTTTTTGTTATGGATATGTACAACATCTAGCACAGTGCCCCCCCGCTATTCCTGACTGTGGTCTCTCAGTGGTACTATAATAAAATAATAAAATAATAATAAATAACTACTATGTGAAAGCTTGGATCTGTTTACAGATCGTGGTACAAAACCAAATGTTGTCACTTGAGATCTTTTCTAGTTTACAACTGGAAAGTTTGGGCATATGCTCTAGAAAATCTAGTCTTTGATAATGGAGCCAAAGCGGAACCATTCATCTGATTTTCCAAACCTTAAAGATTTGGAAGAAAGGGACTCAAATCTGAACCACTCCTCGTTTCAGCTTTGCTTTTGCTAAACCAAAACTCACCCAAAGCGGCTGTGCCAAAGCAAATCCCAAATCCCTTAGTTTTATCCATCCCTATTGGTAGTAGAAATGGAGATACAGATTAGGCTGGTTGCATGCACGTCATTACTATTGGCATTATTACTTGTAACACAGTGCTTACATTGCAAACTTGGAGAAACAGACAAAGGCATTTAATTGACCCTCCTTAGCCTGATGAAAGAAATAAAACAGACTTCGTTGGAAGAAGGTGTTAATCCCTAAAGGATGTAGGGTGGGATAATTTCAAAAGCACCAAGAGTAGGCCTACTTCTCTTCTCATTGGAGACATGGGAGCTTTACCATTGATTTCGATGAAAGAAGATTTAGGCGAACATTGAAAGCGTTTGACATTCCCACCCTCAAATTTTAATTGTAGGTAGGGTAAGAGTTTTAAAAAAAAAAACACTACAGATCCTACACGGTTCACACTGTTCACACTTTTATTCTGAATTTCTCATCTCCCGGGTCCAAAATTTACATTGCACGGAGTGAATTAAGAGGCTGATTGAAAAGTGCATGATTTGCTAGTTACCTGTGAGACGGCACTTTAGAAATTAAAGTTTAGGGGCAGAGGGAAGGCATATAAAAAATAGTAGTGTGCTTTGAAAGGTCCAGGCACTGCTGCAAGAAATGGCATTACCTCACACTTGTCAAGGCTCAGAAGTTTTATTACCAAGGAATTTCACTTTTGCCTCTTATTCTCAACACAGTGACCAGCGCTGGGACTGAGAGGATTTGCTGATCTAATATAGATAGTGATTTCGTAGGTTTGTTCAGATTTATACAGACAGCACCTTGGGATCAGGAATTACATTTAAAATGTAATAAAATGTTCTTGTGCACTTTTACTTACAAATGCTGTACTTAAAAAAGTAAACATCAAATAATCTCCGATATCTTTCAAGAAAATGTTGACATAGCTCAAGGAGCTCATACAGATCACTGAGTAGTTTTCTAAGTAAACTTAATAAACTCATTTTCTTATTCTGTCACTGTGCCATGAAGTATCACATCACTGGGGTGGAGGGAAAGTAAACCATATAGTTTTGTTTAAAGATATATTTTAAAAACCTATTGTATATACACGTACAGAGACTATATCGCTTTATGTATGTAGCTACAGTGTCTGTGTCACATTTCGATTGTTTTAAAACAATTTAGTGTCAAGCCTTAGTCATGTGAATTTGAGTTAATTTATTAATACTTTATACTATTAATAATATTACTTATTTGTATTACTACCATTCCCAGTCATGGACCAGGACCCCATTGTGCTCACTGCTGTACAACCATAACCCAAACTGGTCCCTGATTCTAGGGTGAAATCTTGGTCCAACTGACGTCAAGGGCGGCAAAACCCCAGTGATTTCAATGGGTCTTCTAGGATTTCACCCCTAATATGTAGCTTCAGGAGGACTCTGTGCAAGTCCATCTCCATGGATTCTAATGCAGAAGCGGGAGCCTTAGATTGATACAATTGCTCTTCTAAGTGGTCAGAATTACACATTTATGTTATACAGCCACTTCCTCTGATGTGTCCCACTCCAGAGAATCTTTATTATGCAACAAAGTCCTTATGTTTGTAATGTGGCAAAATACATAACATTGTTATTTATATAATTATAAATAAATACAGCTTGTAATTTGATATAAGTAATCCTTCAGAGCAGAACCCAAATGTATAGTGTGTACAAGCAAGAAACATATAATTATTGTTCTATCGGTACATTCAACAACATAGGTAAAAGATAGATTCTTGGAAGACACCACATGTCAATGACCCCGATGTTGACACACACTTTTTCATCATCTTGAATGGCTCCTCTTTTTTAGGAATTGGTGAAAGCATTGAACAGCAACTACAGCCACAACAGTCATGTCCCTTGGTCAATGAAGTAATAGCCTGCAGTCAGTCATGTCAAAGTTGATGAGATGACCAGCATGACCAACCTAAAACCAGCAAGAGGTCATCCATGATCATGACCTTCAAATGTGGAACCTATCCAGTGTATCAGTGGTGTCCAAATCACCTGGAACTGAAATCTACTGTCTTCTCAGTAAGTTCCCCCCCGCCACCACCACCACCACCGCCTTCTCAAAAAAGGTGGGGTCAAGATTGGGCAGTAATTGTCAATCGCTCCACTATCAGATACAGTTTAGTGTCAGAAGTGATTTCTTGAGGACGGAAGGGTGATTTACACTGTTTAAAGATGGTCAAGATTCCCTTTTGAGGTTCTGATAATACCATCTGTAATTAGCAGCCCCACATCAAACTCATATGTTTCAAACAGCCAAGAGGAAGAAGGTTTATAATCTCCAGTGGTCAGCTTTAGAGAACCCAGAAGATTTTGGCCAGCCTGATCAGAAACGAAGTTATACCCAAGCCTGGGGGCGACAGTTTATCAGGACTTTACATCTCTGGCAATCCAAAGGTCTTGATGAGAGAAACCAAGCCTGTGTGTCTCCGTCTGTCTTCAGTTTCTCTATGGAGCCCATCATTGCAGTATCTAAGCACTGCATAGGCAAATTAGATCAGCATAATGAGGTCTGCAGAAAACTTTATGGAGTGTCCTGAACTCCAACCTTCACAGTAACTATCCAGCAGTGAATGTAACAAATTTGTCACAGTGATCTGATAACAGAACAAGGAAATCTGGATTAATTAGACTCCAAGACACATGGAAGAGCTCAGCTGGATGGTTCTTCGCCTAGTGTCGCAAGACAAATATAATTTCTTGATCTTAGGCCTTGTCTACACTACTGTGGTAAATCGACCTAAGTTACGCTACTCCAGCTATGTGAATAACATAGTGGAGTCGATGTAGCTTAGGTCAACTTACTGCAGTGTCTACACCACACTGCATCAACGGGAGATGCTCTCCCATTGGCGTACCTTAATCTTCTCCTTCCGGTGGCACTTTTGTATTTTTGTACACTTGTAGGCTGAACCAGGATATGGCAAGGGACCAGCTGAAAGCACGTTTTAACAACAGACAGTGGCTGTCAGTGAACTGACTGACATCTCAAAAGGGGAGGCCAGACACATACCTCAGCCCAAGTAAGCTGCCTTCAAAAATTCACTGGATGTAATAGCCTCTGAAGTGGCTACATGCTTGTCCTGTCAATGAGAAGGATTTCTGTGCGTAAAGTCTCAGGACCTATTTTCATGGTTGGACTATAGTTTACTACTGCCTTCCAACCCAATCACAAGGGGCCAGATCCTTGGATCATTCAAGCTATGCTCAGTACAGAACTCAAAAATGGATGAACATGTCACTGCTCCCAGATCCTAGGGCTGATTCAGCTCCCAGCATCACTCAGAGCAATCGAAGGACTCTTCTAGTTGGGGATGACCAGAGCCCAAGGCACTTCCAACCACACACCTTGCTTTGTGGACTGGGATGCATAGAACTATGTTGTGTGCATGCTATCCAGGGAGTTTCCTACATTAGAGCTATGTTAGAGCTACCGAGCTTTTCAAGCTGCCTCGGCAATGCCAAGCAGCCCAGCAGATGGCCAAGGATCTGAACCTATTTCTTTGCTATTGCCTTGAAAATTGATGCATACAGACAATAGAACCCCCAAATCAGACAATAGATTCGTGAACAGGCTCTAGCATAGTATACTTTGAAGAAACAAAAACATCGGGCACTGTAGATGCTACATAAACATGCTGCTTTGTGGAAAGCTATGCGATTGACACCACTTTTATAACTATATATATATATATATATATATATATAAAATAAGCTACGAAAAAAGAAAATACAATAAATCAAAGCGTGCCAGATAATTTTTTAGTCTTCAGCTTTTTACGTGAGGAAGGAAAAGATATCTTGACTGTGAACTCAGAACATTAGCTTCAGCCCATGCAGCAGTGTCAGTAACATCCCTACACAAGGGAAATATTTGTATCATTATTATCTCGCAAAACATTTACATATCATTAAAGTGGACATCAACATTGATTAATAATATGGTATTTTTCTGCAACTATAGCGCACATATGTATAATATAGGCCTGTAAACATCTCCCCCAATAAATATTAACTACAGTGTTTTGAATAGGTGAAAAGATACAGAAGCACTAAGTATTTTTCTTTTAAAAACTAATAAATAGAGATGGGTAGGAATGATCTTTCCATCCCATGAGAATTTTCAAGACTTAAAAAAATGGTCCCTATTTCAGTTTTTTCCCCCTAAATGTGAAACAAGTCAAAACTGACCCTTTCCCATAATAAGTTTTGGTTTCAGTGAATTTGTGTTTTCTGCAGAAACAAAGTTTAAAAAAAAAAAATTCCCAATCAGCTCTAATAATAATGCTTTTTTTCTTGCACCTTTCTCCTAAGGATCTCAAAGCACTTTAGAAACAATGGTCTAGATTCTTGACCCCGGCTCTCTCTGTTTTGCACTGTCTTCATAGCACAAAGTGGCTGGAAAGTTGCATTAGAAAAGCCCAGTTGAGGGTACACCTAACAGAGCCAACTGCCTATCACACTTCCATTTGGGGGTCGTGTCAGGTGGGAAAAGGTGAAGTAAAGTATTGACCTTTGGCCAGTATAACAACCCCCCCTCCCCACACACACACATACATCCAGTTGTGCTAAGTGTAAATTACTCTCCATATTTTACAGATGGGTAAACTGAAGTATAGGGAGATGATATGCCCAAGATCACAATGCAGCATTTCAGTGACATGCACTTCTCCATTTTGCATGAGTGTTTGTGTCCCCCATTTCATCCTTCCAATTCTCTTATCACAAGAGAGTCTGTTCATGCCCATAAAATGTGAAGAAATGTTCAGTTTTCCTGCCAAAGAGCCATTTTCCCACACTGAGCTGAGAAAATCCTTGGAAGAGACTTTTATGCTCCTTCAGTTGGATTCTTAGCCACTGACTTTGAGGATTCGGTTTAAATAAATGGAGAATCAGGAAATTCAGACAGACCTGAATCCCACAACAGAACATTCAAGTGTACATTCTCCTCCCAACCAACCTCCCCTTTTCTTTCCAAGTTAATTAATAACTCTGGAGGTTATAACAAATCTAACCTGGATCTGCAAAAAGCTCTTGGTTTGCGTCCCTTAACTGGTGTCTTTAGCATGGTGGAGGTGACTATAAATTATCAAAAAGGCTGTTAAATGAGGCACGGGACTCTTCAAATGAAGGAGGTGGGCATGGAGTTTGGTTTCTGTCAACATTTAATACCGAATGATTTGGATAAGGAGCAGTTGCACCTAGAAAGCATATATACATTGACACTGTAGATCTTACTTGTGACAGGCTGAGCCCAGAGAGGTATTGCATTCCTTCCTTCCTATACACACACACAATTATTATATATATAAAGGGCTGGGATACAAATTTCTTTAAACATATTTTGCTCCAACTACTGATTAGAAAAATTCTGTTGGCCCTGGTTGTTTGAGGACTGCTTTAATCAGCTTCTGCCAGCAGGGGTCACTGTGATGCATTCACTGCTAAAGTGTGTGTGTGTGAAAGGGTATCAGGGAAAACACAGGGGAAACAGATATAAAGAGAAGATATTTAATAAGCTTTCCCCTCCCCTTTCCTTTGAAAGGTGGTGTTTGGTTAAAGTCTAAATGGAAGCCTTTTGTATTGTTGTAGCACCCCTTTTCACATCTAATCTACAGCACCGGACATCTGATCTCGATTCTCATATTATTATCCTCTGGCATAATGTGGATTGCAATCTAGCAATGGGATTAGGAACACATAAAACCTTCCAAAACATTTGTCAAGATTTCCCATATCCTTTCAGATGTTCAAACCAGAAGCGGAAAACTACTGAACTGTAGCTTGTATGCTAATGGATATCAAGCCTATATCATGCAAACCCAACTTCCAAAAGGCTTCTAAAGTGAAAACATATAAAAGAAACTGAGAGCTGATATTTGTATCAACCGGATGATTTTCCGTTAAGTCCTGTCCAATGACCTCTTTAAATGATAAGAGTCTGGATCACTAACGCAGCATCTAGATTGGTAATTATGAATGCAGCCTTATTTTTTGTAAGCAATTTCTCCATGAACAAATCCTGATTTCGACAAGTGTTATTTGTTATTCATGTTATTCATTCTAATATTTTTTTCAATTATTTTTCATTGCTTGTAAACTGTTCATTTTGACTCTTCAATAGTAGTCATTCATGGTGTGTAATTGATCACCTAGATCACCCGGCATTTTTTCCCCATCCCTTGATTGGAAGACCAAAAGTTTTTCAACTGGAGATCAATAAAATATTAATAACAATTTTTGAAAATAATTTTCAGATGAATAATCATTCATACTAAAATTTGTGAAACTTTTGTGATTAACAGCTATATTTGCAAATACACATTGGTAGTTGGACTACTACCAATAATCACTGAATAACTAATCATATGACCCCATCATACAGAACAAATGAGACTTTTATTCACCAAAATATTGTAAATCAATTTTGTTACCATTCATCCAGCTGTAAACTTGACAAAATATTGCTCTTTGAAAAGTTTCTGATGACAGACTGGAAGTAGCTGAAAGTTATTAGAAGATAAATGCATGTACATTGTCATATATATTATACTACTACCTATATAAATTGTAATTCACAAAAAGATTACTTGAAAAGAAACAAACAAAAATTAGAATAACAATGGAGATATCCTATCTCCTAGAACTGGAAGGGACCCTGAAAGGTCATTGAGTCCAGCCCCCTGCCTTCACTAGCAGGACCAAGTACTAATTTTGCCCCAGATCCCTAAGTGGCCCCTCAAGCACTGAACTCCCAATCCTGGGTTTAGCAGGCCAATGCTCAAACCACTGAGCTATCCCTCCCCAAATTTCCTTACAGGGATTCCATACTTATTGACCCAGTTTCTCAGAAGATATACATTGGTTTAACTCCATTGAAGTCAATGGAACAACTCCAGTTTACTCCAGCCGAGGTTTTCTGACCCATTGTTGGGATGATGAAGGTTTATTGTCATTCCGCTCAGAACTGAACAAAACCTCTGGATTTCACTTGCCAATCTTTAAAGGTCCAATGCTTAAAAGCAATGGAACTATTAGACCCTGTGTCCAGATTTCTGGACTGAGCCCTGAATGGCAAAGGGATACATTTATGAATATTTTGTCAAATACAACATTTTCCACTGCAAGATATGTTTGCCCATTGTCACTGAATTGAGGAACTCTGCCATTACTACACTTACAGTCACTGTCATTTTCAAAAATGCCCTTGTTCAAAAGGTGTTTTTATTTTTGAATTTTCATCTAAATGGCATAAACTAAACTTTAACAGCTTTTTGAGGGGGAAAAAATATAGGCAGGTCAAATTCAACTTCTCAAGACAATATCCAGCTTTTAAAATCTGATGCAGCATGGGAGGGCAAAGTCCATTAAAGCTTACTGGGTGTTGGGCTTCAAAACCCATGTATTAATCTTGGCGTTGATCACGCTGCTTTGGACAATAAGCTTAGAGCAGTGTTTCCCAAACTAGGGACGCTGCTTGTGTAGGGAAAGCCCCTGGTGGGCTGGGCCGGTTTGTTTACCTGCCGCGTCCGCAGGTTCGGCCGATTGCGGCTCCCACTGGCCGCGGTTCGCTGCTCCAGGACAATGGGAGCTGCTGGAAGCGGTGGCCAGTACGTCCCTCGGCCCACGCTGCTTCCAGCAGCTCCCATTGGCCTGGAGCAGCGAACCACGGCCAATGGGAGCCGCGAATGGCCAGACCTGTGGACGCGTCAGGTAAACAAACCGTCTCGGCCCGACAGGGACTTTCCCTAAACAAGCTGCGTCCCAAGTTTGGGAAACCCTGGCTTAGAGGGATTGCACTGAAGTTAGTATACCTCAAAATCTCCTTAGATCTGCTCTTTGAATATGAATAATTCTTCCTGAGCCTGATCCAAAGTCCTTTGAAGTCAATAGGAATTTTCCATGGTCTTCAATGAACTTTGGATTAGGCCCTACATATTATTATTTAAGCATAAATCTTGTGTATTTAAGGATAAGCCAAACTGGCACGCTCATTCTGAACTTCCCTGAATCAAGGGAGAATTAGATCTGTAATACACAGACCCCAACAGATGATGCAATACAGCCCTGTTTCCACAATGGACTGAACCAGAGCATGGAATGTGTCTAGCTAAACTCTGGGGAAGTCTGCATTGGAATCTGGGTCCAAACTCTGTGGCATAGATTCATCTGCAAAAAACCTTGATTAAAAAAAAATTAGAAGTGCAAAGGAGAATGTGCAAAAGCAGATCAGACAAAATATTTTAGTCTTTAGACATTTGTCCTCCAGCATAGTGTTCCTAAAAAATTCTTCCCCTTGTTTTACTGGGTCTTGCATTATTAATGTATTATATTTTTATTAAAACCAAAGGTTGTACTTAGGAGTGCAGTAGCTTTTGAGAACCTCTCTCTCTCTCTCTTGCTTTCTCTGCATTAGGCTTCATTTGATAGCTATGAACTGTGGATAAAGAATAAATATGGCTTTTCTGTGCCTCAGGACTCTCACCTGACTTATTTATGTCTGACCTGGTAGAAGACCACTGACCTTGGAAAGTTTAATTGAGGCTGGGATTATATGGCAGTTTGAGGCCACCTGAATTCTGAGGGTGTGACCCTCTTTCTCTCTCTCAATCTTGTGTGTGTGTGTGTGTGTGTGTATGCACACACACCATAAACTGATCTGGAGTGTGTCTGTGTGCACACACCCTAAGCTGAGCTGGCAGTAGTAAAATACCTTGTTGTATGTGATAACATATGGGAAAGGCTTCTTATTATCAGAAACATAACAGGAACACTTTCCCCCTCCCCCACACATGTAGATCTAATTTTTACAGTTGAGTCAACTTTCTTATGAATGTGATTTTGTCTAAGAAGTGAACACTTAAAGAGTGGAGTGGAAATAGTATCTGTCTATGGACACAGTTTATTTAGTCCCACTCATATATATTTTAACTTCCCTTTAATTAAATTGTTAAAGTGCCGGATGGATGCTGATCATTTTCACTTATTTTACACTGTAGAAAAGTTTTAGACACTTAAAATTCAGATAGATAGACAGACAGACAGACAGATAGAGGGGGTGGATGGGGATAGATAGATAGATAGATAGATAGATAGATAGATATACACATCCCATAAGAATGAAAGGTGGAATAAAATGTAATAGTCTAGATATCTGCTAGCCAAACAGTGCGATCTTTCTTACTGGGGATTGTCCCAAGATGGATATAAAGAGCTCTAACCTGAGCTTCTCTGAAGCAGAGGCTGACAAATATGCCATATTATGCATGTAGTTATTTTATGACACAGGCTATTGTCCACTGGAGACTGAGCAGACACTACTAAACTCATTTCACCTAAGGCCGCAAACTGCATTCAAGGCCCGGAGGGGATTTGTCTCCTCTCAAACCATTGTCCCCTTTCCAGGGCCAGAACATTTATTTTGCCTTGCACTCAAAGTCAGCAGGGCCAAGCAGGGAGACAGCCTAGTAAGGCGGAATTAACCACTGAAGTGCTGGAGGATTTAAACAACGGCAATGGTACTCTCCCTTTTCTACAAAACAATCCTCCTCCAAAAATCAAACTAGATTCCACAACATTTTCAAGGCCAAACTAAGCTTTCTTCCCCACCCCCATTTCTAATGGGGTGCCCAGACTGACACCATGACCCCTTTCCATTTGTAAGTGTCAGAGGAAATGAAGAGGGTATATAGTACAAACTGTTAAGAGCAGCCTGAATTCCCCCATCTCTCTGCAGAAAATGATGCCATGAATCAGGATATGTTTTATTATCTTTATAGTGGGGGGCCTGTATCAGCGTTCATATCACACTCCCCTTCGGTAACCGGCCCAAGACAGGGAAGCTAATGAACCAACCAGTGGACCAAATTCAGTGATGAATCCTGGTCACGTGCCACCTGAGGCATGTTGTGCCTACACTAAGAAGAAAGATCTTTATAGTCCTATGCTGTGATGTAAAGCATATCTGAGACCTGGAATACTGGGAATGATCAGAACTAGTGCAATCTAAATTTGAAGCCTATTGTTTATATTAGGAGCCAAGTTTTGCATTTCATGGCCAGCTTCTGGCAGTCAGAGTTTAAGGGCACCCGGAGCATTGGGTTGCATCCCTGACCATCTTGGCTAATAGCCATTGGTGGACCTAGTCTCCACGAACTTATTTCATTCTTGAACCGAGTTACACTTTTGGCCTTCACAACATCTCCTGGCAACAAGTACCGTAGATTGACTGTGCATTGTGGGAATGTTAGTTTTGAACCTGCTGCCTACTAATTTAATTGGGTGACCCCTGGTTCTTATATTATGTGAAGGGGTAAATAACAATTCCTTATTCACTTTCTCCACACCATTCATGAGTTTATGGATCTCTATCATATCCCCCCCTTAGTCATCTCTTTTCTAAACTGAACTGTCCCAGTCTTTTTCATCTCTCCTCATATGGAAGGTATTACTTATCCTGAATCATTTTTCTTGGCCTTCTCTGTACGCTTTCCAAGTCTAATATATCTTTTGTGAGATGGAGTGACAAGAAGTGCTCCCGATATTCAAGGCACGGGTGTACCATGGATTTATTGAGTGGCATTATGATATTTTCTGTCTTATTATCTATCCCTTTCCTAACGGAGCCTAATGGTAAGACAAATAACCCTGCATCAGTGGCTCCTGAAGGTTCTGTTCCACGGGTCTAGCTGGGGGCTCAGCTACCCACTCCTGGCCTTCCTGATGTGGGGTGGGTGACACTGGGGCTAAATCTGAGTGAGCGCTGTTACAGAATGGTGCATGGGGTCATTGTGCCACTCACTCAAATTTGGCTCCCCTGCTCCCCTGTCATCATGATGGAGGGGCAACTGGGACAAACTTGAGCACACTGCGATCCCATGCACCAGTGCAGGGAGCTGAACACAGCCAGTGACACTGAACAGGAGCTGCAGAGCTGACACTGCGGGGTGAGTATGGGGTGGGCTCACTGGGCAACCCCCAAGGGCATCCTACCCCTGGGAGCAGCACACGACCCACCCCCATTGCCTCCTAGCCCAGGGATAGCACCCTCCGTACTCTCCCCCAGAGTTTTGTAAAAGTAGCAAGCCTATATAGGTATAAATGAAGGTGGGGCCCCCAATGACCCATCACTCCCTCCCACAGTTGCATTGATGGGGAAGAAAGGTGGTCTATAGTCATTTATGCAAGAGGATCTAACCCACAATCTCTGAAGTTGCACCTGTACAAAAGAATGCTCAAATCCCACATTTGCTCACACAAATGAGCATTGTGTGTGTATGCTTTGTGGTCTGACTGCTAATTGCCTGCTTTTCATACACCAGGTGTTCACAGATGACCGGTGCCAATAGTGGGGGTGTGGACAGAGTGAGGGCAGCTGACTTCAGCAGAGTTACTGAGCATGCTCAGTACAAGCAAAGCAGCAAATTGGGAGGGGGGGAAGGGAAATGACCCTGCATGCTCCCCCCTCCCACCCCCCGACGTTGTCTCTGGGTGCACATTTATTACAAGTGGATTTTGTTGATCTTTCTCTCGGTCAATGTAAAAAAAAGTGATGCTCTGCCAAGAGATGAGAACAACATGCTCAATCCATCCGAGAAATTCAGCAAATTCTGTCTCAAATGAAGAACTGCCTCCTTCACAAAGCTACCTGAATGCACAACGTCTGTCAGGACAGCTCAGTCAGTCCGATCCAGTGTGTACGTATCATCCAAAAATGACAGCACTGCATAATAAAAATAATAACGCACAATCAGATTTAGTTCATTTGTGGTAACAAAAAGAGTAACTTACATTTTACAGGCCTACCACAACCACTTTCACTTTTATAAAAAGACTTATGCCCAGCCCCGTAAATGCTGTGGGATTTAAGCCCTATGTTTGGTTTCCCCAAAATGTACATGAGCCCCGATATTCAAAAAACCATTACATCCAGATTAGGGACATGCCACATTCCGAGGCATTTGGGTTCTGAATTTTCCTACCTACTTGCCATATTTCACCCCCTTGTTGGTTGTACTGGGCTATTCTCTCTCCCTCCTCTCATTTGGTGAAGGGAAAGCCAACCACTGTCTCTGCCTGGGTAGGAGAGATTCTTAAAAACAACTGGAGAAAGGACCAATCCATGCATTCTGCAGTTGGATCAAATCAGTGGAGGTATATTCATTACCACCAACAGGGGATCTGGCACAGGAGACTGGCATATTCATCCAAACCCAAATAATGCTGAGATCCAACATATTAAATATATACTTAATTTAGTTTGGTTCCCATCCCTACCTCCCACCAGCCACTGTCCTGTTTTTGGACCCTAACTGTAGCTACAGGGTTATGATCCACAGACTGCTGTTAATACTACTGTTAGGCCCCTCTGCAGGCTAATGGATTGTCCTATGAGAGCCTAAATAAAATGTATAAATAAATAACTAAATAAAACTTTATCTTTCAGTCACTAATCTGGATCTGCCAAACCTTTAACATTAGTTGACCTAGTTGAGCTTATTGGTTCCAAATGTGAATAGAAGAACAGTCCTAGCAGCTGTACATCTGAACAACTTAGAGACAATAACACACACACACACACACAAATCCTGAAAAAGAATTGTTTGTGTTCCTGATTTATTACAGTTTTAATAGAAACTCAGTGGAAGTCTTATCTGATGTCATTTGGTTTAGGTTCCATGCTACTTGTTGTATTCGACCAAATTCCCTTATCTTCTCATTGCTTGTGTTCTGTTGTGCCAGAATCCAAGCAAACGGATATACTTATCTTCAGTTTTATACTAAAGTTTTAGCTTCCACGGGATAAAAGAGAACGAGAGACAGAGAAAGAGAGAGGGGGAAAGGAAAACGGCAAGACAGTCAAACCGGAGTGTTTGACTGTCAGATTGTTATGTAGGAGCCTTATTCTTAGCAGAGAAACTTCAGTGGCTAATTAAAATAGACAAATAAGCAAACAAAAAGTGTATAAACGTGTGCAGGCTATTGAGAAAGAATAAAGAGGCCAAATCCCCAGCTTTCAGGCAAAAGGACACCTATTTACAGCAGTTGAGGATCTGGCCCAAGGTTAGCATTATTTTGCTTCCATAAAAAGCATATTAATAAACCTGTGGAATAATGAAGGTGGACTTGCACAGCAAACTGGACTAGTTCTGAAGGAAGGTGTGTGGGGGGGAGGGGGAAAAGTGATTGGCTTGTTTTCTAGACAAAATATTAAGTTCCCTCAGTTTGCGTGAGAGATGCTAATGGCGCTCTACTGATCTCCTGTCGTTGAGCAGAAGAAGCTCTACCTCTGAAGCTATGAGCACTTCCCTTTCATGTCAGCAAATGAGCTATTTTCAATGCCAGCTCCACATTCCTTTGCAGCCCTGCCAAGTTCCAGCCTGAGATTGTCTACATTAGCTTCTGATCTTGCACAGTCATCAGTTTAAAACAATTTCCATGCACAATTATTTAGGTCTAGATAGGAACAGGAGGTCCCAAAGGTGACAGGGTGCTTGCATTACTCTAATCCAGTTACTGCTGAGTTAAAATACTTTCATTACAGTTTCAAACCCCAAGAGAGCCTAAGCATGGTGAGATCAGGGCTTCTTATTATGTTTTAAAACCAGGCTGACTGAGGAAAGAATAGCAAGACAGAATAAGCAATGTATTTGCATACTTCCCCTTCCACCCCTTTTCCCCACCTTGATGGGTTCTGCTACTAAACACCTTTAAAGTCTCAGCTGTCCTCTAGGTGTTTCATGCTACCTTGATAGATTGTCTAAAGGCAAAGTGGATTAAAAAATAAGTTATCTATGTCAGGGGCTTGCTGTTGACTGTACATTCCATTCTGTTGTCCTCAAGGGAAAACACACATGGTACAGGAGAATCAATTAAAGCAGACTGAGAACTGACTCTGGCCTTCCAGAATCTGAGCACAGCCACAATTGGGGCTCCTTTGAGAGTCTAAAAAGTTGGGTTATTATTATTATTATTTTTTTATGAATTTTTATGTGCAAGCTGCCCTGCACGTCTTGGTTTGGGATGAAGAAGGAAGTACTAGCACATGTCACTTGAAATCATGTTCTCATGAGACTTTTAGCTAGAGCCTCATGATCCTTCTCAGTTTGGTATGAAAAGATTTGAGCAATATCTCTATATATTTGTGCCAGAAGCACTACTCATGGGTTTACAGGCATTGAAACATGCCGGATTTCCTCATGTCTGAATATCCAAGGCAACGACTGGGTTTGACAGGTACATGCCCCTTTGCATGGGTTCCCACAGAGTCACCGGGTGCTCAGAAACAAGTGTTACCAGTGGAGAAAATCACCCACAACCTCTGCTATATCAGGGACCTTCAAAATCATGCCAGGTTGGGAAGGGGTGAACTCAGATGGGCTGCTGATTCAGCACCTCCCCCTGACAGCCTCTGTCCTACTAGGGAGATAAAAAATAAAGCTGGCCTTGCATTGTAGAACCTCAAGGGACGATCTGCTGCTATCTACTCTTCTCCAGGGAGAACCACCCATCCTATCACCCCACCAGCCGAGAAGTGTAGGTTGCAAAGTCCTGCACTCCTGGATGCAAATTTGGTTCTGGGAGTTCCCTTGAAAGTTTATCCTGGATACCATGGAGGCCTAAGACCACAAGTATCAGTCTGCCTAGACACACCATCTTCCTTTTTTAAGGTAGCAGGTGGTGAAAGGTTTAGTATCGTGCTGAGTGTCTTTATTGTTGGCTGCCATGCACCTCATGTGGCAGCCACATTTCAGTCTCTTACAGAATCCTAGGAGCTGCAACATAGAAGGGGGAGGAAAAGGAGAATATGCTCTCCTCTTCTGATACAGCACTCCAGAGAACTAAAGGCAAACCCAGACCATTTCACCCCAGTATCTGTAACAGAGCCAGAGTCACAGTAACTGGTTAAATGGCAAGTCACAAAGAGCTGTTTAGTCTGATAGACACAAAGCAGCATTGTACTTCAAAGTTAATGTTACTAGCTGGTAGGTGGAACTTACCAACAGATGCTTCAATCAGTTTGGGAAGAGATACACATACGTCCAGCACTCTTGGGGTTTGTTGTTATTATTAATTCCATATTCAAGGATGGAAGCATCTACTTTGTATGCATTTCTTTTGTCTGCTTCATAGGAGCACTTCCAAGATGACTGTAAGAGGGGATTTCGAGAGCTGGCCTGGTTGAACACACATGCCGATGTGCGAACATTTAGAATATAGGAGACTCAGGGTATGTTTACACTGCAATTAAATCCTGCAGGTGGCCTGACTTGGGCTCGTGAGGCTCGGGATAAGGGGATGTTTTAAATGTGGTGTAGAAATCCAGGTTCTGGTTGGAAACTGGGGTACACAGGAGAGTCCCAGAGCTCAATGTCTACACCACAATTAAACAGCCCTTCAGACCAAGTCCTACAAGCCTGGCTCAGCTGGCACAGACCAGTGGCGAGTGTCTAATTGCAGTGTAGACATATCCTGAGAAAGGGAGCAGGGAGAGAGAGCGACAGAAGGTTGCAGCCTCCAATGTGACTGGACATGCAAGAAGTTTTGATAGGTTTACAAAGCCTTTGCCACACTTGTCAAATGCCCTCTTGGCTCAGTTACTGCCCCTAATTTCTGATTCACTCTGTGTTTAGTAAAGTTCTTGTTTTGGCTTCAGTCTTTACCAGTAAGAGTTTAGACTTTTAGAGGTCAGTTTTACTCAAGTGAGCATCTTCTCTGTGGAGGGAAGCAAAAACTATGTCCTAAAATGACAGGGATGGAGGCTGCTTAAGATCTCTATTTACGTTCTCTCTATAGATCTGCCACCTGCCAGATGCTATTGTTTTCTTACTATCTATCTGTCTATGCAGAACTCCTCATTGTAGCACCTGTCAACCATGACGTTTCCCTGTGAACCCACACAGAGAAGGGGGATGTTTGAAGGTGCTCCATTAAACCTCTGCATGGGTCACTTGAAGAGTACTGGGAAAGGCAGCCTTCAGAAGTCTGATATTCCCCTCCCACTCTGGTGGGTGGACAGGGAATGGGAGGAGCCTTGGCTCTGCTCCCTCAAATCATCAACCAGAACAACTGAGTCAGAACAGAGGAGGGTGTCATCTGTACCAGGCTAAAGCAGTTTAGATGTAAGTGGGCAATCGGGGACCACTCTCCACCTGAATTAGCATGCTTATGTGCTGTGCCTTACTTAGGACTTGTGGTAATTCCACAAATCGAGCCCCAAACTGTAACCACTACACCAGAGGTCGGCAACTTTTGGCACGCGGCTCGCCAGGGTAAGCACCCTGGTGGACTGAGCCGGTTTGTTTACCTGCTGCGTCTGCAGCTTCGGCTAATCGTGGCTCCCACTGGCCGCGGTTCGCCGTCCTAGGCCAATGGGGGTGGCGGGAAGCGGCAGCCAGCACATCCCTCGGCCCGCGCTGCTTCCCGCCGCTCCCATTGGCCTGGAGCGGCGAACTGAGGCCAGTGGGAGCTGCGATTGGCCGAACTGCGGACGCGGCAGGTAAACAAATCAGCCCGCCCCGCCAGGGTGCTTACCCTGGCGAGCCGCGTGCCAAAGGTTGCTGATCTCTGCACTACACTATAAAATGCAGCATATGCCTTAGGTTCCTGCCTTCTGCTGAGGGTTTTTCTCCTCATACCATATGAGTGAGTCTAGGAGACTGTGGCATATACATGGTTGAAAATGAAATCAACATAGAGAGAGAGGGGAACCCACCCCATTCTGTCCATGGCAAGACTCTACATCGCATGATCCCAGATCAAAATTCTATGGGCTCTCCAGTGAAAAAACAGTTCTCTAACCTAGCTGCCTTCTCAGACAGGATGATCAAATTGGTTCACACACCACCTTACTGTGACCCATTGGCCTGAAATCAAGCCAAGCCCTTTTGGACATTTAGAAAAGTTGTATTATGAATATCTTTTTCCATTCTCATGTGCTTCTGCATTTCTTAGTTCCCAGCCAGGAATGCAACTGACATAGTGCAAGAGAGACCCTTGTTCTTGTGAGATTTCCAGACCACCTTTGCAGTCACAATACATTTCTCCCAGATAAGTTTCAGAATTTGAATATCTGGGAACTTCTCACAATAAAATCTTTCTAAGTTCACCCAGCTCTCATGCTCACCCATGGAAACAAAGGGGAAAGAATAGAGGAATGAAACAAATTTGATCTGCCATTTTCACCCCAACTCCCTCTCACACATAAACACAGCCTCAAACATCCAAACACCCAGACATATGACAGAACAGTCACAAATCCTGGATTCAAATACCCCGTAACTTTAGGGTGTTCAGAATGAAGAACTGAATATTGTTATTTGAGCCCCTGCATCAAGGTGACTCACCAACCAGTACACCACTGATGGTCCCCTTTGGCTTGAGACTTGGCTCTCTGGCTGGGTGAACCAAGATTTTCACACAATAGTCCCAGGCACAATAATCTTTCTGCCCCCCTTGCATCTGGGGTATTCTGGATAGTTGTCTGGTGAAAGATATAAGGGAACCCAATCCCTCCCTCTACCCTGGTTTCCAGCCCAGGGACCCCTGGGGCAAGTGATTAAAGTCTGCCTGGTCAGATCTCTTGCTTCTTCCCTGGGCTGCTTTCTACAATGCATCCACCTTCTCTTCAGGTGGCTCATATTCTCAGCAGGAGCCTGCGCTGGGACCCAGCCCCTAGTCTTAGTCCTCAAGATCGAAAAGGAAAATAAATGAAATTAACAGAGATAAGGAACTGCTGTCTATTTTACCTGGATCTTCCAGCTGACTGTTGTACTGTTCTGGGCTCACGGGCCATCTAAGGTCCTCTGCTGGGCTTCTCTCTAGAGCAGGGTTTCTCAAACAGGGGTCACTGCTTGTGTAGGGAAAGCCCCTGTCGGGCCAGGCCGATTTGTTTACCTGCCCCATCCACAGGTTTGGCCGATCGCGGTTCCCACTAGCCGCGGTTCGCTGCTCCAGGCCAATGGGAGCCGCTGGAAGCGGCGTGGGCCAAGGGACTTACTGGCCGCCGCTTCTAGCAGCTCTCATTGGCCCGGAGCAGCGAACTGTGGTCAGTGGGAGCCGCGATCGGCCGGACTTGTGGATGGGGCAGGTAAACAAACCGGCCCGCCCCACCAGGGGCTTTCCCTACACAAGCGGCGTCCCCTGTTTGAGAAACCCTGCTCTAGGAGCTGAGGGCGAGAGCTCTGTCCATCTCCCAGGCTGGGCCCTTCTGTGCTGAGCTTCTCCTTTTCTAAGGCTCCTCTTCCAAGACTGCCATGGTTTGCAGGTGCAATGGGGCAGGATTACATGGGTGCAAAGTTTCTGTTTAACCCCTTCTTGGGGTGTGAGGTTTGCACATCCCATCATAGCCCCTCTGTTCTTTTACCCAAGGGCTAGCACTGATTAGAGTTACTCTTTCCCATACCCACACCCAATCCCACAAAGACTGAGAAGCCAAATACACACATACACACAGTTAAAATGGTTTAAAACAAATAAAAGGAAGTTCTTCTTCACACAGCGCACAGTCAACCTGTGGAACTCCTTGCCTGAGGAGGTTGTGGAGGCTAGAACTATAACAGGGTCCATTAATGACTATTACCTGGATGGGTAAGGAATGGTATTCCTAGCCTCTGTTTTTCAGAGGGTGGAGATGGATGGCAGGAGAGAGATCACTTGATCATTACCTGTTAGGTTCACACCCTCTACGGCACCTGGCATTGGCCACTGTAGGTAGACGGGATACTGGGCTGGATGGACCTTTGGTCTGACCTAGTATGGCCGTTCTTATGTTCTAAAATGCTGTTGTATCTGGCTCCTCAGCCTTTTGTACAATTTAGAACTGTGGATTTATAAGGCTTAATTATTATTTTCTATTGTTCTTTTAAAAATATTTTTCTAGTGCTTCAGTGTTCATGTTTGAGCTGTAACATTAAGCGAGAGATCTTATCACTGGGGTTAACATTGCTAAGGGCTTGAAGCAACACCCTGAAGCAACAGGCTCTCTCTCCCTAAGCTTAAAAATTAAGACTCACTGAAGTATGAAGGTCAATGGGAGAGTCAGGAAAGGGCAAACAGTCTGGTATAATTACACTATGTCTGAACCAACCTGGCTTTCCCAACAAAAATGTGTCAAGCAATACAGACAATTCATAGATTTGAATTCCTTTGTTGTGACTCTGACCGTGCTATATTTGGAGAAGCCTGCCAAGTGATGTAGGCCAAAACCTTGTGTCATGCATTAAATAAAAGGATTTGATAAGAACTGAGTATGTTTTGATGGCATCAGATAATGAAATAATAAAATAATACTAATAATAAGCTATGAAAAAACCCCTCTTTCCCCAAGCCTAAACTTCAATATTTCTTGTGAAGTGTTGAGAACCCAGACACAATAGCATGGAGTTACTGAATGAATGTCATAAATAAACGAAAGACATTCCGAAGGACAGTGCAAATGACCAATTTAGCTATTTGTCCAATGTCACAAAAGTAAATGATCAACCAAAAACTAAAAGCAATTAGTGGTCAGATCCACTTCTGGTGTAAGTCAGTGTAGCTCACTAAACTCAAGGGAAATTGAAGATCTGGCCCTCATTTTTTAAACTTCTTTCATTTTAATATCCTGTATTTTTGGTCCCCCAAAACTTCAATAGCAGAGAAAAGATTATTTTTTTACAGTTTTTTTTCCTTTTTACACTTAGACAGGTGTGAATCCAGGATGTATTGTGATAGCTATGCTTCTGGGGGTGGGTTGTTTTAATAAGCAGAGATGGATCTGAATCAAACCCCCAGATCCACACATCCAAACCTTTGAGTATCAGGGTTGGAAACTTAATCCAGATTCAAATTTTGCAGCTGTCCCCAGGCTGAACCTAATCCCCATAGCTGGACAACATCTGAATTTTGGGACATTTGAAATTTTCATCTGAATTTTGCAGCTTGATCCCATCTGTAGATTTTATTTTTTAAGCAGCAGGTAAAGTTCAGTAAATTGAGAGTTCAGAACGGGCACTGAAAAGCACTCAAAATTACAGATTGTTCTCTAAAGCAGTGTTTCCCAAACTTGGGATGCCGCTTGTGTAGGGAAAGCCCCTGGCGGGCCGGGCTGGTTTGTTTACCTGCCCGTCCACAGGTCTGGCCAATCGCGGCTCCCACTAGCCGCGGTTCGCCGCTGCAGGCCAATGGGAGCTGCTGGAAGCAGTGGCCAGTACATCCCTCGGCCCCCGCCACTTCCAGCAGCTCCCATTGGCCTGGAGCAGCAAACCACGGCCAGTGGGAGCCGCGATCGGCCGGACCTGCAGACATGGCAGGTAAACAAACCGGCCCGGCCTGCCAGGGGCTTTCCCTACACAAGCGGCAGTGGCCCCAGTTTGAGAAACACTGCTCTAAAGCACATCCAAACTGTGCAAAAATGTTGAGTTTAAAAACTTTGTTTGGATATTCCATAAGAACAGTCTCGTGGGATTTCCAGTGTTTCCTGCTTATATCTTCTGCACAGAAGTGTGTGAAAATAGAAAATAATGGGGGCAAGGAATGTTAATCAAATGTATCAAATTCTCTTGTTTGTGGGGCTAGAAACTAGAACAGTGGTTGGCAACGTTCGGCACGCGGCTCGTCAGGGTAAGAACCCTGGCGCGCCGGGCCAGTTTTATTTACCTGCTGACATGGCAGGTTCAGTTGATCGCGGCCCCCACTGGCTGCAGTTCGCTGTCCCGGGCCAATGGGGGCGGCGAGAAGCCGCAGCCAGCACATCGCTCGCCCGCACCGCTTCTCGCCGCCCCCATTGGCCCGGGACGGCGAACCGCGGCCAGTGGGGGCCGCAATTGGCCGAACCTGCCGCGTCAGCAGGTAAATAAAACTGGCCAGGCCCACCAGGGCGCTTACCCTGGCGAGCCGCGTGCCGAACGTTGCCGACCCCTGAACTAGAACATTCAGCAACCAAAACTAGAGCTGGTTGAAACTCAGAGTTTCCATTTGATGGGGAATTCTGACATTTTCAATGGTGTTTTTGTTTTGAATTGAAACAAAAACCAAAAAAATTTAATTTCTCACAAAATTAAATTGGGGGGGAATAATTTCAGGTCGAAATCAAAAGATTGCATTCCAATTTTGATGTTTGAAAATTGTATATTTTATTGTACATTATAATAATTATAAAAGAAAACAAAATACATTTCAAAATGAGAACTTGTTTTGATATGAAAAATCCAAATGTTCCGTTCCGATAAATAGGTTTTTTTTAATCAAAATGCTTTTTTTTTTCTTTTTTTTTTTAGAACGAAATTTTATCAAAATCAACACATTTCTGCAGAAAGTTTTGATTTAGATGAAACAGCATTATTTCCTCACAGAAAAAATGTTCCTCTGAAATTTTTTGACCAGCTCTACCAAAACCACAGCTCTCTAGCCCATAATTTTACTAGCAACTTCCAACGCTATATATAAGATGCAGGCTTCTATCCTCTAATGAGTGAAACTCACTCATGTTCAGAGGGCCAGTACAAAACCTGTGCACTCATAAAACGCATTTAAACCCTGAAAATAGTGGTTAAGTGAGACTTCAGAGATACATACTCCTAGGCCCAGGAATTAATTTCACCCTATGTCATCCATCTACCACAGGGAGAGATGATCACAGATAAGGGGTGACACAAGACTTTAGGACCTTCCCAAAGGTTCCTTGCTAGAAATGAGCACAGGTTTAGTGTGAAATAGTAGGAAGAGTTCTTTTCACCCCTCTATTTGCACCTCTATGCCAAGTATCTTCATAAAGCCAACTTAAAAAAATAATAGAAGGGGAATGTTTACGAAAGCAAGATGGACATAACTTTTAGAATCATAACGAGTGCAATTCCAGCATAATATTAGCCACATAGTGTCCAAATGTCTCCAATCTTAGTTACCAGAATTGGGTAAAAGGATAAATATGAGGGTTAACTTGGCTCTGGCTGAATAGGGAAATGAGAAGAGCAAATGTACATTAGTCAAAGAACGAAAAAATAATATCCCAGAAATGAATAAGAAATAAGTATCCTCAGAATAATACTATATAAATACATTTGCTGTAGGTCACATAAAAGATTCATGGCACACACATGTACAGGTCAAATTACCTTTAAATATTAAATTTCTTTCCAGCGGTGGAGAATTTCAGATTTATGCTGTTTTCATAAGGAAAAAGGATGCACCCCATGCATTATTATTTGCTGACAAACCAGACCTTCTGATTTAGCCTGCTAGGTTTAGGTTAGAGACAGCCTTTTTCATGAGAAAAAATGGGGGATCATCATGAATTTCATCTCTTGTCCACAGAAACCTCTACTTTCTTTTGGCTCTTTAAGCCAATATTTTCTTATCATTGAACAATACAAATTAGCAATGGAAAAGACCTGGTAGATCAGTTACAATAGTTCATTCCCCCACCAGTGCAGGATGTTTCCCTAGGGTATGTTTTGTCCAGTCTGGTTATAAAAGACTCAAGCAATAAGTCTTCCATCACTTCCCTTGGGAGACTATTCCACTTTCTAATAGACCTCACTAGCTGGACATTTTCAAAGTCGCAGAATTCCTGTCCTATTGCTGGCAAGAAGGGAGATCACATACACGTTGTGCATGGCAAAATAAGATACAAATTCAAAAGCTATAAATAGGAGGGCATAGGAGAATGACTGGATCAAGAGATTGGTAATGTACTTGTACTAGTAGGCCAAATTTGACCTACATCTGTTCAGAACAAAACATGTTAATATCTGATTTGGCTATTTCGTGTCCTATGTGAAATAATTTGTGAGTTTTAGGCTACTTCCAAATAGACAGCTGTCTACATTGTAAGCACAGCCATCACATGAATAGGCTTCGCAATTGAACTCAACATTAGATTTTGTCTAGAGCTGAGCCAAATTCAAAGTGAACAATTTATTAAAGGAATTTAACTTCCTTTTTCTAATTGTAGAAAATCTATGATTAGATCCCAATTTCCCTGAAATTAGTCATTAATAAAAATTATTATTGTAATTATTATTATTTGTCTTGTGGTAGCACCTAATGGCTCCAGTCCTGGATCAAGGGCCCATTGTCTTACAAACACAGAACAAAAATATGGTTCCTGCCCCAAAGAGTTTATAATTTAAGTAAAATTACTCAATACATCTTTCATGAGACTTGGTATTTGGAATTTTGAGTTGTGTTGGTTAGCTGTGATTCATCACAGAAGTCAGAATAAAATGTTTGTGATCCCTGATTGGATGAGCCTCACCCAATTCCCATTGAAACCAATGGAAAGCCTCCCTTTGATTTAAACAGGATTCAGGTTAAGACCGCAATCAGAAAGAGTGCTGGAAGAAGCCACTGGTGATTTGAATCACTTTTAAAAAGTAGCAGCAGATAAGCAGGAATATGGAACTTTAGAAACTTTGAACCTTTTTTCTGCTCTCTGGGCCAAGTAAGGCTTGTCTATGGCATCAAGACTTGAACGTGGCATTATTCTTAGGGTGGGGAATCTGTCGCTGTAAGTATTGGCTAGTTGCACAGTTTAAATTACATCTTGTCACAGTCACACAAAATAATTCCTTGTGACTGTACAAGTCTGAGTTTTGAAGGATGCAGTCAGATTGTGGTCGAGCCTATTTATTTAATTATCACCGTGCTAGAGCTCTGATGAGGGATTGGGGAAACTCTGCTGCATCAACCAGTGTCCCATGAAATATACCAAATGCTTTGTATTTCCTGGTCAGTAATTGTCTGAAATCACCGGCCACTGACATAAAGCAATTGTGTGGGCATGCATGGTCCAAGCTGTGAAGGCTGTCATGAGATCCTTGTCTAACTCACCGAATAGCCTCTGTGACACGGATCTAATGGAGGATTTTGAAAATGTGGTACCTGTACTGTATCTACCTGTGTCCATTATTTGTAAATGATTATTCTTGGCTGCTGAGTGAAGTGATTGTATTCCTAATTTATCATTGGGGCTTTCTGTGTGGATATTTTTCATTGTTACTTAAATCTAAAGGAACAATAAACAATAATATAAACCACATCACTTCCGAAATGAGTCATCACGGACGTGAGTCTAAAATTCTCAGTCCTCAAGGCTGCACTTCCTTGAGTAAAACGCAGTCACTCAAAGTTCCAAGAAAAGTGAAAATTTGGGGAGGGGTGTTAATTTCAACAAATGCTCATGGGGAAATGTGTGTGGTATGTGCCCAGCTCCAGTTTCAACAGTCACCATACTTCTGATCTGCGATGGAAAGTCATTCTTTCCACTTATAGCTTTTTCTTGTTGCCAGGCCGAGCATACCATCTGGCACTAGTGAGCCAGCTAACCTCATTTTCCAAAGTACTCATCTTGCCCTATGTCCACATCTCACATCTGACAGGGGACACAAACACACAAGATTTTATATGTTTAGACTTTAACATGGAGGACGCCTGCCTTTGTTTCTGGAACCCGTTCAAATGAGTGTGGTTATTTCCCCCTCCCCGTGCTTTATCTCTCTCTGTAATGTTGTGTGATTATGGATACAAAAGTCACCACCCATACAGGATAGAATTCTCCACAATGGATGTTTTGTTCATATACATTTCACTGTCTGTCTCTTGTCAGAGGGTGGCTATCATCTTCACACTAACAATATCCCTTGGTAAATGATAAAGTCAAGTCTGGAGTAAAGCTAGACGTTTTATCAGCATGTTCAAACTATCCCCTTACAGCTCTGTACTTGCCAACTGCACATCCTTTTCCTACACAAAGACTCAGTGCACATTAAAAGGCACTTATTGACGCCAGTGTTTGTTTGCAGAAAAGTTGCAGCTCCTACCTGCTGTGACAGTCACCCTGAGTAGCTCCTCTCTCATCACCAAGAGAAAACCCATCTTTTGCAGTTATACTCCCTGACATCCTATTTGCTCAAATTTGAGGTTATTTTGCTCCTTGCCAGCTCGTTCTTCTTCATTCCTCTGCTGATGCTAATGGATGGGTTGCCCCTCCATTTGCTGATGAAGTCTGTCTGTTGCCTTACTGCAGTAGAAAAAGACAAAGATCTGAAGCTCTGAGGTTTGCACAGGCTGGCATCCTCAAACCACAGGAAACTGATAGTGTGGGACCCTAACATGTGATCCGCATATAAAAGTTGAGAGGAAGGGGGAAAACAAGCCTCCAAATCCCTTCCTGATCTCAAATTTAGAGATCAGCCTAATCCTGTGAAAGAATCGCCATAATTTAGCATCTCTGCTCCCATTACTGGGCAAGGATTGGTAGGCAATAGTTTGATAAAATTTTAAAATGAAACAGTAACTCCATGAGGTAAAGGTGGTATTTACATTTCTCTCGCTCGCTCTCTCAGCTTCACAAATGCCATCATGGCTGGGTGACATTTTTGATAGCCAGCCCCCTTTATCCTTGTAAAGCTTTCATCACATCATTGGGTATCTATACCTGTCATTGCTTCAAGTCCTGTTAGGAATTTACTGCATTCCATACAGTCATGTCTTCTTTGTCTGATGTATCCTCTCTTACCACCACCACTCCTCCATCCCCAACATCACCTAGTTTGTTTTTTTCTACTTAGATTTTGAAGGCCTTCGAGGCTGGGACCAGAACCTAACACAACGAGGCCCTGACTGGAGCCCTAAGAAGTACAAATAAATAAACAAACAACTTTCTATTGAGGAGCTTCTACTGATAGTCAAATAAAGAGTAGTTTTCCAATCAATGTAATCCTCGGTGTAAGTATATTGATATACCAGGATTAAAGTTGGCACCTCATCTGCACTCAGGAATAACAACACACTGTAAAGAGAGGGGTGCAAAACTCATCTGGTTTATCTTCACAGGGGTTTGTACAGACACTGTCTTTGCTTAAAAGCTTCAGATTAACCTCCTATGTCCTAAATTAAGTTCCACTCTAAGGCCCTGTTTCAGCAAAGGACTTAAGCACATGCTCAATTTGCAGCATGGCATATGCATATTCAGTTAAGTTCTTTGAAGAGTCAGGGCCTAAATAAACATAAAAATCTCAAATCAAAACTCAGTTTTAAAAAAAGAGGAAAACAACTAAAGGTCAAATTTAAAAGGCCGGAAAATCATTTTAGAATATCAACCTTGTGGCCCATTCTTTTTTTGTTTGAGATTTTTTGCTCTAGTACGGGCTCCGCCTGTTCTGCCGGAGTTGAATATTATACTGTAGAAAAGGATAGCACTTTAATGATTGCTTATCACTGTCTGCTTTCTCCCTCTTTGGCTGGGGATTTTCATTTCCTATGTCATTTATAACTAGCTGAGGTCTGTATTTTTTTTTTATTTATTTTGTGTGTGTGTTGTGAAAAGGGAGCATGTTACAGATTTCATCACCATGCTACATTCCGAGCTAATATTAAGTCATTGTTTAGCCTTAAAGAGCAGCTGGCACTTCATGGAAAACTTCAAAAAAGAAGCACATTCTGCTAGGGACTGGTGGACAGGCGATGGGCTATAAGCTTTTCTGGACTTAGTCACCTGCTTGAATCCAGTCCATATCAATAAGGGTAACATGTATTACTATCTGATGGCTACATTAATATCTAGGGGGTAGGGATGTACCCCATGAAAACCCACTATTAAAACTGGCAGTAAACAGCAAACAGAGGTGGGCTGGGTTTTTATCACTACCATCCAAGCTTTGGTCTAACTCTTAAAGATACTCTTGACCTAGAAAGACTAAGTCACATTGGCAGAGCAATATAAAGAAGTTTGTGTTACTGTTGGTTGTGCTGTTGAGTATTTGTCCTCTCCATGATCTAGGAATGTCCATCTGGAATCTCCACTGACCGCAATATTCTCCTCTTTGTGTTCTGTCTTCATACTTCTCCATTCTGGACCTCATGCATCTCTCTATGAAGTCACATTGATCTTCGGTTGTGATATAATTCATGGTGGGCAAAATCATACTTTTTTCCAAAAATTGCCCCAGGGAAAATGTTTACAATCCCCTCTCACTGAAAAAAGTCACCCTAACTAAAGTGAAAGCTTTTTTCCCCCTGCAACCCAATGAACTTTTGCCCCAAAACTTGCAATTAAAAATCTACAACTTTTCCTAAAACCTTCTCCATTAAAAAAAAACCAAACAAACAAAAAAAAACACCTCTCATAATGAACTGCCAAGCATATAACAGACTCCCCATACCACACCCTTTCTTCCAGGCAATCAAGGGATACTAGAGAGAGTTGCTTTCTAAAGTACATATTGAAGTGTTATCATCAAAGCAACAAGACAAAAAGGCCTTTGCCATATTAGTTGCCCTTCTGCCTGTGTCTAGCCTAAACAGTGATTTTAAGACTGCTAGCTAGCTAAATATATCTGGCTTCAGTCATCTAGGCTTGCAGGTCATTGGATTGCTCCTTTCTACTATCTTTTGCAATGAGGATTTTTCCCAACCAGAGAAAAAGCTTTTAAGCAACTGTAGATTTGTGCCAAGCACTAATTGAATGAAAGGGAAAGATGTGAGCCAGATACAGTGGGCCAAATTGTCCTCATAGTTAATGGAGTTACTTCAGATTTACACCAGTGTATTTTAGATCTGGCCCAGATGCTCTGTTACCAGAAATAGCAAGATATATTGAAAAAATGATACATAATTGTCCAAAATTAGAGAAGAGTTGAAGAATCGAAGAAAAATGTGATGTACAGATCAATGAACCTTTGATTAAAGATACCAATTTCCTCTTACAAGCAACACTTTATACTCCCCAACTCTGCAAACCATTGGAGGAATTGGCTAATGGTAACATATCCATTTTGTTAGACACAGTTCAGTAGAGCTTGTTTTATCTGATGTCTTAATGTGTGGGAGAGTGACAGGTAGTATTTTGCATCAGTATAACAGCTTATAAAACAATGCTTATCAGCTATCTTCATCATTGTCAGCATGCACCCAGATCATTTTATAATTTAGGACATTTCTCTTTGGAAGGCAGCATTCAGAAGTGGGAGCAGTGGCTATGCAGTACAAGTGAAGAAGTGGAGTTCTAACACTGGAGACATTTCCCCAGTACTCTCATCTGACTTCAGGCTTTTAAGGAAATAACCTTCTTTCCAACAATAAATGTCACTGGCCCACAGTGGGGGCAAAGTTTATAAGGGAGTCCCTTAGAATATCAAAATAGAGACCCAGCTTCCTCCATAAGAATGTGGGAACTAAACAGAGCTTGGCAGGAACCAGATTTTCTATTTTGCAGGAAATTCCCCAAATTTCGAAAGGTTTTTCCATTCAGAAATAAATTTTCTTTCAGGTCGATCAAAAATATTTTTTCAATAAAAAAAGAAACATTTTGTTCCCATTTCAGTCTTTTTAAAACGTTTTTTTAAAATGCTTTTATATAAAAACAATTACTTTTTAATTTTTTTTAAAAATCAGAATGCTTCTTTTTTTTCTAAATAAAATTTTGTCGACTGACATATTTATGGAAACATATTTATTGAGTTGAAAATGACAATTTTCATTGAAAAAAACTGGATTCAAATTTTCTGAACGGCTCTAAATGGCTCTGGGTTACCGTTAAATCCAGGACCCTTTGAAGTCAATGGGAGTTTTGTCATTGACCTCAATAGAGGATTTCACCCTTGGAGTGCAATGGCATTGTAGAATGTAGAACCACTGGTTCCAGGCTGTTCAGTGACAGCTAGAGTTTAAAGAAGAGGCATAGTGGGTGGTGACAGTAGAAAGTAAAGTATATGGTTAAGTTTTAGTATGTATCAGTGAATGGGGCTGTGGAGGTGAAAGGCGCTGGGCAGGTTATTCCAGTCGAACTGGTTCACTCATCTCAAATCCTTACTATCTGATCAACAGCCCTTGGCAGAGACTACAGCAGAACAAAATTATGCCAGCGTCCATGTGCCAAAGGTGATGAACTAGAAATCACGGTGCATCGGGTGGCTGTAAGAGAGTCCAACGTTTGGCCTGGTTTAGTTTCCACAGCCATTTAAGAAACAAAATGAAGTTCCGTATCAGCCGGCATCAGCACTAATTTCAGTATGGCATGTCTGAAAGGCTTCAGCTCAGAGACTCATTTTGTCCATCACCTTGGCTGAGAGGTGCGTCGACAGGGAATGTGAAGAGACCAGACTTTAACACTCTTCCTGGCCTTGAAAGCAATCTAGAGAGGCGGCGGGGGGGGGGGGGGGGGGAAAGGAGTGGGAGGAGGAGGGGAATCAACCCTTTTATGTGTATTAGAATACAACAGATTATTCTAGTCTGACAGACCTACAGACCTGGCCTACCTACTAACCTTGATAAGCACTTAAATCTAAACAAAAAGAGAATCAATTTGCATTTTCCTTTCTGCTACCGAACATAATGCTTCATTTTGCAGTTGCCATTAAGGGTTATTGCTATCTTTACCCAACACATTAGACAGTTTGAGTCCATTGTTGACTTGCTGTCCCATCAGAATGTCTCAGACTGATGGCATTTTTACACTGATGTAGCCTTTGTTCTGCCTTGATGCTATTATCTCGGATGTGTTTATTCCAACAGGTCTCTTCAAGACCTGAAAACTGTCCTCTGTGAAAACATGTCACTCACCACCTCTTCTTACAGTCTTATTTAACAATGCTGAAGGTCTCAACTGACACACACACACAAAAAGCTTACTTGGGTGGGCAGGCAGGTAAAGCTTCTTATAACCTTAATGGAGTGAAACTTATATGCACTAGAGCAGCCCTGAACAAACACTGAGCCCATGTAGGCCTCTAACAATACCGCAATCAACATGTGAATTAGCATTTTCTTCCCTGATCTATGGCCTCACTCTCTTTTTTTATTCCAGGGCAAAGGAAACAAACCACAAGCATTCATTAAGCAAACAGCTGTGGACTGGAGGAGATCAGAAGTGCAATCTGGAAACCATGTGTGCTTCTTGTGTTACAGTAATTGGGAAATGATGATCAATGGCAGGTACGGTAACACAATTGTTATAGGCATGCTAAAAAAAAAAAAAATCAAAATCCTAACACCGAATAATAGAGCCACTCAGCAAAATCTACTTGACCACTGAAGAACTGGTTTGCAGCCTAAAGCGTATAAACAGCGGGTGTGCAAAGCCACTCAAATGATGACAAATGGTCTTTTCAGAGTTTAAAATGAAAGCAGACCCACAATCCATTTATGTATTTTTAAATAAATAAATAAGAGGAAAAAAGGAAAAGAAAAAGAAATTGAGTTTCCACAGAAAAATAACATATCTGTTTGGTCACCACATTTTATTATATATGTGATTAGTTGTGCTGTATTTGTTAGACACTATATTACAGTTCCATGTACTATATCAGTGATGAACATATTCAAACATATCATACTCTTCCTTAATTATCTGTGTCAAGCAGTTTTATAATTTCTGCCTAAAAACAAAAATCTCTTTCGATCAAAGTGTCCGTGTGAAATTCAGCTTCAGCATGCAAAGAACCCAAATGTCTTGTGGTGCAAACGATGCAGCGTCACGGATTTCAGTGATGTTGCATCCATTTGAACCAGCAAACAATATCTCTACAATAAAGTACCCACTCCAAAAAACATGTTTTCTGTCAATTAGCATCATTCTCTTTACTTCTGAACTATATAAACGCATAGGCTGAAATTTGCCCTCCTGCAAATTCAACATGATAAGGCCCATGCACAATTTAAGGCTTCACAATAAAGCTTAGTAAGTGGTGCACAGAATTTTGTTGGTCCTCTGCATAGAGGTGAATTTTAGTGCTCATGGGAGTGTTTGGTTTGACATCCTTGGAGAATGAAGTTGTTTATCCATACAATAGGTATAGCTTAGCAGCAGTGCAAAAGTCTCCATGGTGCCCTGTCAGTGTACCTCTGCCCTAACTTGTAGGGATGTCCTAAAAGGGTGGGTCTCCATTGTCCATTCAGTCATTGGCCTCTCTGTTGAGACTGCCAACAAGGGCAGCTGGCTATTAGGTTAGATCTCCACTAGGAATTGTACTAAGACTGCCAGTTTATTTTCCATAGGCCACTAGACAGCTCCCAGTTGGCTTTGGCAGTGAGTTTCAATTATTATTGACCTAATTATTATTGATCTAACCCACATGCATCTGACGAAGTGGGTATTCACCCACGAAAGCTTATGCTCCAATACATCTGTTAGTCTTAAAGGTGCCACAGGACTCTCTGTTGCTTTTTATTGACCTAATCGGGATTCATACCAGTGACTTTGCCAATAGTACAGAACCTTTGAACACTATGTCCTTTGTCATGCAGTCTTCAAGTTCCTCAGCTGTTTAGCTTTTTTGCAAATGTATCATTCTTCTACTTCTATTTTAAATTTTAGATGGAGGTTCTTTACATTATTAAAATGTAGGTTCCGAGATTTTAGAGCTCATGAAAGCACCATCTGGATGCATGCAAGGTGCTGTGCAAATTTCCCCAGGTCATTTTGGCAATACACCCCAGCCCTGCAACTCTCCTTTGTCTTATAAGAAGGGTTGATTCTTTCCTGAGAAGAGGCTGCTCTTTGTGCCAAATTGTATAATGTGAACAAATGGCCACTGGGGATTAGCCGAGAACACCAAACTTATTACACTTACGCCCTCGGACAGATGATTGCATTTTTCTGTAGAAAATTCATTGTTGCCATCTCAAACATAACCTATTATTTATGGTCATAAATTCTTATCATTATACACAAGATCATTTTAAAATTATAATGAAACAGTAAAACATATGCTCTGGAGTTATGGTACTAACATGGTTACAGTGAATCCTTTTATAGGGAAGCCCTAAAAATAATAAGCATTGTGTAAAGTCCAGAGACCTTTCCAATGTATTTCAGCGGAGCAAAATGCTTGCTGTAGAGAATGAACACCCTGTTATAGTGAACAATCATTTGGCAGCATAGGTTATTTTAATGGACACATCACTTTAAACGAAGCCTTCACCATCTGTTCTGCCCTCTAATTACAGATGCAAAAAGAACATAATTCACAATTGCATCATAAAAAAGTAAGATATAAGTGATTTAAATGCATGTGTATGTTCTTTATTCAATGCAGCATGCAGCTGTTATGTTGTTTTCATGTTTCAGACACAAATCAGGATGAAAATGGCTCTCCTTTGATGGAGTGAATTCCCTCACACAGGACATTTTGTGTGTGGCAAGCCAGAAATTCACTAAGGGTGAAATTCATCCCTTCCCTCACAAAAGCCAAGCAGCTGGACTTTGTATGGGGAACTAAGCTGGGGTGGGGAGATGGAATTCACATCCTCAACTAATGTTGCATAGGACTGTAACAGACCCTCCCCAGTCACTCTCCTAGCCTATGGGCTAGCATAACAGCCACTGATGCTCAATGGGATGCTCAATCCAGAGAATATTGAAGCCATTGGATGGTTATTCCATTTAATCAATGGATCAGGCCCACATGCACGCTCTTCAGCCACAGCAGCCTCAAAGTCAAATATCCCATAGTCCTTCCTATCCCTCCTTCCCCATGCTGGCCAATTCTGAGTCTCTGTGGAACCCATCCTTACTATTGACAGGGGCTTCAGCCCTCCTAAACAGCCCACCAAGGGACTTAAGCCATGTGAAAAGCACTTCCTCCAGCCCGTTGCACCAGAGTGAATTTACCCTAAGAGAATAATTCACTGTAGCTGCACAGTATATAGCTCAGAAAGAGAAATTGGAGAGTACCTTGTGCCTGCGAGCTCATCTATCAGTAGCTGCAAATGGCAGGAATATTCAAGCAAATAATCCATTCTAAAGCTTAAATGATGCCATAAAAATGAAAGAAAAGTCAATTATTCTTAAGTGAGCCAAGGTAGTTAAAGTGCAACCTTTTATTGGACTAACAAATCGGTTAGAAATAGCTCAAACAAACTTTCAGGTTGATAATGTGTTTTCTTCGGATTTTGGCAGCTTTTAAAATGAGCTATGACCCAATCCAACTTGTTCTTAAAGACCAATATGGCTTCAAGCATTTTATTCATTTTTTTAAAGTAATAAAGATTGCTTCGTTTAAAGATGGCTTTTATTTACATTTATTTGGGGTGGGGGGAAATCAAGGTTAGAATGAAAAATGTTTCTTTTTTTCACAAACCCAGAAAATTGGGATTTGTTTTTCCTTCTAGTTTCAACAGGAATGGCAATTTTTAAACACAAGTTTATCCTATGTTTATTTCTTTTCTTCGATACAATGTTTTTTGTTCTCATTTGTAGGTAGTTCTTTTATGGTATTGGCTACCTGGGCATAGGAGCTCAGTTAAGACCCCTGAGTTAGCAAAGTACTTAAGGAAATGCCTAACTAAGCATGAGCAGTTTCACTGAAATCACCTAACACCCTCCAACTCATCATCACATATAACCGATTCAACCCAGCTTAATTGGAGAACTTAGCAATTTTTCTCTGTCCCTTTTCTTGTGTGGGTTGAGCTACTTCAGGGGAAGCAAATTAAAATTCCAAAGTTTTACTTTTACAGAGATTGTTTTATTTTATAAAATTTGAGCATGATTTATATTTAAGAAACCGTTTGAAACCTGCTCTATGAAGTCTTCTATCTAAAATGATCACAGGCCGTTGTAGGAGCTGGATCTCTCCCCCATTAACTCCTGGGGAAGTTGGATTAGCTACTATATTTGTAGATAAGATACATGTCCATAATAGTTTGTACTTCTTGGGCCTTTAGAATAAACATATAGCATTGTCAAGAGGATGAGGTGCAGGGCTGAAAGTCAAGAGGCTTTATGTGTAATGCTGGCCCTGTCAGAGACCCAGTCTGTGAATTTGGGTTTACTTTCTTTGTGGCCAGGGCCGGCTCCAGGCACCAGCACAGCAAGCAGGTGCTTGGGGCGGCCAACAGAAAGGGGCGGCACGTCCAGCTCTTCGGCGGCAATTCGGCAGTGGGTCCCCCTCGAAGGGAAGGACCAGTCGCCGAATTGCCGGCGAAGAACGAAGCAGCGGCGGTAGGGCTGCCGCCAATTGCGGCTTTATTTTTTTATTTTGCCGCTTGGGGCGGCAAAAGCGCTGGAGCTGGCCCTGTTTACTATTTAAATTAAGAATAATAATATTTCCACCTTCCTTTGTAAAGTATTTTGAGTACTGTGGATGAAAAGCACTATAGAAAATCTATTTATTATTATGTAGAACTGTTTAAAAACATTTTTTTCTGACATTTTTCATTTAATTTCATTACTGTTTTTCAACCTGCTTATCGGGTGGTCAAAATGTTGCAGGAATTCAAAATTTGCATCAAAAAATTAACATTTTTTGCAAAATCTTTTCTGCATTATTTTGACAGGCTCTGTGCAGCAGGATTCCATTCTTTGTGTGGAACGTATATAATCCAGCACTGCAGATAGTCAATGGCAAATCCTGCCCCTCACCTCTATGGTGGAACGAATGTCATTCCCATGCTATGTAAGCAGGAAACAGGATATGATGCGCAAGCTCTAAGTGGCTGTATGCTGCAGATCCCAGCTTCCAGTAAGCCACTCCTATATGGATTCTTCGGCCATTTTCTCCACATGTTGCAATATTACAACCAGTGCAGTCAATTCCTCTCAATAGCAGAGAGTATACGAGAGAGTGAAAGAAAATTGGGCAGGTATGTTGGACCACAAGCATTTAAGACTTAAAATGTAAGTCAAAGAACTTCAGCATTGGTATGGAATTTTCCAGCGCAACACTTCAGGCAGGGAGTTCAAAATGCGAATGCAATGCTAAGCCAGCTGTGTAACGGTAAGAATGCAAGCTGCTTCTTCTGAATAAGACATATCCTGGAAATAATGCAATCACGGAACTGCCCCAAAATAAAGAATTACAGTAATTCAGCATTAACCGTACAAAGGCATTTGTCAATGATGCTACATCCCGGCATCAGCAGAGAGCAAGATGCTGCATTATTTCTGAGTAAGCTGTTACTGTAGTTTCGAAGAAGAACTGACCAGCTTTGGAATTTCCCAACACCAGAATATGCAGCCAACATAAACATGTTAAGTCGTCACTGGTTTTGCTATTTCCAACATACTTTTCCACAGTACGCTACTTTGTTAAGGAAACAAAATTGCGGCTGGGGGGATGCCTAATTAAAGCCTAATCTCATGTTTTTCTCAGTCAAACCTAATGAAAACCCGGATAGCAGAAAACTTTCGTCCTTTGAGCAGTTAATATATAAAAGACTGGAGATGGAAAGGGAATCAAAAGACTTGTTCTAGGGTCCAAATGAGCTTTGCTTGACCCGGGCATATAATCCAAAAGGTCATGGGAGAAAGGTGGCTTAAAGCCAACTTTACACTCTCCCCCTCCTGATCCTCCAGGCAAACAACGTATAGTTCAGCCCTGCAGTAACTTAGGGCAGCTTCTGGGATGCTCTAAATTAGACCAGCTGGAACAGCCTCCTCGGTTCTGCTTTGCTGGCCCAGGCTCATCAGAATACAACCACTCCCTCATTGTGAGGCTGGAAGCAAGCATCATAGAGATAGTTTTACACCACTTAGGACTACCCTTATGTCAGGGGAATCGCCAGATGTCCTGGTAGGGCATCTTTCTGGCTTCTTGGCTTTGCCTGAGTGAAGGACCTGGCCCAATCTATTTGGGGCCAAATTGTCACTTACCCCTGAGACTGTGCACAAGGCTGGGGGAAAGACACACAAAGCGCTCTCTCTATGTATCTCTGGAGACACATTGCCCGAAAGGGGCAGAGATGGACAGGATGGAGGTGGGAACAGAACGCCTTTCAGTTCGACCTGCCTGAGGTACAGACCAGACAATCCAGTCATTATAAGGATGGTCCGGCCTGCATACACACTCTGTGCACCACTCTAATTGCCTAGTGCAAGCCCGTGCCTAAATGGCGCAATACCTCAGGGTCTTCTCTCTGGACTTCAATGAAACAAAGCATATCAAAGCAACAACCTTCAGAGAACGTCCTATACCTTTGACTGGACTTTCTCTGCTCAGTGCTGACGGGCTGTTTGCACCAACCCTCTCCCTTCCCTTCCTGCTCCCTCACAGTCTCTTCAGCTCAGCTTCATTCCACACCTGTCCCTCTTACTCTCTTCTCTGCTCTGTCCCCCTTGCCGTCTTCCCTTGTCTTATCTTCCCATTCAGCTGATCCCCTCCTAAGTAAACCCACCTCCAAAATAATAAATAAAGAATGATAAATAATGTGGAACTAACATGAAGTTTGCTGACATCACAATGTTCACTCTGGTTGTGCGTTCTACCCCTTCCTCCTGCCTGTATCTGTTTTCTCTATTTAGACTGCAAGCTCTTTGGGACAGAGACCATCCACTACTCTGTGTCTGTGCAGTGCCAGATACAATGGGGCCCTATTTTTGGTTGGCCCTTAAGCACCACAATCATAAACATAATGCATCCGAAGAAGTGGACTGTAGTCCACGAAAGCTTATGCTCTAATAAATTTGTTAGTCTCTAAGGTGCCACAAGTACTCCTGTTCTTTTTGCGGATACAGACTAACACGGTTGCTACTCTGAAACCAAAAATAAACATGTGTATATCTGTAAGACCCACCAAGTATAATTTTTACCCAGGCAAGGACTCTCTGTTCATCAGGTTCACTGAATTACCTGCATGACAGAAACAAAAAGTAATTGCCAAGTATGAGGACACAGGGACAGAGTTTCAAAGGCATGTAAGTGCTTAAAGATGCAGAGAGACACCGAGTGGGGTTTTCAAAAGCGGGGGGAGGGATAGCTCAGTGGTTTGAGCATTGGCCTGCTAAATCCAGGGTTGTGAGTCCAATCTTTGAGGGGGCCATTTGGGGCAAAAATCTGCCTGGGGATTGGTCCTGCTTTGAGCAGGGGGTTGGACTAGATGACCTCCTGAGGTCCCTTCCAACCCTGACATTCTATGATTAGATTAGGTTTCTAACTCCCATTGCTTTCTAAATACCTTCGAAAATATGGCCTGTGGTGGCTAAATCCAGAATAACTCCTCAAAAATCTCATTGTCAGAGATGCTGAGCAGCCATGATAGCAAACTGACTTCAACTGGTGCTCGGCACCTCTGAAAAGTAGGCCCAAGGTGCCTGAAGTTAGGCACCTAAAAACTAAGGCACAAAAATAAGTACCCAAGATGGATAATTTTTGCTGAAAAGAGCCAAGACGCACACAGTCTGTCATTGGCTTACATAGGTATAGACCCCAGAGGTCAAACCCTGACCCTACTGACTTGGTGGGGATTTTGCCATGGATTTCAGTGGGGCCAAGACGTCACCCCAGGTCTCTTTTTAATCCCAGACAGCTGCCCTATCCATTCAGCCACAATATTGTCCCACTGATGTTCACAAAGTAAGTGTGAGGTAGGTACGCATTTTACAGAGAAGACGACTGAGGTAAAATGGGAACTTGTCCCAGAAGTCTCTTTCCTTGACTATTACAAGTATTTCAAGGTATCGTGCTAATTTTCAAATGCAGAACTTCTCATTTTCTCTTCAGCTGCCAATCTCAGAAGGCCAAAAGAATGATGACTGAAAACATCCTGAAAGATTATGCTTTTGTTCTTTCTATCCTTTTATCAAATAGGAACAAAAGGCATTGTTTAAGCATTTAGAACATCCTTAAAAGTTTGTCCAAGGTCACAGACGTCAGATGAAGAGCCAGCAATTAAACTTCACTAGACCACGTAATCTGGAAAATGAAAAATGATAGTTAACTTGAAAATGGAAATATGCACCCCAAGGAAGGACCAGTAACTCCTGCCTCAACACCTTTGGTTATTCTATATAGACAAGCAAATAGGAATATTCAATGTCCAACACATTTATGTTTCCAACTGGTACAGCATTCTTAACTAGCCACTTATATTCTGCATGATATGGTCTCCACAAGTCCACTGGAAAAGGAAAAGAAGCATTGAATGGAGACAAATGTTGATAGCTCAGGATATGTTTCCATTTTCTTCTAATGAGGCATTGTGTAGGATGACATGGACAGATCGCAGAAGACATTCTGCAGCCAGTTAGAGGAGATAGGGTAGTACTCAGGCTGAGAACCTTCCAGATAATTTAACTTGGCTCTAACCCACCACGTTCAAGGGGCTCAAAGGTTCTCTCAGCCACATTCTTCCTCCCCTAACATGTCTCAGTGGAGCTGTGAATACAACCAAATAAAAGCTTGAGTTCTAACTACATTAACAGGTGAAATAACGTAACAATCCAGGTCCTAGTCTTTAAAGCCTATGGGATTCATGGATGCTAAGGTTTTCAAGGAGTTGGTTTTAAATACATAGGGACAAATTTACTCCAGGAAGCTGCTCCTTAACAGATTTCTGCTTCCTGGTGTTGATCTTCAGGGACTATACAGTCTGTTTTAGGGTTAGGGTTTTGGGGGGTGGATTTAGCTCAGAAAATTCTCATTCCCAGCTCTTCAGGCCATGCCCATATTTCCCATGACAAAGAAAGAACCCACCATAACAAAGCAAGAGCCAGGGAATACAGCCCACTTCCGTACAGGCAAAGAGGCACAGAAGCTTTGGTTCTCCCTTCCTCCCTTGGCCCCCTGCTATTCCTGAGCCACCCTGACCCCCAAAAGAAGGCAAGATGGCTATACCAGCCTGAGGTAATAATGTAAGGCCTGGGAGGAAATGTTGTCTTTTGGGAAAACGTAAAATTGTGTGACTGCATTAAAGTCAACACTATTTATCTTCACCTCTTGTCCTACGGGATGACAAAGAGACACAACTGTTAGACCCGGCCCCTCCATGCAGCTGCAATGGAAGGAGGGCTGGGATTGGTGCTTTCAAGTGTCAGACCTTTTGTGCCCAACTACTAGTTTATGAGGCTGATGTCAAGCATCTCACTCAATGAAGCCTTTGTCCTAGGTGTATAGGGCAGGACAGTGGAAAACTACTCTGTCTCATATCCCAGGCTCATCCATCTTCGGCTCACCCGGTTGCTCCATTTTTCCCTCCCCTTGCGTGGATAGTAAGGATTTCCCCCCTCCCGGGTTAATGTACTGGAAAATTGCTCTGCATGTTTATGCTGCGGTCCCTTCCAGCTCAAAAAGAAAAGGAAAGAGAAAAAAAATCTACTTGGGAAGGAGAATATTTTTCCCACTGAACTCACAGGGCAGACCCCAGCTTGTGGGTTCTGACCCTGATTAAGAGAATTTCAATGACCTGCTAGGCGGTTTATTGTGAAGTTTGGCAGAATGCACTTCCGAATGAATTTTTTTATTATTTATAATCACAAAGGTGAATTTGAAAGGTCCACATTCTTTTTTCCCACTACTCCCCCTGCTCTAAGACCCTACCTTTAAACACCCCGCATCTCCCTCGATCCCAATACCTCAGATCTCTCCCAGATCATGGAGACCTTCCACTGTGATGTTTGGATTCCAAGCACATATTTTCCTTTTACGCAGTTAAATGGGGAATTGGACTGTGTGATGTGAACTTAAGCACTGTTGACTTTGGACCCAAAGACAGGGCAATGTTACATGATAGCACAATACAAGATCATTTTTAGCTGTTGCCTGATAAAAATAACCAAAACACACACACACACACACACAAAATGTTTCCATTGGTGGGGCTTTTGTTTTGCCAAAACAAAACTTCATATTATCTGAGGAGAATGTTTGGGTTGCAGCTTTAACCATATACAGAAGTGAACTGCCTGAAGTGTAGCAGAAAGTGTCCATAAACAAGCTAAAATTGACAAGTCTGCTTTCCCAGGTCTTGAAGGCCAACATACACTGAAAGGCATTAGCTACTCATGGCCACTGGACTGATTCCAGGAAATGACTGGAATGAACTTGGTACTTGACTGAGATTGGTCATGGATTGAAAATGTTCAGTGTCCAATGGTGGGCCCAGTTCTGTAATCAGTGAAGGGGATGAGAATTTTTTGCATTAATTTGAATCAGAACAGAGACAGCCCTTTTATTTTAAAGATTGATGCATGACAATAGGGGCTTTAATCTTAATCTTGTCTCCCAAAATCTCTGGGTTGGAGGAGAACTTCTTGTCACCTAAATTCAGCAACCTTAGCCTTTCAAGACTAGCTACAGAGAGACCAAGCTAAGAATCTCCTAACTGGTGGGGAAGGGACCATTAGGTTAAAGATTCTATGAAAGAGTATCCATCTGTCTAAGGAGAGTCCTAGGATTGGGACGTTGTCACAGGGAAAGGTAAATATTTCAGGTCCTGGGACTATATAATCCAGAATTATAATACATCATTATTATTTTGTTGCTTACCAAAATGAGTTCAGAATACAGCTTTCCCAGCTGGGGGTAGGGGATGTTAACACTTTGTATCTATTATTTAAGGAATTTCCATATGTAGAGTTTTCTCATATATAGGCTGGAAAGGATTAGATTTTTTCCCCATCTGTAAATATTGGTAAATATTGATTTCTCTGTACACACAAAAACCAATGAAAAAATATTTCCATATATGATAATAAACATTTACAGACAGGTAATGTATGAAAAATATTGTTTGGGAGCTTATACACTTTGATTTAAGGATATTTACTTTGTACATTTTGGCATGTGATATTGACAATTTATATTTTAACATTTATAAACCATTAACCTTTTGAATCTCAACATCTACTGTCATTAAATAATTATGGTCTCCCTCCCAGCCTCACAATTTCCACAACTGTGAAAATTTAAATTGATCAAAATAGGGAAAAAATGCTTTCAAATAATCATTGATATTATCAGTTGAAATTATATTAAAAAAATCAAATTCTT